>NC_089794.1:47199541-47479541 GCF_040412425.1 Macrobrachium rosenbergii
AGCTGCTAATGACTATACTGTAAATTATTGTGCATCAGCAGTATGGATGAAACTCGACCGTAATTAAAATGGGAGAGAAAGTATTTTAATCAAAACTATTGGGCATGAAAGACACAATACTGCTATTTTTACGCCGATAAACAATAAATACATGAGGCTCGTATTATGATGAAATCAAGTGAAAATAGCAAATAGCAAACCGAATCTTGAATTTTTTGTATACAAAACAAACGCCCCCAAACAGCCATTGTCATCTATTATTAACGAAAATAATAGATAAATTAATTTTACAACGAGAAGTATTTTAGTTATATTTCGACTTAAAAACACTTCGTATAGCGAAAAATAACTTTACCCCATATAAATAAAGTATCTAGAGATTCATCTACGCTAACTAGAAGCAAGAAAAATGCTCTGAACTGAATTAAATATGGCAAAATAAACATCGCATAAACAATTTCCAAACCAAAACATTGATCGCTATGATCGCAATTTATAATACAAAAACAATATAAGAATTATATACAATATTATTGGATACAGTGAATTAAGGCATAACATTTTAAAAATCCATAGAAAAGGTGCATATTCATTATGGTGACGTTTGTATAATACGATATGTGAATAAAGAGTACAGTATAATGTAGGCTACGCTTCTGTATATGTATACTGTACAATATACCATAGTGTAGGCTAAGTTAATTCTTGTTTGTTATTCAATTTCCCTTTGTATTGAATTATCATAAGTCACTTTGCATGAACCTCCAGAAGTAGCCGATATTAATTAATAATAATACTATACCGTGTATGTATACAGTAGTATACTTTATAGCGTAGGCTAGGCTACCGTATATGTATACATGGTACCAAATACCCTAGTGTAGGCTAGGCTATGTTTGGGATATGTTTTGGTATTTCTTACGTTTTTTCCAACAAACGAGGGTGTTTTTTTTTTTTGAACCTAACCCCATCATAAGTAGGATAATGCCTGTATAAGCATTTTTTGTTGTTTTGTGTGTGTTTGAACTATCAAAATAGGCAGTTCTAAGTGTATTTGGAAGAGTTCTAAGTATTCGCAGGTTTTAGCTATTTGTGGGGGGTTTGTGGTACTCATCCCCCACGAATACGTGAGTACGTTGGGTTTACTGTAATTGTCACAGACTTACCTCCGGGGAGATTATACAATGATCAGATGTATTAGATTCCTTGGCAAGTTGGTCTGTTTGGAATAACAATTTTCTCCCTCGCGTTCGGAGAGGGACAGACAAATGCCTCAATGAGGTCTCAGCCCGGAGTCTCTAGATGCAGGTTGTCTCTGGTCGCGGTTGTTTTCAAATTCCCCCTGCCCAGGCTCTGACCTGAAAGGACAAGGACTTGCCAGTACAAAGGTCACAGAAGAGTAAGCTTAAGGTACACTCTATCTAAGGTCTGCCCTAACAAAACCTTACTCGGAAGACTCTCTTCCATGTGGCGTTGGCTACTGCTACCATATTAGTGGGTTCCAAGCCATCGATAAAGGGTAGGTTTTATTTGTTTTCACGTGGAGATGCAGTTTGCTACTTTACCCTTGGTTTTAGCCAAGAATGAGGACCCTTTCAAGCTCTGGCCCCATTCTTTCTCCATTAAGACCTTAATGGATACCTAGGCTTTGAGGAAGAAGGGGGAGTTCTTTCTCCTAAGTTAAGTATATCTTAGTTTAACCAGACACTGAGCTGATTAACAGCTCTCCTAGTGCTGGCCCAAAGGATTAGATTTATTTTACGTGGCTAAGAACCAACTGGTTACCTAGCAACGGGACCTACAGCTTATTGTGGAATCCGAACCACATTATGACGAGAAATGAATTTGTATCACCAGAAATAAATTCCTCTAATTCTTCATTGGCCGGTCAGAGAGTTCTTTCTCCTGCTAGGGCCTTAAGGTATTTCCTGAGCAGGACCAAGAAGACATCCAGTAACCTCTGGTGCTCTGTCAAGAACCCGTCTCGCCCTCTGACTAAGAATGCATTGTCCTTCTTCGTCAGAGACTTAATTTCTGAGGCGCACTCTCAGATTCAGGAGGTAATTTTGCCTACTTTTAAAGTGAAAGCTCTTCACGTCAGGGCAGCCGCTACCTTATTAGCTTTCAGGCACATATGTCCCTCACTTTCATTCTACAGTTGGCCCACTGGAAGTGCGAACCGATCTTTGCGTCTCACTATTTGTAAGAAGTTGAAACAGTGTTTGAAAATTGTAGTACCTCGGGGGCCATTATCAGTGGCTGGCATGGTATTGGGGGCTGAATTATGGGAATCTCTCTTCCTCCTATTATCGCTTTGCCTTGAAGTAAGGTGTCAAATTTTCTGGAGCCAGGGGGTACAATGTACCTGGAATACCCAACAGTCTCAGTGGATGGGTTGTGGTGTTTGCAGTATAGGTGACAGCGTTGTCTAGTTGTTTGTTTTATTGGTACTGCGCCCAAGGCAAGAGCACTTTTATATGTATTGTCAACGATCAGGTCTATCCTCCGTTGCAAGGCTCCCACTTATGTAGAGGCGACCCTAGGCTGAACAGCCACGCCACCACAGGTTAAGATAAGACCAGAGGCAGTACTTCACCTGCAGTAGATCCCTTACTAGGTAAGAAAACAACAAGTATTGTTTCAATGCTGGCCATCCTTTCTATTTCAAAGTCATTATCACACCTTAATGTTTTGTGGTAGAATATATCCATTCATCCCACCCCCTAGCAATGTGGGATTCAGCTATGTAATTACTTGGTAAGTTACTTATATGAAAATATTTTCATAATAAAATTAAGTTTCATATATACTTAACGAGTAATTACAGAATCAGAGCCCTTCTTCCTCCCCTCTAATGGACATAAGGGCACAAACAGAATTATGCTGCCAGCTAAGTCGTTCCAACACTCCCCGTTAAGTGGGCGGAGCTTGTCACCTACACTAACTATCAAAGTGCTACCGCAATTTTTAAATAAAAGGCTGCCGTGCGAGTTAGAAACTACAGTATACCTGTTTAATTACTTGTAAGCATATATGAAACTTAATTTTATTATGAAAATGTCATTTTTGCAAACAGATTCTACATAAATCAGATTTTCCTGATATTTAATGAGAAGTCAGACAGTAAAATGAGAAGATCACAAATAAGGTAGATGAAAATCTATTTGATAGCCTATCCTCCACAGCTGAATTTGATTATCAATTACAGTCAACCCCCAGTATTTGAGGGACCACAGTCACCCATGATAAGCTGAAATCCATGATAATTTGGTACCCCCCTCTAAAATAAGTTATAACTGCCTATTTTGATAGTTCAAACACCAAATATACCTTAAACTATCATCCTAAAACACTTTAGTATCATTTCAAAGTCATCTTACATTATTACTGTGCAGTACCCTTGAAAATATATGGCTTAAAGCTGTGTGTGAACACTCCTACAACTGTTACTGTACTCTTACCAAGGTGGAAACTAATCAAGTTACCACTATATTCAGGCACATACATTTTCTTTCATACAGTAGTATTCAAGCCTTACTGTTTTTTGTTAACATAGATAGGGATGACGTTGATACATGCTCAAGTACAGGTAACAGTTAAGCATTGTACTGTATTTAAATACTGTTTATTCCTACACGAATACAAACCTTCCCGCTTTACATATGGGATTAACTTTCAGCAAACTGGAAATCCAGCCATAAAACTTTTGCAAGGTTGGTTATGATAACAGACCAGTGGTAGGGGTGGAAGAACTGCCCACCCAGCCGGTATACATTCAGTTCTTTGCAGTTTTACTTTTGGCCATCGTCTCAACGAGACAAGCATTCCTTTCTCTGTCAAGCTGTTCGACTTTCTCTTTTGTGTTCAAATTTGTAGTTTTATATTCTTTGTTTATGCATTGTGTATATTGATATATTGAAACATTCCATGTGTTTCTGTGTCTCAGTAATGGTATACAGTATCCACTTATTCTTGCTACAAAGTCTGCATAAGTTTTGGGAGACTTTCTCCTTATATATCATTTTACTTATTTTTGTTTGCGTTGCCTTTTTGTAATTAAAGTACACAACCCAACACCTATCTCCTTGGTATTTTTGTGTATTCTGGTTTCATGAACAAGCAGTGTTTTTATTTCTGACTACACAATTTCTTGGAATGTTGTAATGTACTAGTCTTTCAGATGTGTTGATTGAGAGGTTAGAGACAAGGCGGGTTTTTTGTGCTTCCAGGCGAGGGTTTCATATTCAGTTCATACGAAGATACTTCTTGCTTAAATTTTGCAAGATTTACCCCTCTCCCTCAACATGGAGGTTGATGTCACAAGACCTTTGACAGTGTGTTTGGTCCCGACTTGCTTTGTAAAACCGGTGGGAATTCCTGTCTACAGTTCCTGTCTTGTTTCTTGCCCCATCTCTGGGGAGGGGAGTGTGAGTTGAAGGCTCACTCTCTTCCCTTCTCTGATTGTCGTTCTTGGCCTCCTGAGCAGTGGAGGTTTTTTGCCAGGAGGACGCCATCTTGGAAGGAGTTTTCTCCTCCTTCGATGGCCGCTTCTCATTCTTCTGGTTCCTTCTATACAGTACATTCTTCCTCCAGTTGTTTCTTCTTCCTTGGAAGATTTTACCCCTTCTCATTCTTCCATAGCTTTGACTTTGGAAGTTTTGGGAGAGTGGTCAGGAGATATTTTCTCTTGGGGTGAGGACGTCCCCCCCGTGAGGGAAGAGGCAGCGTCATCTTGTTCTATTTCATGATCAAGGCGCAGAAGATATCTGGTCTTTCATAGGGCTGCCAGGAATACAGTAAAACCCCGGATTCGTGAGGGGATGCATACCCCCGCAAATAGCTAAAATCTCAATACTTAAACCCCTCTAAAAACTCTTAAAACTCCGTATTTTGATAGTTTAAACAAAAAAAAAAAAACTAAAAAAATGCTTATACCCGAGTATTTTAATAGTTTTATCACAAAAAGTGCATTTAGTCATGAAAATTATATGAAAATACAGTAATTAGTGAATATTTCTCATTGAAAAATACCACGAATACGTGAGTCCGTGAATAGTGAGACTGCAAATACGGGGGGTTTACTGTACCAACCTTGGGTGGTCTATTTTCCCATTTCCTGTCCTCTTGCTTGATAGTGTCATCCACCTTCGACAGTTGCCAGCTCTGCTGCTCTCCCCTTGGCTATACCAGTGTTGCCACTTCAGTTTTTTATGTATCCTGACCAGCAGCTAACACGTTCTCCTCTTCTTAGTCCGGCGGCTATGGATCTGTCAGCAGCGTATCCCTCTCACAGCTTTAGAACCCCTTCGGTGGTCTCGCTACTACCCCTGCTCCGTCGGCAGCATATCCCTCCCTTTGCTCCTTCATGACCAGGAAGAGTACCCAAGTGAGCCCAACTACCAGTCAGTTCAGAGATTTACTCTGAATTATCCCTCCAGAAGTAAGCCTCCCATGTGTAAAGACTGAGGGTTTGTATTCGTGAGGAACAAATGACAAATTTTTAAAGTAATTTGTATTTTTCCTAACATACAAACCAGAGGTCTTTACATTAAGGGCCCACCTCTTACCCCCCATCATTCTCTTACCTGGGCCACAAGGTAAACTGTGTAGAACTGAACGTATACTGACTGGGTAGGCAGTTCTTTCATCCCTACCATCAGTAACTGTTACCATAACCAACCATGTAAAAGTTTTACAGATGGATTTCCAGCTTGCTGAAAGTTAATCCCATATGTAAAGACCTCAGGTGTATGTTAAGAAAAATACAAATTACTTTAAAAATTTGTCATATTGTACTTTAATACATTTTGAAAAAAATATACGAAATAAGGAGAAGTTTAAGATTACGTAAATCATACGGGCACTCATCAGTGATACTCACCAGTGATGAATGTCGATTGAAGATGATGATGCATTTTCCATTTGCGAGCTCTGTTTGGAATTTATGGGGGTGGTTTGGGGCAAACCTTTTTTTTTTTTCTTAGAAAAAATATATTATGATATTTTGCTGTGTTTACATTAATATTAATATTTGAAAATTAGTTAATAATTTTTTATCATAAGAAATATACTGCATTTAGTCACAAAAGTACAATAAAATGAAAATAGAACAACGGAACGTAAACAAACCTAACGTTTCGTTCAGAGGTACAGTAGTCCTGTTATTCTACAAACTACCCACGTATTTTAGATATGCTCTACTATCGTCGTAAAACACTTTAATATTTCAAAATCATCTTACAACACAGCGAAACATCAGTAAAATGTGCAGTACACGATGCACAAAATATCAGTGTTATGTGCAGTACCTTGTACTGTTTATGATGTGCAAATGATCCAGCATCGCTGCCAAGTTCACTGTGGATGCCTCTGGTGCTTGCATGTTCTGTATCAGTGCTTATCAGTGTACTGTACTTCACATATCTGTTTTAATCGTACCCTAAGATGCCTCCTAAATGCCCTGCTCCTTGTAAGGCTTTTGGCAAAGAGCCTAAGCACCAGAGGAAGGTCATGACACTCCAGGAGAAGGTAGGACTTCTGGAAATATTATGGTGTGAATGAGAGTACCATCCGGTACATCGAGAAGGAAGAGGATGAGGGGAAAAGTCGTCACCCTCATTGATGTCCACTCTGACCCCCTGAAGGACCAGGGTTTGGAAGAGCTGACGAAGTCTGCCAGCAAGGAAGAAGACACGGCAGGTCCAGGGAACAAGGATGGGGACAAAGAGGAGGACAAGGCCCTGTCTTTGGAACATCTGTCCCAAACCATGAGGGCAGCCAGGGAGCGCTGGGAGATGATTGCACCATGGGATCCTGATATGGAACTCTCCATAGAATTTTCAAAAGGCATTGATGGGATTTTGGGACCCTATAATAACCACCTCATCAGCATGAAGAAGCAGTAACTGCAGCTGCCTATCAGTATGTTTCTCGAGCTCATGAAGAAGGACTGTCCAAAGCTGTCCAAAGTTTCCCAAAGCTCCTGAAGAAGGGCAGTTGGTTGACGAAGCTCCTGAAGAAGGGGGGAAGAGGAGCTCCCAGAAGAGATGTAACTCTTCAACGTAGAGCAGTCATATCTTTGTCATTTGTTAGACTGCACAGCTAAATTCATCATCATTGTCAATCAAAATTCATCCCTGGTGAGTACCCATATGATTTACATAATAAAGGCAGTTCCCGGTTATTGGCGATCCAGTTTTACGGCACTTGCCTAGCGACGACGATAACCAGATTTTCGACACCGATCTCCAGTTATCAGCGCCAATCCCCAGTTATCGGCACTGATAACTGGATATCAGCGCCGATAACCAGGGATCCGCACTATTATCGCCGATTTTCGGTTATTGTCATGCTGTCAGGAACGGAACCCCCCGCCGATAACCGGGGACTGCCCATAATAATATTTGATAATTAGTACTGTAAATCATTTTTTTTTTATTAAAAAAAATGTATATTTAGTCACAAAATTGAAATGAAAATACAGCAATTAGTGAATATTGCCCAATGAAAAAGTCCAGGAATTAGTGAATTTTCTGCAATATATTTGGAGATACTCTCCACAGGAAAGTCCACAGCTAACTGAGGCTGAAAATTAAAATACTGGGAAAGTGTGATTGATGCCTTTTCCAGTTAGTACTGTATTGTAATAAAGTAAAAGAAATAATCATGAATTTGAGTATCTGATTATGTCCAAGAATGGAAATGGCATTTCAATAAAAGGTGAACCTGGGAATTTCAAAGTTTCAGCTTACTATTTGACACCATAGTGGTCAGTTTAAACACATTTCCTGTTTTTTTTTTTTTTTTTTTTTTTTATACGGGGTGTCTCATTTTTTGGCAGAGACTACCCTGTCTATGACATTAAACAGGGAATGATACTTTTCTCCTCTCCAAATAGACTTCCAACATTTTTATTAAATGATCCTTGAGCATTATTTTAGCTCCTTGGTCTCAGATTTGAACATACGAGGGTAAGTCAAAAAGTTCCAGGAAAAATTGTTGAATGATGTATTTATACAGGAATGAAACAACACAAATACTTGGTAAACAATTATCTGTGATGTAGTGATCATATAGACTTGTTACCTCAGTCATCCTCTTGCTACCGTGGTGTTAACATCTGCTTCAGAAAAGTAAACTTGAACCCATGGAAAATAAAAATTTTGAGATGAGAGCTAACATCAAGTTCCTGACCAAGCTTGATTGGAAACCAGGAAAAATTATTGAAGCTTTGCAACAAGTTTATGGAGATTCTTCTCCATCTAAATCAGTTGTTTATGATTGGATAAAGCGATTTAAGGATGGTCGGGAGGACCTCAAAGACAACCCATGAGAGGGAAGACCATCGACTGCAAAAAATGAAAGAATTGTGGCTTTGGTGCAGACTCTAGTGGATGAAGATCGTCGGATTACTATCGATATGATAGCTTGAAACTGGGATCTCCCATGGTTCCGCATTTTCAATTTTAAATGAAAATCTTGGTTTGAGTAAACTTTCAGCACGTTGGGTCCCAAAAGCGTTGCGCGAAGACCAACTGCATCAAAGAGCTGAACTTTCTCTTGCAGTTTTAACGAAGATTGAATCAAATGAATCAGTTTTTTGACCGGATTGTTACTGGAGATGAAACTTGGATCCATCAATATGACCCAGAAAGTAAAATTCAATCAAAGCAATGGTTACCAAGAGGTTCAGCTGCACCAGTGAAGTTCAAAGTGGCGAGATCTGCCCAGAAGGTTATGGCAACAGTGTTTTGGGACTCCAAAGGAGTGATTTTGATTGATTTCCTTGAAGGACAAAAACAATCACCGGGAACTACTACAAAGGTGTTTTGCAAAAACTGAAGACTGCATTGGCTAAAAACGTCGAGGAAAGAGAATTTTGTTCCATCATGATTAGCACATTTATCAAGGGTTGCAAGAGAAGTCCCACGGAAATTTAGGTGGGAAACTCTTCCACATCCTCCTTATAGTCCTGATCTTGCTCCTTCAGATTTTTTCCTGTTCCCAAAACTCAAGGAACACTTAAGAGGAGTCGGTTTGAATCTTTGGATGCTGCTAAACATGCAGTTTCAACATGGTTTAATAGAAAGGCCCCAAATTTCTACAAAGAAGGGTTGCAGAGGTGGAAACAGCGCCTTGAAAAGTGTATAGAGTTAGATGGTAGATATGTAGAAAAATGATGTTTGAATTTCCTTAAATAAAGAGTATATTGAATTTTTCCTGGAACTTTTTGACTTACCCTCGTATATTTCTGTTTAAGGTCTCTAAGGACATGGAAATTTTGTGTAATTAAGCTGAATATGCTTTAAATGTATTGTTGTAATTTTAAAGCTATGGTCTTGCTAGATCAATGTGGTATACTAGGATGATATGCAGCTTACCTTTATTACCACAAAAATCTGGACTCTGGCCTTGGGGACAACTAAAATTACAAACAACAAAATGCCTGGAAGGCTACTTCAAGGCGGAAGTGATTAGATAAACTCTGGGGTTTAACTTAGTTCATTATATTTACAAAGAAAACACATCAAAAGAAGGGGGTAATGAGGCAAAAACACATGAATGGAATTTCCTGGAGGGGGCGGATTTGGGATCCACTTCAAAGTTGTTGATAAAGAAGCAGCGAGGGTCGCTACACACACAGTGACACAGTTCCACAGATGGGTAATCATCCTGCAATCGAACACTTACGGTTACTGGGACTAATACTATAATGAGGGAATCAATGGATTGCATGGAAAATGCCTAGACTGAACTCGATTCCGGTGACTCAAACATCAGGCGATTATGTTACTCTTCTTGTAAATGTTTTGTAAAATAAACAGCACAAAATATAAGCAATACAGGCCTCTCTGTAATTATATCACACTATGAAAGGAAAGGAAACTCAGTTGGAGAATAACAGGGAACGTGGCTGACGAAAAACCTTAAATCTGGTACATTACCTTTCTTTAGGAGCTGAAGTTTTTCTTATGGGGGCCAGCGAAGGAGCAAATTAATTCACATCAAAAGTTGCTTTTTTACTGCCAGCCACGTGTCTGGAAATGGCAGTGGATGGAGCAAGGGACGGAGCTCTGGCGTCCGTGGTGCCACCGACAATTCTGAGGAGGTAGCGTCTCGTCCAAGGCTCTTTTATAGCGTCGGAAGTTACAGCTTTTCCTCCTAGATGGTGTTGTGATCACTCTGCCCACATGGGAACTGCCGGCCACATGGTTTCAAATTCAAAATGGCGGAATGCATGCGGTCCGCCCGCCAGCTGGCCTGCCTCGGGCGACGATTAGCTCTTGGCAGGAGTTTGCACCTGGAATTAGGAGATATCCGACAGCGCTTTGGACGAGAAAGGATTTAAAGGGGTTTCCCACCCAAAAAGGCAGTGGGGAGAGGTTTTAGGGGAGAATTTCTCATAGTGAATCATACTAAATTTACCATATTTAATTATTTAGTCTTGTTACTTTAAATTTAGTGCAAAAAAAACATGGCTTAGGAGGGAATATTCTTAATACCTCCCCTGCCTTGATGACATTTACACCCTTAGTCGTGTTGAAATAGCTAAAGTTACGTTACCACAACAGGCAATAATTTCTCTCTTCACCACCTTTGGGGTACATTAATCTAAAATATAATATTTCTGCTAAATATCAGAGTCAGTTTAACCAAAAGAAATCACTTATGTTTTACTTTACATTGCAGAATAAATTTATGCTGCTGGCAACAGTAATAATTTTACTTTCTAAGAAATGATAATAAGCAGCTTATTTAGGGAATAATAAATAGTTAGATTATTACATAATTGGAAATGAAATCAAACCTACCATTGGGAGGTTAATATTGTTATACTCAGAGTAACCTTTGCACTTATTAGTAAAACTTTTAGTCACAAGTTCATGCGGTTAATATACCTTGAGAAGGCAATACAACGAAAGCATTCGTAGGTTTTGTTACCACGATTTCAGAGAGCGACGGCTCAGTGCCGTTTGGGGCACTAATAACACTTGTGCCAGGGGCACATATTATAATTACATCTGATTTATCAATACGTAGTTCTGGCTATGGGAGCCAGAGGTTATAAATTACTAGGAAAGAACAATAATAAAAGATATTATCTCACTTTGGGAGTCACTGATAGGCATACGGGCAACACATGGCACTGACCGTATAGGTGCCTTGTGGCACTCGTCTACGTACATGAGGTATAGCATGGTGTGTAATTTACACAATTTGCAAGTCTGGGACTCGAGATTCATCATAAAAGAATAACAAAAGAATGAATGACAGGCACATGGTAATTATTAATTGTTGTAAACAAAAAGATTAAGTATGCCCAAAATTATATTCCTTAGGCTATGGAAATGGCTAGGTTCATTCTTTAGCCCAAAAGGCCAGAAAGGGAAGTCATAGGACTTACCAAATTGTGAATTGCACTCTGCGTTAGTAAAGTGAAAAACAAGGTAAAATATAAGCCTTTGTGAGATGTAAACTAATATGATTAACAGAACAGAATAATGAAAGGAAAAAAAGAAAAAAATCTTTAAGGAAAAGAATGAATTACAGAGTTATAAGGAAACTAAATAGGGGAGGAAACCTGACACCCTCTTCTGGATGGAGGTTCCAAGGTCCTCTTAGGACAGAGGGGTGGCACTCTGCCTGGTTGGCACTAGTGCCAAAGGAGCTCAGCAGCTGTCTTTTGGCGAGCTGGAGCCACCTACGCCCATGATTTTCTTCAATGGACCGGGTTGTAGGGTGATGGTTTTCCTTGGTAGGGGAACTGGTCGAACAAAGTCTGTGGAAGACAACTTAGTGCCACCCTGATCGGCTTCTTTGATGGCTAGAGCAGGGGCATTCTTTACGGGCTGTGCCTCAAGTCGTTGCAGTTGCTCGAGTTCATCGGCCAGTTGAGGCGTGGCAGAATCCTTATTCACACTCGTGTCTGTGGAGGACTGGGAAAGGGAGGAAGATGTTTTGGAGGGTGTGGGAGGCTCACAGGTTGAAATGACCAGCTCAGGCACGGGTTGTGAGGCTGCACCTTTGAGGGAGCTTCCATTGTGGTCAGAAGAATCCATCCCTCTTACCGGCACTGGTAGTGGAGCCAAGCCGTTTGAAGTTAGGGGATACAAAGTGGGATCTCTTGAATGGAGACCTGGGGTGTGCTCTGGCACTGGCACTGGTATAGGATTTGGAGATTGCTCGCCGTTCCGGACGGATGGAACTTGGCACTGCTTATTGCACTCAAGTGGCACCGGCAGAGATTGAGAATCAATTTTGGGATCTCTCGGAGGGAGATCGATTGTGTTCCTTGGTACTGGCACTGGCACTGGGGCTGGGCCTTGTACAGGACTGGGCTTTGAAATTTGTGTGGAAGGAGGTGGCCACTGCACAGAGTACTCAGAGGGCACTGGCAGTGGAATAAATGGAAGCTCTTGAGAATTACTCATGCCTAATGAATAACAATGGGCTTGGAAACCCAGATTGTTTTTGATGGAGACTGGAAGTCTTGTCCCAGGAGGAGGTCAAAACCTCCAGGAATGTAGTGTGCTATGGCAAGGTTGCAGATTTTGGATGTATGAGGTCTCGTGACTCAACTGAACAGTAGGAAGTATCATTTTAAATTGATTGATACCCTCAATTGTGACGAGTTTACGTCTGTTAATGTTAGCTCCATAGGGAACCTTGTCTTTCCTTATGAGGGAAATTTGTGCACCAGAGTCATCAGATACCTTGATCTGGCATGTGGGATAGCTACCTCAAGGCGGTGCCACGTATATGGGACCTTCGGCTGGAGGGCCCAAAGACTTAGAATTTGTAACTGCCACAGCAATGGCAGGTGTACTTGATTTATTAGGGCATTTTGCCCATTGGGCAGAGTGTCCTTAAACTTTGCAGGCAGGGCAATAGCTCCTGCTATAGTCTTTGCTTGGCACTGCCACAGTGGAGGAAGCAGGCCCTTTACTTTCATCCAAGACCCAGATGCGGCTCGTTGGGGCATTGCCCCATTTGAGGACTCAGAAGGATTCTCTGGCTGAGCCTCAGCCTTGAAATGGCACTGTTCAGTTGGGTGCCCTATTCTCTTGCAATATCCACACACTTGCTTCTTTGGGGCTTGCCCATGTTTGAAAGGGGCTGAGAGTTGGATGAGGCAGGCGAAAGAGGGATATAATTTTCTTCCATGGGAACTAAGATGAGGATGATTGGTGTCCCAGGTGTCAGCCCAGCGACAGCACTCGACCACCGTCTTAGGTGCCATGTCGCAGAGATGGGTGGCGAGAGCTGGTGGGGCATAAAAGAAGTCTTCGAGCTGAAAGAGTTCGAGGATGTCCTCCACACTAGTGGCTTTGAGAGATTCTAGCCATCGTTTTAAGGCCAGGGTCTTTTTGAAGATCCACTCAGACCAGGTTTGGCCTGATTCTTTGGGCATATTCCTCCACCTTTTCCTCCAGTGGTCGGGAGTTATTTCAGAAGCTTTTATGAAGGCTTGGCAGACAAGGTCAAGATTTCCTTGATCCTCAGAGGGGAGAGCATTGAATGCAATGGCACCTTTCCCTTCAAGGTGCCATCCCAGGATCATAGACACTTCTTCAGTAGAAGGCTGACAGGTCATCAGGACCTTTTCAAAATGGTCGAGCCAGGCTTCGGGCTCGGCTTCATCCCATTTTCTTATGAGGGAACCTACACTGCTGAGAGTTGAATGAGGAGAGGGCGTTGGGGTGCTGCGCCTGCTCTGAGCTGCCATTGCAAGCTGATGAGCTCTCTCCCTCTCCTGTCTTTCTGCCTCTTCTCGTTTCTCCTGGGCTATTCTTTCTCCCTCCTTCTCCTGCCTTTCTTTCTCCTTCTCCTGTCTTTCTGCCTCTTCTCGTTTCTCCAGGGCTATTCTTTCTTTCTCCTCCTGCCTTTCTTTCTCCCTCTCCTCTCTTTCTGCCCTTCTTGTTTCTCATGGGCTATTCTTTCTTTCTCCTTCTCCTGTCTTTCTGCCTTTTGTCGTTCCCCTGGGCTCTTCTTTCTGCCTCTCTTTCCACCTTGGCACCATCTACCCTCTCTTGGACCCATTCCCTCAGGGCTTGCCCTGATAGTCCCATGCCCTTTCCAGCGGACATGTAGAATTTGAAGTCCTCGTTTTGTTGGGATCTGGTTGTCGTAGACATCTTGAAATAATGCTTGTATGGGTTTGAACCGTTAGAGAATCAAATATGTCTGAGAAGACTCGGCTGTTCGAGGGAACAGGCTCAGTATGTCTGAAGAGACTCAAGTTGTCTGAAAAGACTTGAAAATTTCAGGTGTCTGAAACACTCAGTTGTTCAGAATGAATGAGAATTACTGTCTGAATAAGAGCTAAAATTGATATGTCTGGATAAGACAAATCTGAAACACTCAATTGTTCACAGTGAATGAGAATTGATGTGCCTGAATAAGACAATTAATCAGTATGTCTGAAAAGACTTAGTTACAATTTAATATGTCTGAATGAGACCTGGTTGTTCGTGGTGAATGAATTTTAATATGCATCTCGAAAGATGTAACTGGACTTTATATCACGCATGGACTTGGCCGGCTGTAGCGTGAAATTAAGGCGTTCCGGAGAACTTAGGGTTTGTGCTAAATTTGTCTAAGAAGATTTAGGGTTGTTGGAATAATCAGTCCCGTAAGGACTTGGATGTGTGTGAAATACACGAATATAAAGTCTCAAAAAGGACTTGGGTTTTATTTATTTAACGCAAGCCTTAAATGACTGAGCGAAGCTTCTGAGCGAATTTTAATGAGACGACAGATAAATTTCGGAAGATTTTCCTTACTTCTGGGGAATGCATGAATGGGTGCTTCCTTTTTTTCTCTATGGGAAAGATCGAATGGAAAGGAATTTACAATGTGCGTTTCTTATAGGGAATTTAAGCAATGTGCGTTTCTTATAGGGAATTTAAGCAAAGGCGATTATTACTTACTTACACACACACACACACACACACACACACACACACACACACACACACACACACACACACACACACACACACAGAGAGAGGGAGAGACTAAATTGAAAGGACCAAGTAGAATTAAGAGATTTCCGACAGTGCTTTGGACAAGAATGGATTTATAGGGGTTTTCCCCCAAAAAGGCATTAGGGAGAGGTTTTAGGGGCGAATTTCTCATAGTGAGTCATACTAAATTTGCCTTATTTAACTACTTAGTCCTTTTACTTTAAATTTAGTGCAAAAAAATGTGGTGGAGGAGGGAATATTCTTAATAGTATGAAATAACATACCAATGACAAGAAAAGCCTGGGACATCATATCTGTCAGTTTCTCCATTGAGTGACCCAAATAAACCTAGAGACCTAACTTAATTTATATGTGAATCATCATTCACAAGTTCAAACTCGTTAGTTAAAAAGAGCTTTCAATTAGGCTTTCTCTGAGCAATGAGTCAATCCTGATCTAGCACGAAAATAATAAATCAATTTGCACGCCTGTGTAAATAAAATGTTACAATTCAAAAGTTCCCATTGCCTGAAACCTTTACATATATGTAATAGTAATAACCAAAATGCCCTCTTTAAATTCTCGAATTTTACACACACTTTAAAAATGCTTGTCACTACAAAGCCTGAGATCCAAATGCAAGAATATTAAGCAATACTGATGTCTGTAGCAGGATTCAAACCCATTTCCAGGGTATCAGGATGAGGTCATATCACCGACCTGACTACAAGAAGGGTAATCTAATGCTGCTTATCCATACATAGAACTATCTAATTCAGATACATTTATCAGAGCTAGAATAGACCAATTTTCACCATTGTAGCTAGGTTGGTAATTGTTTTTATTGCTTTTCAGGCTGAAATACATATATAAATTCTACTGATGACATTTTACCAGATATTTGTGTAATTGTAATAACCACATTGCCATCTTCTCCAATTCTTCACTTTTTTTTAATATGCTAGTCACTACAAAATCTGAGATCCAGGTTGGTAATGCAACCTCATTCTGATACTCTGGATATAGGTTCAAATCCTGCTATGGACATCAGAATTCCTTCATATTCTTGCATTGGGATCTCAGGCTTTGTAATATCAAGCATATCCGAAAAGTTTGAAGAATTTGAGAAGTTAAGTGGGCAATGAAGTACAGTAAACCCCCGTATTTGCGGTCTCATGATTCGTGAACTCAACTATTCGCAGATTTCTCTATGGAACATATATGCACATTATTCACTGAAAATCCGCCCATTCACGGTATTTTTCACTGAGAAATATTCACTATTCACTGTATTTTCATCTCATTTTCATGACTAAATGCACTTTTTGTGATAAAACTATTAAAATACTCAGGTAGTGCTTGAGTTACGATATTTCACCTTATGATAATTCAATTTTCCAATGGGATAAGCAATTAATACCGATACAACAATATTTAAAAAATATCTTTAAATTTCGCGTGGGCGCAGGCAGCAGCATAAAATCAGGCAGCAAGAGAGACCAAAGTACAATAGACCAGCTTCCTTTCCTCCAACTCTTTATTCCATCTCTTATTAAAAAAGTAACAGAGAATGATAAAAGTATTGATAGTAACGTTATACTCTTGCGTAAATGCGTACAGCCATAAGCAACCAACAGAGAAACTGTTGTTTTGTTTATCACCGAATCGTATAACAGCCCTTTTGCTTGTATTTCAACCATCGTACGGTGATAAACAATTACCGTAGGTTATAGTGCAAATGACGTTAAGTAGATAGGACGTTATATTTTTACATTATACCCTTATTCGGTATGGATAAAAGATTGGCAAGGAAATATACTGCTAAATTTAAACTGCAAGTTGTAGCTGAAGCTGAGTAAACAATGTTCAAGCTGCTAATGACTATAAATTATCGTGCATCGGCAACATGGATGAAACTCGACTGTAATTAAAATTGGAGAAAGTATTTTAATCAAAACTACTGGGCATGAAAGAACACATTACTGCTATTTTTACACCGATAAACAATAAATATGTAAAGCTCATATTATGATGAAATCAAGTGAAAATAGCAAAAGGAATCTTGATTTTTTTACACAGAACAAATGTCCCCAAACGGCCAGCGTCATCTCTTAACAAAAAAAATGCCTAAATTAATTTCACAACGAGACGTATTTAAGTTATATTTCAACTTAAAAACACTTCGTGCAGTATAACGAAAAATAACCTTGCCCCATATGTATAAAGTATCTGGAGATTCATTTATGCTAACTATAAAGAAGAAAAGCACTCTTGAGTTAAACACCGTGAATTAAACTTACCTCGTAAACAATTTCCAAACCAAAACATTGATCGCTGTGATTGCAATTTATAATACAAAAGCAATATAAGAATATATACAGTATTATTGGATACAATGAATTAAGGCATAACATTTTAAAAGATCCATGGAAAAGATGCATATTCGTGATATTGATGATTGTATATAATACAATATGTGAATATAGAGTACAGTATAATGTAGGCTACGCTACCGTATATGTATAAGATACAGCATAGTGTAGGCTAAGCTAATTCTTGTTTGTTATTCAGTTTCTCTTTGTATTGAATTATCATAAGTCACTCTGCAAGAACCTCCAGAATTAGCGTATACTTTATAGTGTAGGCTAGGCTACCATATATGTATACTTGGTACTGAATACCCATGTAGGCTAGGCTATATTCGAGATACGTTTTTTCCAACAAACGATGGGTTTTTTGGAACCTAGCCCCATTGTAAGTAGGATAATACCTGTATAAGCATTTGTACGTTTTTTCCAACAAACGATGGGTTTTTTGGAACCTAGCCCCATTGTAAGTAGGATAATACCTTTATAAGCGTTTGTAGTTTTTTGTGTGTGTTTGGACTTTCAAAATAGGCAGTTCTGAGTGTTTTTAGAAGGGTTCTAAGTATTCGAGAGTTCTAGCTATTCGCAGGGGGTGGGAGGTGTGTGGTACGCATCCCCTACAAAGGGGGGGTTTACTGTATTACGATTACATACGAATTTCGTATATGTAACTTGTCAAGTAATTACACAGCTATAGTTTTCTACTCGTGCGGCAGTTAAAAATCTGAAGTTCATGGTAGTGATTCGTTTGTTTTTAGTGTAGGTAACTACCCCGCCCTTTATCAGGGAACAATAGGTATAACAAAATGGGGATAGTCACTTCTTTTCTGCAGGCTTCAATGTCAACATTGATTGTTTTGGTGGTTGAATTTGAGGTTTTTTCATCGCTTTTTCCAAGGATTTGGTGAAGTAGTGATTGTTTTGGTAGCTTTTCAGCTCAGCTTAGTTTGGTTTACTGCAGTTTTTCGTTTGTGATGTCTGATTCTTGTTCATCAAGTATTAGATATTGTAGGGAGGGTTGCAAGACCCGGATGACCAAAGTGACATATGATATTCATATGATCTGTGCAAAGTGTAGAGGACAAGAGTGTTTGAAAGATCTCACTTGTGCTAAGTCTGTAGGATGGGATGAGAAGAAATGGAAGGTTCTTAGGTCTCAGTTGGATAATTTTAATAGAGACAGAAAGAGGAAGGCAGCCGTCAGAGCGTAGAATGTGTCCTAAGATTCAACTCGCAGAGCATAGTATTCCTTCTTCTCCTGCCCGTGTTATATCCCCCATCCTTAGTCCTCTTAGTATTTTTCCATCAACTCCTGTTCCTGGCTCTCAAGCTTCCAAACCCGATGCCAAAGCCAACCTCGAGAGTAAGTTTGACCGCAAATTCGATCTTGTAGTCATTACCCTATCTAAGTTAGGTGAATTGCTTAAGGTCCTTATGGACGAAGTGCAGAGCATTAAGCAAGTGCCAGTGCCAGTGGAGGAGGTGGCTGTCCATCCTACTGATGCTCCCAGACAAAGGTCACACTCCCCTGATCCTGGGAATAGACATACCGGAGGTCCAAAGGAGGTCAGCATAGTTTGCCTACAGGTAGTCGCCCCCTCATCCGATTCAGTGGTTCGTGGTTCTGACATCCGTTGGAAAGGTGTCACTGTGAGCGCCCACTAGTTATCATCTAACTACGATATCTCCAGTCCGATAAGAGACGTTTTTGGCGCTCCTTGGAGAATCTCATTCCTTGAAGAGAAGTCTTGGTAGAGAGGCCTCTCCCATTTCACTGAAGCATGCTAGACACCCTTCTGCTAGCCCGCAACCAGGTTGCAGTACGTGGCGCAGCCCCGTTCACCATTCGCCCGAACGTATGCATGTAGAACATCAATATTCAGCTCCTAAGCGCTTTTCAAGGAAACACTTTTTCTGGGCTCCCACATGAATGCCCAGATTGTTCGCCAGAGCACCACCCAGTCTCTGAGCGTCCACCTCGCCCCCTGGAAGCCCACCTTGGGCCAGCTTGATGCCAACTGACCGCCCGACATCTACTGAGCGCCCGCCTTCGTCGTCTTCACCCACTCTCGTACCTGAAGAGTCTTCTTTTGCTCATATTAAGAAGCAGTTAGAATATGTACTGGACCTACTTCATAAGGCTCCTACTTCATAAGGCTTCCACTTCACATAAGCCTTCTCAAGACGTTTGTTGTCTCCTGTCTCTTCAGCAGAGGAAGAAGTAGTACAAGAACCCACTCCTACAGCATATGCATCCCTGATGAGGTATTTTCTGGCAACTTCCCCTTCACACTTCCAACCAGCAGCTCCAGTGTCGCCTACCTAAGATGGTTCTCTCTTTGTCTGCAAGGAAAGCGCTCAAGGAGGTAGAAGATTGGTTGTCCATGAAGAGGGAGCAAGGGAAGGCCGCTTTTCCCTTTCCTCCAGCAAGACGGACAGCCAGGAGATATCTCTCGTACGTGACAGGAGAAGGTCCATTCTTGAGAGGTGCTTCCTCTTCCCAAGGTGACTTCTTAGGTCAGATAGACTCTGCTCGACATTTGTCATTTTCATCGGCTAAGGTTTTCTAAGCTTCATCGGAGTTTAACCATCATGTGAGGCACTTGTTCAAAGTCCTGGAAGTGTTAGCTTTCTGGACTGGATAAGTGTGCTCACTAGGAAAATTGAGGAACATGACGTCTTAGCTTGTCAGTGGATTGGCTTGTGAGGATAAAGCAGTTAGGGGTGGCTCCTCTGAATTAGCGGGTCTTTTTGCCATCAGAATACTTGAGAAGAGGGAGTTGTGGTGCTCCTTCACCACAAAAGGATTGATGTCTTTCCAGAAGTCAACATTTTTGTACTCTCCCTTGGGCAAACAGTATTTGTTTCGTCAATTAGTGGTTAAGGAGATTGCCCCCAATTTGCAGAAAAAATCGAAACAAGACCGCTAGCACAGTTATCGAAGCGCCCCAAGGATCTTTCTGCTTTTTCAGCTAAATCTGTCTCTCCTCTGCAGCAGCAGCCCTTTTTGTGGGGGGCAGATAGAGTTTCTCTATGCCCCGTTGCAAGGTGCATTTCTCTGCAAGGTCCATCGAGAGGACCTCAGCCAAACCCTCTACCAGAAAGTTATTCCCCTATCCTTGGTGCGCCTGTGGGGGCCAGACTCTACTGGAAGAGATGGAGTGCCAGAGGTGTGGAGCCTTGGACAGTCAAGGTTCTCAAAGAGGGTTACTCGATCCCTTTCATAGAGTACCCTCTTCTCGTGACTTCGCCAATTACATTGACAGCATACTCAGAGGGCTCCGAGAGGTTTGTAGCTCTCACGGAGGAAGTGTCGTCCCTCCTAAGAGAAGGGCTATAGAGGTAGTGGAGGACCGGACTTCAAGAGGATTCTAACAATTGCTTGTTCATGGTCCCCAAGTCATTGGGGGCATGGGACCTGTCCTCAACGTAAGTGCTTTAAACCTGTACATGCAGAAGATGAAGTTCAAAATGGAGACAAATCAGTCGGTGTTATCTTCCATTCAGCAGGGCAACTGGATGATAACACTCGACATGCAGGACGCGAATTTCCACATTCCAGTACATCTGGAATCCAGGAAATACCTGAGATTTGTCTTCGGGGCAGAGTCTTCCAGTTTCATGCTCTGTGTTTTGGTCTCTCCACTGCCCTGCAGGTATTCACACTAGTCCTATCTCCCCTCATGAGATGGCTTCATCTCGTAGATATCAACATGTGTATACCTAGACGACTGGCTCCTCTGCTCCCTGTCACAGGAGCAATGCACGAAAGATCTGCAGATTACTCTCTTCTTGCCAAGGAACTTGGACTTTTGATAAATCAAGAGAAGTCTCAACTAGCCCCAACTCAGGAGATTCTCTATGTGGGGATGAGGATCATCTCCCTGGGTTTTTGGGTTTTTCCCTCCCCAAAGAGGATAGAGTCCTGCCTTCAGTCAGCACAGGACCTTTCGCTTCCAATTTGCTCAGTGAATTGGTGGATGAGTCTGCTGGGAACCCTCTCATCCATAGAGCAGTTTGTGAAGCTAGGAAGACTTCATATGAGGCCCCTTCAGTTCTTCCTACAAGCAAGCTAGGACAGAAGGAAACAGATGGACACAGTGACGTCCCCAATTATGAAAGAAATAAAGGATCTCCGGTGATGGACGTCCAGGGACAGACTTTTAGAGGGAAAGTCTCAACATCTGCTGATCCCCAACGGCTCCTTTTATGCAGACGCCTCAGACCAGGGTTGGGTGGCTCTACTGCACACCCTGGAAGCTTCTGGCATGTGGTGTCCACAGCAAAGGAAGCTACACATAAACATCAAAGAGCTGTCTGCCATTCATCTGAACCTGAAGCATTTTGTAAAAGCAGTAGCAAACAGAACCTTGGTGGTGCATTCCAACAACACCACATAATCAGGGCGGAACCCACTTGTTCTCCCTTTGGCAGACAGCAAAGGAGCTGCTCATTTGGGCAGACCAGAATTGGGTCAGGCTTACCACCAGGTTCATCCAAGGGAAGATGAATGTCTTGACAGACAGATGAAGTCAACAAGGTCAAGTCCTCCCAACAGAATGGACCCTGAATTAGAGTATCTGTGAAAGCCTTTGCAAGTTGTTGGGCAGGCTGACAGTGGATCAGTTTGCCACATCGAAGAATTCCCGCCTTCCTCTATTTTGTTTGCCAGTCCCGGACCCTCAGGCATGGGCGACAGATGCCATGCTGATAGACTGGTCGAACCTGGACCTCTACGCCTTCCCCCATTCAACATGGTTAAGGGGGTTCTCAACAAGTTCAAAACTATAGCAACATATCAATGACCCTAGTAGCACCCTTTTGGCTATTCAAAGAATGGTTCCCAGATCTTCTAAAGCTTCTCGTGGACTTTCCAAGGTTACTGCCTTAAAGTCCACATCTTCTCAGACAGCCTCATTTTGGGAAATTCCATCATGGACTATCCACACTAGCTCTGACAGGCTTCAGACTATCTGGAGACTTGTCAGAGCAAAGGGTTTTTTTAAAGCAAGCTGCAGAAGCTATTTCGAGAGGTAGACTGTAAGTCCACCAGCCAAGTCTACCAGGCCAAGTGGTTTATCTTCCGCAGGTGGTGGAGCAGCAATAACCTCTTGTCTGCTAAAACCACTGTAGCTCAAGTAGCAGACTTTCTTCTTTTTCTCAGGGCCTCCAAAGGGCTCTCTTCATCGATTATTAGGGGCTACAGGTCAATGTTGGGATCGGTTTTTAAGCATAGAGGAGTGGACTTAGTCTCTAATAAAGACCTGACAGATCTGATCAAGTCTTTGAGACTACTAAACAGGTAAAGAACAATTCTGTTTCACGGAACCTGGATGTAGTACTTAAATGGTTAACGGGTCCTGCCTTTGAGCCTCTCCGTTCCATTTCACTTAAGAATTTAACAAAGACTTTTTATTTTATCTTGTAACCTTGGTCCACTGCCAAAAAGGTAGCCGAGTTGCAGGCTATTGACAGACGCATCGGTTTTTCTCAGGGAGATGCTGTCTGCACATTCATGCTTGGCTTCCTGGCTAAAAACGAGTCTCCGTCTACTCCCTGGCCACACTTGTTCTCCATTAAAAACCTAATGGACATTCTAGGACCAGAGAAGGAGGAGGAGGAAAGGGTTCTGTGAGGGCTATAAGGTTTTACCTAGACAGGACGAAGAGGATCAGAGGCCCTGCCATTAAACTCTGGTGTTCTATGAAGAACCCATAAAAACCCATGTCCAAGAATGTGCTGTCATTTTTTCTTAGAAGCCTTATTATTGAGGCACTCAGATAGAAGATAATGTCTTACCTTCCTTTAAGGTGAGAGCACACCATATTAGGGCTGTCGCCACTTCGTATGCCTATAGGCATATGTCGCTCTCAGCAATCCCCCAGTTGACATACTGGAAATGCAATTCCACTTTTGCCTCACACCATCTGAAAGAAATTGAAACAACGTACGAAAATTGCAGTACCTTAGGTCCGTTGTCGGTGGCTGGCTCGGTGTTGGGGGAGGAAGCATAGGAAGCAACCCTTCCTATCCATAACTTCTTCTCCTTGAGTTTTTGGATGTTGATTTCTTTTTGGGGAGTCTGGGGCGTACTTGTACCTGGAGTGCCCACCAGTCTGTGTTAGTGCTATGATGGTTTAAATTTTTATCGTTGTCGGCGTGGGTAACTATTTTGTTTGGTCTTTTATATTTTGGTACTGTGCCTAGGGCAAGGGCAGTTTTTTCTCTGTTGCTTCATGGGTGTTCGGAAGACTCCTTCATTCCAAAGCCCCCTCTTAAAAGTGGGGATTTCTCACAGCTATTCTGCTGAGTTGCTACAGGTCAAAGATGAGCACAGACCAAAGGCAGTAATCAGTTACTGTGGCACTCTTACCAGGTAAGGATACAACAAGCATTTTATCAATGCTAACAGATTTTTATGTTGCAAATTCTTCATATCTGACTGTTTTTGGAACAGAGTATGTCCATTTATCCCACCACCTATCAATATGGGATTCAGCTGTGTAAATTACTTGGTAAATTACATATATGGTAATGGTATTTTCATGATAGAATTAAGTTTCTTATATACTTACCAAGTAATTACAGATCAGAGCCCTCCCTCCCTCCCCTCTGATGGACATAACTATCTCTGTTTTATTGTACCTATTGTTCCTGACAGAGAGCGGGGTAGTTACCTACACTAAAAACAAATGAATCGCTATCGCGAACTTCAAATTTTTAACTGCCACACGAGTAGAAAAGAATAGTTGTGTAATTACTTGTATGTATGTAACTTAATTTTATCATGAAAATACCATTCTTATATAAGTAAAAAGTGATAAGCAGATTCTGTACATATATATTCCTCAAAGAGAATACTGTATGTATATTCTTAGGCAAAAGTCCATGCATTGCAATTGAAGAATATCTCCTCAAGTTGTATGGTAATGAAGAAACTGATTTTTGCCGGACTTGAATGGATCTAAGATGGCAACTTCTTTGTGTAAATCTCCAAGTAAATTACCTTAAGACATTTTGTCGCACTTAAAAGCTCAGTAACCCACTGAAGGTTTAAAAACAAATTAACAAAAAATTATGGCTGTTTTCTTTGACATAAAAGGTACATATAATAGCCACGTGCATGGGTACAATCTTGGAACTACACAAGAATATTCATACTGCGTTATATTTCCTCAAGGAACTATCGTACAAATAAAAAATAAGTATATTAAATGCTTTTTTGTGTGATGCTTTGCAATGAGAGTATTGACTGTTGGGAGTAACATTGTAGGCAACACATCATTTCTTGTGATAAATATCAGTCCAAAATAGTATAGCTCTAACTCTTCTGTGTTTTATACTACCTCTAACTTATAGCATGCTGTGTGTTCTTAACATTGCCTCAGTAAAAGACATAAAACTACCTCAAAACAGTATACGTACAAGGCCATCTTCATTGTGTTGTCAGTTTACCAGAGAAAAAAAAAGTGTAATGTTCTATAAAGATATTTGGTGAAGACGTTGTATTAACCCTTTAACGCTGAAGCCCTATTTACAAAAACGTCTCCTGTATGCCGGCGGCATTCGGTGAGTTAGCGCCGAAGCGGAAAAAAAGTTTTTTTCAAAAAATCACAGCACGCTTAGTTTTTAAGAAGCCCTATTTACAAAAACGTCTCCTGTATGCCGGCGGCGTTCGGTGAGTTAGCGCCGAAGCGGAAAAAAGTTTTTTCAAAAATCACAGCACGCTTAGTTTTTAAGATTAAGAGTTCATTTTTGGCTCATTTTTTTGTCATTGCCTGAAGTTTAGTATGCAACCATCAGAAATGAAAAAATATCATTATCATATATAAATATTGGAATATATGACAAAAAAAAAAACTCGTATATAATTGTATACAAATCGCACTGTAAGCAAAACGGTTAAAGCTAATGAGTTAATTTTTTTAGTTGTATTGTACACTAAATTGCGATGATTTTGGTATATAACAAATTTTAAAACGATCAAAGCAACACAGAGAAAATATTATCACAAAATGATGCATGAATTCGTAACGCATGCGGACGTAAAAAATGTTTTTTCAAAAATTCACCATAAATCGAAATATTGTGCTAGAGACTTCCCGTTTGTTGAAAAATGAAGGTAATTGATTGAATATTACTAGACTGTAAGTGTTTTAGCTTACAATTGCAGTTTTCGACCATTTCGGTCGAGTTAAAGTTGACCGAAAGTCGAATTTTTTCTATTTATCGTGATTTATATGGAAATATTTCAAAACTGATAAAAGCTACAACCATGAGTTATTTTTTTATGTATTGTACATGAAATTGCGCACATTTTCATATATAAAACTTTATGTAACAACTAATATAAAGCGGTGCAAATATTACGACAATTAGACGAAAGAATTTCTGAGATGTTTGGCAGAGTTACCGCGCAGACGTAAGGAAAATGTTTTTTCAAAAATTCACCATAAATCGAAATATTGTGCTAGAGACTTCCAATTTATTGCAAAATGAAGTTAAACGATTGAATATTACTGGAATGTAAGAGGTTTAGCTTACAATTGCGTTTTTGACCATTTCGGTCGAGTTAAAGTTGACCGAAGGTTGAAATTTTGGCAGTTATCGTGATTTATGTGAAAATATTTCAAAACTGATAAAAGCTACAACCATGAGCTATTTTCTGTTGTATTCTACATGAAATTGCGCACATTTTCATATATAAAAGTTTATGTAACGACTAATGTAAAACGATGCAAACATTACGACAACATGACGAAAGAATTTCTGAGATGTTCGCCGAGTTACCACAAGAGACGTAAGGAAAAAAAAATTTTTTTTTTTTTTTCAGAAATTCACCATAAATCGAAATATTGTGCTAGAGACTTCCAGTTTGTTGCAAAATGAAGGAACATGATTGAATATTACTAGAATGTAAGAGTTTTAGCTTATAATTGCGTTTTTACCATTTCGGTCAAGTTAAAGTTGACCAAGCTTGAAATTTTGGCAGTTATCGTGATTTATATGAAAATATTTCAAAACTGATAAAAGCTACAACCATGAGTTATTTTCTGTTGTATGCTACATGAAATTGCGCACATTTCCATATAAAACTTTATGTAACGACTAATATAAAACAGTGCAAACATTACGACAACGTGACGGAAGAATTTCTGGTGCGGACGTAAGGAAAAAGTTTTTCAAAAATTCACCATAAATCGAAATATTGTGCTGAGACTTCCAATTGGTTGCAAAATGAAGGTAAATGATTGAATATTACTAGAATGTAAGAGTTTTAGCTTACAATTGCGTTTTTGACCATTTCGGTCAAGTCAAAGTTGACCGAAGGTTGAAATTTTGGCAGTTACCGTGGTTTATATGAAAATATTTCCAAACTGATAAAAGCTACAACCATATGTTGTATTTTGCTGTATTGTACATGAAATTGCGCACATTTTCATATATAAAACTTTATGTAACGGCTAATATAGAACAGTGCAAAAATTACGACAAAATGACAAAAGAATTTCTGAAATTTTCGGCTGAGTTACCGCCCGTGCGTAAGAAAAAAGTTTTTTTCAAAAATTCACCATAAATCAAAATATTGTGCTAGAGACTTCCAATTTGTTGCAGAATGAAGGTACATGATTGAATATTACTAGAATGTAAGAGTTTTAGCTTACAATTGCGTTTTTCGACCATTTCGGTTGAGTCAAAGTTGACCGAAGGTTGAAATTTTTTGTAGTCGACGTACGGTACGTCCACTTGGCACCCAACAGACAATTTTAGTCGACATATGATACGTCCAGTAGGCGTTTAAGGGTTAAGTGTTTATGGCTGAGATAAAGCCATTTGTCTCCTCCATCTCAGTATCTGATAGTGTTACAAAGGATTGAGCAACATTTTTCCTCTGTATGAGAGGAAATGCTCCCATTGGACATGGGTACCCAGCAATTTGAGACCCCTACAAGAAAAATCTCAGGACAGCCATGGCTGAATTTTCTGCTAGGCTACACCTAATTAAAGAGCTTCCAGTGTCTTCCCAAACTATGTTTACTGCAGTAGCCAATACATTTATGTGGACCCTATTTGGAGCTCTCTGCGACCTTCTGGAGTGTTGCATTAAGGCTTGAAAGGAAGCATTGATGGGCTTCAACATTTCGCTCCCTCACCTCCCTTTGGCTTTATTCCCCTATCTCTTGGGATCCTTTTTGAAGAGTCTGATGTCCCACAACTTACTGAATAAACCTGACAACAGAATTGCACACTATATACTGTTCTTGAAAAAGGGGAATTTGGGAAACAATACCCTTGAGAGTTTCTGCTTCCTTAGCCTAAGAAAGCTTGGTGTGAATCAGGGCCCCCAGATCCTCCAGTAACTACTAAAGGATCTCTCAACAACAGAAGAAAAGACAACAATAGCATTAACACCCCTTTCAAAGCAATCAAGACATTCCTACTAGGAGAAAGAAAATCAACTCCAGGACTGCATATTACAAGGAAGGGAAGAGGTGGAGCCCCATAGGACTTGCATGGTTCGGGTTGTTTTCTAAAGCATTACATGCAGTGGAAGAACTCCCCTTGGGGGACAGTATTATTCTCAGTGGGCAAGGGTAGAGTTGTAGGATTCAATAGAGTCTGGCTGTCACATGCCAGGAAAAGGCTTTGTGATCACCTTCATCTGAGATTGGGAAGATACTTTGCCCATGTACCTGGAAGGGGTCTCTGGCAAACAAGCTGACCTGACTCCACCATTCCACCTGGTGATAATACATATGGATGCCTCCTTGACAGGTTGGGGAGGCCATTGGGAGGATTGCCAGTTAGGGGGAAGATGGTCACCTGCTCGGAGGGAGTGTCATACCAGCTTCCTGGGGCTATTGGCTGTCTTTCCATTTCAGAAAATTGCAACCTCCAAAAGGGACTCGGATTTTGTTTATCCTAGAAAATATGACTGCATTACCTTACATAAAGATGTTAAGTTCTTGCTGAGCTCCTCTCAAATCAGTAATTGCTAACATGCTTCCTCAATCCGGAAGTGGACTGGTTTGCTATGGGCAAGAACCATTAACTTCCATTGTATGTCTCTGAACCTGAACATTCAGGCAATAGCAATAGATGCATTTCTACAAGACTGGAACAGGTGGAGGACAATTTACTTTTTTCATTCATTGTCCCAGATTTTGAAAGCTTTGAATGATCTACTGGTTTTCAACGGAACCGCTTGCCTAGTAGCTCCGAATTAGCCAAATAGTCATTGGTTCCTTATTTCTTCAACAGCATCTGTTATTCCCCCCTGGAAATTTCCAGAGGTAGAATTCTGCAAGTATTTTAATTTCACCAAGTCAGAATTGTCATGTGAGGCCATGCGGTCAATATTTTTAGAACATTCGATGGAACATGGCACCTACACACCAATCTTCACGGATGGCTCAAAGTCTGATGCTGGCGTCGGCTTTGGTGTAGCCTTCCCTGATATAGAGAGGAGTGGAAGGTTATCATCCGTTGGCTCAATTTTTACTGCCGAGATAAATGTAATTTTAAAAGCTTTAAAGGAGATTTTAATTCATAATGGAAACAATTTTATTATATATAGTGATTCAAAAGTGTACTTCAGGCACTGGAATGTTTTAATCCTTTAAACCCCTGATTTTAGAAGTATTAGAATGGTTGTTTTTATTGAAAAGAAGAGAGAAAGAAGTTAAGTTCTGTTGGGTGCCTTCCCATGTTGGGGTGGATGGGAACGAAAAAAAAGCAGACCAACTAGCGAAATCAGCGGTCAACTCTCCAGAACCCACAAGATGCCTACTACCATCGGGATGTATATCCTGTAGTAGGACAAACAATAAAAAGCGTTGGCAGTCCCAGTGGGAGAATATTTTAACAAATAGAAAAATCGTAGTATTGCATCATCTGTGTCTCCTTGGTCATATCCCCATATGCCAAGAAGACAGGAGACAATGCTATGCAGGTTGAGGATTGGACATACAAGACTCACGCATGGGTTCTTGATGTCCCGTGAGAATCCTCCAATTTGTGAAGACTGTGCTGTACCCCTGAGTGTGGGACATTTGCTGGTTGAATGTCCCACACTTAGGAATTTGAGACAGAGGTTCCTGTCTTGGGGACGAGATGAAGTTGATAATTTTAATCTTGCTACAATCCTTGGAAAGGATTGTAACTCAGCAATTGTATACTTTTATGTTGGAGGCGGGCCTTCTGAAGAAAATTTAGCTTGTATATAGAATATATGAAGAAATTTATTTATATACAGTATCATTTAGATACTTTTATATAAAATTTATTTTAAACCTATTTCTTTTTATTCAAATATTTATATGCATACCTTTTAGATATTTTTATATGGAATTTTTTTTTTTTTTTTAAGGGGAGCATTTGACAAAAAAATCGAAAAATCAAAATTTTCTGAGATATTTTATATATGGCATCATACATATCCTGACTATCTTCTCAGAAAGTTTTATTAAAAAATTCGCCATAGTTTAGGAGTTATAAACAAAAACAGTAACCCTATCATAGACAAAATTACATTTTTCAATATAATGTAATGATAATTCAGTATATCGGTAGTAATTTCCTTTTAGCTATGAAATAATAATATCTAAATTTTATATGGCAACCTGTGGACCTATGCGCATCAGTGAAAGCCAGGAACCGTGGGGGCAGGCAGTTCAGACAGTCAGTCAGTAGCAGCTCAGAGCTTGACTAAGTAAAACGTCGCTGCCCAACCTGAGCCGTGTTTTGACACTTTCGCTTCATCTAGCTTCATTTTAAGTTATATTACTTTGCAAGTCTATTGTTATATATTTTGGCTTTTCAAATATGTCATAAAAACATCAAACTGTGTAACAGCAAGCAAATAAATACACAGAGAAGCAAAAAATATGGTATATCTCAAAACTAAAGTTATCGACATTCAAACTGCATGCATCTCCTCCATAACGAATGCCGATCTCAATGAAACAAAAAGCAAACGAAAGCTAAATAAATTGTCTACAAACAAATACAGAGTTTTTTTTTCATTTTGTTCCTCGAAAATTTTTGTGGAATTTTTTTCCAAAAAACCAATCGAAGTTTTTTCAAAAACGAAAAATATTCATAAAAAAAAGAAAAAAAAAATTGAAAAAAAAACACTCCATTACTTTGTTCTAATATATAATATCTGTCTACCACGTAAATTTGAGCTCTTAGTTTGCAAAAGTTATGGAGGAAATGCATTTTGAAAAATTTTTGGGGTTGGGGTTACCAGCTAATGGGGCGGAAGACGAAAATTATGGTTACAGTCCTTTGCCTATACAAAAATAAACCCAGGCACAAAATTTGAAACTGATTCATTAAAAACACGGGAGTTATTAGCGAAAAACGATTTTATCAAACGCTCCTCATATCGGTATAAAACTTTGAAGGCCGATATCTCAAAACTAAAGTTATCGACATTCAAACTGCATCTCCTCCATAACGAATGCACCGATCTCAATGAAACAAAAAGCAAATGAAAGCTAAATAAATTGTCTACAAACAAAGAGAGAGTTTTTTTCATTTTGTCCTCGAAAATTTTTGGGAATTTTTTCCAAAAAAATCAATAGAAGTTTTTCAAAAAACGAAAAATATTCATTAAAAAAAGAAAAAAAATTGAAAAAACGCTCTCTTACTTTGTTCTAATATATAATATCTGTCTACCCCGTAAATTTGAGCTCTTAGTTTGCAGAAGTTATGGAGGAGATGCATTTTGAAAAATTTTTGGGGGTGGGGTTACCAGCTAATGGGGGCGGAAGACGAAAAATTATGGTTACAGTCCTTTGCCCTATACAAAAAATAAACCCAGGCACAAAATTTGAAACTGATTCATTAAAAAACACGGAGTTATTAGCGAAAAACGATTTTATCAAACGCTCCCTTTTTACCTTTTTTTTTAAATTTAAATATTTATATACATAACTTTTAGATATTTTTATATGAAATTTATTTTAAACTTAATTTTTATATTTAAATTTGTTTCGGCGTCAATAACCTAGATGTTATGACACCAGATTTAATAAACAAATCAATCAATCAATCTTCAACAGCAGGCAAAAGAGTAGATTCCATTGCCATCCATTGCTGTATCCCTTCACAAGGAATTTTAAATCTAGTACTGTATACTGTGGAGATTATATGTCTAACATTGATAGGTACCTAGTGCAAAAATAATGGACTTCATCTATCCAACATACCAGTCCATATGGGAATTGTGGAGGTTATATTACCTCCACACTGAAAGCTGAGTTGAGATCTGTTAAAAGAGTTTTACATTTCATTATCTTTTGAGGTCAAGCGCCTTGCTATTTCAACAATCATGGCGTACAGGGCATCATTGGCGGAACCCTTACCGTATGCTTTGGAATTTATTCTAATATAAAAATTGTTAATTCCATTCTCTAATCCTTTACATGCAAAGTTCATCTCTTGCAAGGTTTCCCATTACCTGGTCCCTGAATAAGGTTCTTAGACTCCTGTCATCCCTTCAGTTCATGGGCCCAATATAACTACAACCCATATGCTGCAAAAGGCAGTCTTCTTGACTGCTTTAGCATCAGGAGCTCGGATTAGCATACTGGGCTCTCTTAGACAAGGACAACATTTCACCACTTATATACCTAGTTGTCATATGCTGCTGTCTCCTGGCCAAGAATGAGGACCTTTTCATAGGTAAAATCCCCTTTTCTGATAACTGAACTCAGTATTTCATATCAAATATTATGCCCGGTTCCAGCACTTAAGGTTTACTTAGATGTAATGGCAAACATCCCAGATGGTCCTATTTTTCTTACACTTTCGCACAAACAAACCACTATCTCTATATGGCCACAGAATTATTTTAGTGGCCCTCTTTACAAAGGCAGACTTTCACTACTTTCCTAAGTCGCATGACATCCTAAATGTGAGTACAATGTTAACTTTCTTCGGAAATGTTTACTTCAAAGAAGTCTTTTAGAGTGTGGAGTGGTTATTAGACAGTTTTCCTGGAGTGGTGAAGGTGCAATAATCCTGCAGCCAGACCCAACATAATTAGGTAAGTTACTGTAGAACCACAATGGATAGTAAATTCATAGGTTCATGTGTCTCCTGTTCTTTATTGCCAGATTCAAATGGGTATCTGGAATAAAGAATACTGTTGATAACCTGTGACTTTACCTTGCATAAAAAAATTCCTGAAACAATTGCCTTGAGAGTACAGGCAGTCCCTGGGTATCAGTGGGCTTGGTTATTGGCAATCCGGTTTTATGGCGCCTGTCTAGCGACGAAAATCAGTGATTTTCAGCGCAGATATCCAGTTATCAGCACTGGTAATTGGGTATTGGGGCTGATACATATCTAACAGAGGCGCCGATCTCTAGTTATTGGTGCTGATAAGCGCCGAAAATCGCCGATTTTCAGTTATCGGCGATTTTCACATATCGTCATGCCATCAGAACAGAACCCTGCTGATAACTGGGGACTGCCTGTAGTGGTCACGTTGAGATATTGCTGGGGAAGGGTCAATAATCCCGCAGCCAGACCGAACATAATTAGGCAAGCCACCTTCGAACCACAAAGAATAATACATATACAGTATTGGTTCACGTGTTGTTTCCAGTTCTTCATTGCCAAACCCTAGGGTATCCGGAATAAAGAAAATGGTCAATAACCTTGGACCAAAAATTAATCTGGGTTGTTGGGATTTATTTGCTAGGAGCTAAGCCATTTCGTCACCCGTCAATTTCTTTTGTAGACTCCTTTGAGGATGGACAGTGGCTACTCAATCTAAAAACAGGTTTTGACGTAGGAAAAACCTATTTTTGGTAGCCGCTGTGAGTCCTCAAACCCACCTATTTTCCGTGACGAAAAGTCATGGGACGGGGGTGAACATTTATCTTGCACAGACCTGGCGTGTAATGAAGATGGCCAAAACAGGCTGTTGCCACATCTGTGCGAGTGAAACATAGAGCCGAGGTAGTCATTGTAGGACAGCAGATAGCGCCCTCCTGTCCTGAGTCCTTTATTTTCTATCACTGTGCCAACAAGCACTATTCTGGTCAAGACCAACGATAAGAGAATTCTTTGCAATTAGTTGGTCTGTCTTAGGGAGGCCTGGGGGCACCATGAGAGTGTAACACCTTTGAGGACTTGCAGCGGCTACCAAAAAAATAGGTTTTTCCTAAATCAAAACCTGTTTTATTTTTTGTTTTCCAGTTTTGAACATAACAAAAGTGGAGATATTTAGTTTCAAAAGGACACAAAACCAGCTTTATATAATAAAAATAAATTTACAGCTAGTAGGAAAACATTGACATGTCCATAATCAGAGTGATATTTACCACATAAGAATATTGAGACTCCACAGTGTAAAAGTGTAATATATTGACGAGGATAAAATATTCAAGATTTATTAAAGGCTCTGGAAATGGTTTATAAATTTTACAAGAGGAGGTAATTTGAAACAGTTCACAAATTTCACAAGAAGAGAAATTTTAAAAGTGAGCATTAGTAGAATAAGGTGAAATGGAAGCTGCACAACAGTGGGTTGGTGAATTTGTGTATGAATGATTGAAGGTTAGAAGGTGCATACAATGACGATATGGTTATATTGGGAGTTACCAATCACGTCAGTCAAGAAAAGTAGCTGGATCATGTACAATTCCTCTGATATAGGGAGAATTTTAAGACTGAAGTACTGATGAGGTACTTCATTCTTTACCAGTTAGTAATCCCATTAACAAAATTATCCTCTGAACTATCTGCAAAAAAAAAAAAAAAGAGGCTGGTACATATCTAACCCAGCATAGAAGGAATGAAAAGGATAATAATCCTTTTAACGTGTTGTGCTTCGTTTGATCTAGGCAGTAAATTACATAAGGCAGTCAGTCTACTGGTATGGGCCACAGCTTGATGTGGAGAGGGGAACAAATAAGTATGGGCCACATCTTGATGTGGAGAGGGGAAAAAATAATATTGGTGGTCAGTTTCCCATAGAAATAGACAGCATTGTCACATAATAAAAATAGGAGGACTTTGACAAAGTATAATCATATTCACCTCTGCCAGTTTGTCATGCCTAATGTGGTGATTTTTTAAGATAAGATAATTTCATGATTAAACCAGTGTTTAGGGTCATATCGTGTGTTTGAGGGTTTGTGTTACTGAGGTGTACATCATCTGCAGATGCTGTAGAATGACTGTTGTTTAAAAGTCTTACATTTTTCCTTCTCCAAAGCAAAGTTTGACTTGGCTTCTCTAAATTTAGTATACAAATTAAGTGAAAGTGAACATTAGCAACTTTATCTAGATGTGTAAATAAATGGTATTTATTTATTCTAGGAGGAAATCACAGAGGAAATTGTAGAAGAAGTGGAGGGAGAGGAGGGAGAAACACAAAACATGTTTGAAGAGGAAGAAGAAGAAGTTGAAGATGACGAGGAAGAAGTAAGGTCATGGAGAAGGTAGAATTGGTACAATTTGAAGTTATTACAAAATAAATTTAAACCCTATTCTATGTGATTGATGTGTTAAAACTTTATTGATAAATTGTTTTAGACAAATCTGAGAGGCCTAATATGAAAAGAATGGTATGACCCTTAAGAGTTTAATATTGTTAATAATATTATCGGCAGATGTATATTTGAATATAGTTTCTTAATTGTTTTACTTGAGTGCCAGACCCCACACATATTGGTGTAATTTTCTTCTTATGACTACCATACACAAATTCTGTTCTGTTGTACAATCTTGAAAACATCTGTACAGTAAACATACTAGGAGTATCATGCTCTAAAACATGTTGATCCTTGTAAAAGTTGGTGCAAGGCTTAGAAAGAAGCATCCTGGTTTTAGGGCACTATATGCTGCACATCTAGTTTTTTCACAATTTTGAAGAAAGGTCATGAACAGTAGAAATCCTCCACCTTGAACTTCTTTTAAAGAAAGGAACTCTGTGATTGTTTATCTTGAAAGGGAAAAGAATATAATTGTTTCTTATAAAGGGAAAAGAAAATTTATGTTAATACTCAGTTAACAATTGGACATTGAATGAAAAACCCACCTGACTCAGTACCTTTGTTCAGAATACAAGGCAGTGTTAACCGTTGAGCATATGTTAGTGAATGTCGGTACTTCACCAACAGTGAATATCAATTTTGGAAATAAATCAGTCAAGAAACTTCAGTCAGTCTTTGTCATTAAGAAGAAACCAGTCAAGAATTTCACCTTGGTGGTTTGGTTACCCAATTCAAAATAATTGTCAAGAGTATTTTAAAATTTAAAATCTGATAGGTTAGGTACAACATTTTAAACCTTTAGCAGCCTTGGTTAAAGTTATACAAAATGTTTGTTAGTGTAGTTTATGGGTGTTTTTGTCCTGTCATTGAATCCCTGAGGCATTCTCTACTGTTTTTTAATGTAGGGTTCTTTTTATTTTCACGTGAATAATTTCCAGTAATCGTATTATGGAGGGGTAATGTCACTTAGACACAAGCTTTATCCTTGGGACCTTTAAAAGACTAGCCACTAGAAGGTAGCAGCTTCTTATTAATTTGTACAAACTCCTATTGGGCTCAGGACCACCCAGAATATAAATATAGCACAGGCCTAGTTTAAATTATTCTGGTCAAGGTTCTCGGCATGTTAGAAAAACAAAATTTACCTATTGCAAATCAGGTTTTAGAGGAAGATGGAAGTTATCTAAATCTGTAAGTCTGAGTATGAAATGTCACAAAATTCAAATGATATGGTAGTAGGTGACATTTCAAACACCATCCAGAGGTTACAGCAGTGTCTTAAAAATGTTAATATACTACAGAAACTGCATTATTTTTAATGTAAAATAACTCCCATGTTAAAAAGTGTATGTTCTTTAGGCAGTAGAGATGAGTCTTTGTTTCTGTTTAGTAAAAAAATTAAACTTTCCAGAATCACCAGGAGAATACTAAATGTTTAAAACATACCATTGTAATGCCTCACAACATTACTGTATCTTGAAAAGGACAAATTTTCTATAATTTTTCAGAAGTAAAGTGATTGGGACTTAATAGTGTGAGATAATTTAATTATTCATTAGTGTTTCAGGTGATGTACCTTAAATGATGTGTTTGATGTACTGTTTTGTATTTTTTCTTGCAACTGTAAGTAGCTAAAATACTCGCCTTTTGAATGGTTTCATTTGTGGCAGTCTTATCTACAGTTTGAAAACATTTATTTTTACACTCTAGTATCTCTGAAGTAGCTAGTCGAGATGTAGATAAGAGCTTTTTATAAGGTGCATTACGTGTGACTTAGCATTGCACTTTACAAATCTGAAACAGTAATACTGGAATATCATTCCTTAAACTTTCTTGTATTAAGAGCTTGGCTCTTTGCGGGCTTTTCAAGGGTGCTATCCATTTATAACTCTTGAATGATGGAACTGCTTTTGAATTAGAGATGCTGTAGTCAAATTTTATAATTTATTCCTGTTTAAGAAAAGTTTTAACAAGTATATTTGCATACATGAAATGTATTAATGATAGATTCATAGGCAAATAAATAAAAATGATGATTAGTGTGTGCTGTGTACAAAAGAATGTTGTTTAACCTATGGTTATTTGATACCATTGGTACCAGTAATTAGTGGAAAATGAAACTTCATTTTGTAACGCACTGTAAACAAGAAACTAGGTATAAAGCATTGCTTAAATGTAAAACAGCAAAGTAACTTGAAATAAGATCCTAAATTTGCATTGAAAGGTTTTTCATTGATGATTGAAGCCAATTTCAGTGTTGAGTCTAAGTAGCAGTTATATTCAGATTCTTTAAAGAAAATCACAAAGATGTCAGGAGCTGTTGTTGTCTCTTCAGTCCAGTTAAGTAAAACTTAAAAATGAAAAAACAACTTATGAATATATGTAGATTATAAATATGGTTAGAATAGAAATCTGATTAAAATGAACTATCATGAAAAAATGCATACATACAGTTTTTAAATATACCAATGTTAAAGAGCTTGAAAAAGTAAAAAAATAAAAACAGGCAGTACTTCATGTCGGTGTGCTGATTTTGCATAGTACAACTTTGTTTATGTATACAAGATTGCTTAATATTTGCAATAAGACAACGTAGGACTTCCATTATTAGATCTACCTGTATTTGTGGAAGGTTCTGGGTCTGACTGACTGACTTTATATAGCTGTTACACTGTACCAACATGTAAATAATTTTGCATTGTCAGTAACAAAACAGTTCCATCATGAAAGGTATGTTTATGCAAAGTGGTTGGGACAAAATGTTCTTATATTTTAGTTTGCTCATCATCCTTATCATTCAAGTCATAACTTTTTATATATATACTGTATTACAGTAGCAGAGACCTATTGTATTATGTTTGTTGGTTTAGTTAGATTCTAAAGATAGAATTTACATTTGTATTAGGTTCACAGATATGTCCATTTGATATATTGATATTGTATGATGTACACCATTGTATATATTATGCTGTTTGTATTAATGATATATGATTAAAAAAATTTTATGGACCATAAAAAAGATAAAGATATATGCATGTAAAAATATATTTTTCGACATGCAAAGGTAAGGTCCTAAATAAAAGATGTGGTTCTTTGCTTTAAAACTTAAAAAAAAGAAAGAAGAAAAAAAAGATTATCCCCTAAATGTTAAGCAAACAATAAAAATGAGCCACCACCAAAATTTGTTCAGAGAGAAATACGAAATACGAGCTTGATCTAAATCCTGCCTTTGGGCACTTCTGACAACTATTCCTGACCTTTGACATGACAGTACAAATGTGATTTCACATAACCCTTGTCTTTAGCATGTCTTTGATCTTAGCATCAAACAAACTTGATATTTTTCTTGGTGTAGTCTTGATATTTTCCTAACCGGCAAATATTATAGCTCTGCTTTGAGAAACCCTTCTCTAAAGTTAATAATTTCATATAAGTAACTTACCTAGTAATTACATAGCTAACAGTTTCTGTTAACTGGCAGTTAAAATTTGAAATCTGCAGTGGCGATTCTTTTGTTTACATTATGGTGTAGGTAATTGACCCCGCCCACTTTCGGGAAAAGAAGGAACAACTGAGCAGAGGGCTTCAATATGTTTCTGCCGGCTTACGCGACGGTTGTGAGCAGCAGCTGGTTTTGAAATTCTTGGACTACTATATATGGTTTTTTACTGTTTGGCGAAGTATTTTGCTTTTGGTAGCCTCTCGGCAATTTAGATATTTAGGTTTTCTTGTAATAACCTGATTGTGACTAATATTTAATTGGACTTTTTTGACTGCTCAACTTGTATCTGATGTCCGACAGAAGTTCAAGTAGTACAGTATTCGTTTTTGCAGTGAAGGCTGCAATACAAAAATTACATCAGCAAAGTGTGATTCCCATACTAAGTGTACATCTTGCAGGGCTCAAGTATGTTCAGTTGATTTTTCTTGTGCTGAATGTAGTGACTGGGAGTGTAAAAAATGGAGGACATTGAATTCTCACTTGACTAAGTTGGAGAAAGATAAAAAGAGAAAAACGACAGCTTGGAATGATGATAAATCTTCTGTTGATTTCCAGTTCTACCTCTTTTGGCCTTGTCCCCTATTACTAGTTCTGCTTCTGTTGCACCTGTTCCTTTACCCACCTCCCCTACTCCCAATGCCATTGCCATCATTGAACATAAATTTGATATGTTGGTGAATACTGTGGCCCAGATTAGTGCGTCTGTCCATTCCTTTATGGAAAATAAGAAAGTGACAATTGAAAGTGCAGTGTTGTTGGAGGAGCTGGCTACTTGGCCTGCTGATTCTCCTGACAATTGAAAGTGCAGTGTTGGTGGAGGAGCTGGCTACTTGGCCTGCTGATTCTCCTAGGAAAAGGTCACTGGCCTACTCCCCTGCTAGGGGAGGTCGGTGGGGTCTGCCCCTGGGTTGTTGGCCCTTCAGTCGCGCCTGGCGCCAGGTCCCAGGTTGTGTCAGATAGTCAGTGGGAAGGTGTCTTCCGTTGTGTACATAACCTTTCCTCTAGTTTGGATGCCTCCAGCCCCAAACAGAGGCACAAGTGGTGTAGCAGTGATAAATCGAGACTGTTGAAACTGCAGTTGATGAGTTTCACACCCCTCAGGTTAGTTTGCTGAAACTGCAGTTGATGAGTTTCACACCCCTCAGGTTGGATAGTTAGTTTTAAATGATTTGTTTAACCAGATATCTGAACCCTTTTAGGGTTCTTCTCAGGCTGGGAAAAAAAAGGGGGCCAGGAAAGAATACTTAAAAAAATTAAATAAGTAATTAAATAAATAAATAAACAATAAAAAAGGAGAAAAAAATTAAAAAAGGCGGAAAAATTATATTTTAGTAATTTAATTTTGTTTAAGAGAATATTATTAACTGAAAAGGGATTTTGACAAAGGAAAAATCTATTTCTGAGGAAGGCCCCGTGTCACCCGGTGAAATTCCATACTAACACAAATTTCTAGGTATAAATTGCTAGATATACCAGAGAAAAAGAGCTTTCAGGAATGCTGGGGTTACTACCCCCCCCGATCGAGCGTATTCCCTAAGGAAGACATCGGTATAACCAAGGGTGAGTGAAAGGATCACAACCACAGAGCTACACTCGATAGACATCCCTATGTCAAAACCCCCGGAAGAGAGCGGTGAGCCGTTACAGCCCCCACGCACAGGCGTCCGCCAGACCGGCGACACCAGCGCCATCTACTTCATTCCAGACTAGCACCACCCCCAGGCTTGGCATATGCAAGTAGGGGGGGGGAGCGGAAGCCACTTCTGGGAGGGTCACCGGGTGACACGGGGCCTTCCTCAGAAATAGATTTTTCCTTTGTCAAAATCCCTTTTCTGAGTCCACCCCCGTGTCAGCCGGTGAAATAGTGATAGAGAATCATGCCAAGACTGCAAACTACAAGGAAACAAAAGGTGATCTGAAGAAAAACACAAGCTATGGAAATGGATTTAATGAGGATATCTCTCACATGAAAAAATGAATATTAACATGAAAATACAGTAATACGACCTTAAAAATAGAGTAGAAAGTCAATACACCAAATAATATGGCAGGTAAAATACATCAAAAATACTTAAGACTATAAGGCAAAATACATTCAAAAATACTTAAGATTAAGAGGAGTAAATATGAACTTATAACTAAACATAAGAGAGACATCTACAACACGAGAAAATATATGGGGTACATGGAGCAAAATAAAAACAGCCCAGTACCCCTAAGACAATCAAAATCACAGCATGTCAAAATACAGTCCCCAAAATATAATAAGACAATAATAATATCAATATGAGGAGCAAGGCAGTGAGGCATGATCATCCAGAAGGGCAGGCAGAGAAGTAAATGAGGCAGGCTGGCGGGGGAATGGGTAATTAAGGTGGGAAATGACACTCCCCACAGCCACTGTAGAAAATTTCAGGGCTTTGAGTGATTTTAAATAATGGCGTTTAAACACTTAGAGGTGATTTCAACCCGTATATTTGGTAAGTTCTGAAAATCCATATTATGAAAGTAATTGTGGAAGTAGCTACTGCTTGCTAATATCATGAACCTTAGGAACTGAATCCGGGTTAGCTTGTTTAATGAAATACAGAATTTGTTGCCTTATTGCATTTAACGATAGAGTTCCACCTTTCTCCCTGATAAAAAGAGGACCCGACTTACACTGAGGAGTTCTTAAAAGGTAAGACTTTAAGGTATAGACTGGGCATAAGGACTGGTCCTGTGGAAGGGGCACCACCTTCCAAGGTGACCACCTGTCTTGAGGGTCCTCATTTTTAGCTAAAAATCTATGATCAGGAGAAAGGAGGGCTTCTCCGGACGGGAGGAAACTAACAAAATCATCACCTCTACAGAGAGCCGACAGCTCTGAAATTCTGGCACCTGAAGCCAAGCTAATCAGAAATAAAGTTTTCCTTAACAGATCCAAATAAGTGCATTGAGAGTTGTCAATCTCGGATGCTAACTTAATCATTGAGGAACTACGTAACAGAATGTGGGCATGATGCGGGTCTCAGACGAGCGCATGCTCTAGGAATAGATGAAAAGTAAGAATCTGTAAGGTCAATTTTAAAACCATATAAGAATACCTTCTTCAGGGCTGACTTAGCTGTAGTAATAGTGGCCGGGGCAAGGCCTTTTCAAACAATGATCTAAAGAAGGTAACTGCTAGGTTAGTAGTCATGGTTTGGGCTTCAGATGTCTTCAAAAAGGAGGCCAATTTCTTGACTGCTGAGTCATATTGTCTGAGAGTAGAATCTCTCTTGTCTGATTCTAAAAACAGAGTGTTAACGGGGTCAATGTTTGCTCCCTTTGAGCTGCGAACTTTATAAAGTCCATAAAACTAGGGCATTCTGAATTCTTGAGGAAGCTGACACAGTCTTGGTTTGTACTGTTTGGGTCAGTTTGGGATTGGGAATCCGAAGACTCCGCACCCCAAGTTCCTGAAAAAGAGGGAACCAATTGCTCTTTGGCCAGTACGGGGGTACCAGGGCTAGTTGACCTTTGAATGACCGGAGTTTGTGCAGTACTTTCAACAGCAAATTTATTGGGGGAAATAGATAAATCTTCTCCCAATTGTTCCAGTCTATGGTCATTGCGTCCGTGGCATACGCCTAAGGATCCAGGTTTGGGGCCACATAACAGGGAAGCTTGAAGTTGCTCTCCGTCGCGAACAGATCCACTTGGAGACCCCGGGAACCCAGCAGCAAATCCAATTGAAAGACTCCCCGTCCAGAGACCACTCCGTCTCCAACGGAGTGGTCCTGGACAGGGAATCCGCCACCACGTTCCGCACCCCCGCTAGGTGGGTGGCTGACAGATGCCAGCTGTGCTTGTTCGCCAGGGAGAAAATAGCTACCATAACCTGGTTTACTCAACCTGATTTGAAGCCGCCCCTGTTGATGCAATGAACTACCACGGCGCTGTCCAACACCAGCCTGATATGAACCCGTTTGGGGGCGGATTTTCTTTAAGGTTAGAAATACCGCCATAGCTTCCAAGGTGTTTATATGGAACCGTTGAAACATTGTAGACCACGTTCCTTGTACTTTTGTTTTGCGAATACCCTCCCAGCCGCTTAATGAGGCGTCCGCTTGAACTACCAGCGCCGGAGGAGGAAACTGAAGCGGAACTGTTTTGGACAGGCCGCTGACTGTGGACCAAGGCCGCAGTCTCGCCTTTAAAATCCGGGGATGGAGGAGACCTTGTCTCTGAGCCTGACATTGGCTCGACTCCGCCACACTCTGTTTATGTCTTTTAGTTTTGCTTTTAAGAGCAGGTCCGTCACTGAGGCAAATTGAAAGGAACCGAGGATTCTTTCTTGGGCCCGGCGGGATGCTGCTTTGTCTCTCAGGAATTTCCTGGTAAGGGAGGCGGGAGGGATAACGTGTAACGAGGACAGATCCCACTGGAGACCCAGCCACTGAAACCTCCGGAGTCAGGCGACTCTGTTCAGTTGAAAACCTAACGACTCCAGTTGATGACCGTGGCCGTGGCCTTCCGGCATTCTAGAACTGTTGGTGCCCAAATTATCCAATCGTCAGGTATGCTGCTAGGGATATCCTCGGGACCAGAGTTGCTGAACTACCGTGTCCGCCAGTTTTGTAAATATCCTGGGTGCAATATTTAAACCGAAAGGCATGACCCTGAAGGAGTAGGCTTGATTCCCGAGTCTGAAACCCAGGAACGGAGAGAAGCTCCGCGCAACCGGGACGTGATAATAAGCGTCTGAAAGATCGATAGAGGTGGTGACGGCTCCACGCGGCAGTAGAGTCCGTACCTGTGCTACCGTAAGCATGCGAAATTTGTCGCATTTTATGTAATGATTTAGACGCGACAGATCCAGAATCACTCTTTGCTGATTGGAGTCTTTCTTGGGAACAGTGAACAACCTGCCTTGAAACTTTAGGTGCCTTACTATCTTTATTGCTCGCTTGTTGAGCAGTTCCGCCACATAGTCCTGTAGGACTCTTGAGGGTGGCTGGTAAAACCTGATCAGAGGAGGGGGGTCTTTGGTCCAGCTTCATCCTAGACCTTTGGACACAATGCTGTGTGCCCAAGGGCTGAAGGACCACTGGTCTCTGAACCAGTAAAGGCGACCACCTACCTGACTGTTCTCAGTGGGAGGAAGCGGGTTTGTTTCCTCTACCACGTCCAGGTTTACCTCTTGGGGCGGTGTTGGACTTGCCTCTGTAAGGGGCCCGACCTCTTCCCCCCCTTGCACTCCTATTAAGGCCGTGAAAGAACCCACAGCCTTCATAGGTGGGGATTGTATGCCGGTGAGGCAACGCACGAGGGTGCAGCAGGGAATGGGCTGGTTGGACCAGCACGTATTGTTGGGGATGAGCTTTAGAGGTGGAGGGCTGTGCGACTGCTGAGACCAGGACAGCTTGAACTACCGTCTGATGATGAGGCCTCTTGTGTCTCCTGAACCGCTTACCACTCTTAGTCTGGGGGCCGCCAGATTCTGGGGTCTTACGCTTATAAGCTGAGATACCCCAGCGAGAGCGAAGACTCTGGTTAGCTCTAGTAGCTTCCCTGAGCACACTGGCTACCTCTTCTTCTGGGAAGAGGTTAGGGCCCCAGATAGAGCTCTTCCATGAGCTTGTTAGGCTCATGACGTATGGTGGCTTCAGCAAAGATGAATTTCCTGCATTCAAGCTTAGCCATCATGAAGTCAAAAGGTCTGTCTGAAACCCTGCTAACAGGGATTTAGCCAGAACCTGAAAGAAGGGCTCATCTGCACAGGAGACGGCAGTCGCTTCTGTGAGGCAGACGGAGTTCAAGGACCGGGCTAGCCTAGTCCGGGCCTCAAATTCAGTCTTCAGCAGGGCTTCCGGGAGCTTAGGAAGCTGCTCACTGAATTGGGTCGACGCACAGTAAGCGTCCAGCTTTCCCACAGTAAAGGTGGACGGGGCGTCACTCCAGAACTCCTCACCCCCTGGGAATACCAGGGATGTGGAGTCTGTCTCCCTTAGTTGAGGCAAGGGGTTGCCGTCAAAGCATGCTCGAGCCGTAGCCAGAGCCACTTTGTTTAAGCATGGAGTCGGCAACTTATCACCCAGGGCGAACATGGTATAGTTGCCCTTGAAAGGTGTAAGTTTTGTGTTGTCTGCCTGCCACTCCGTATGAGTGCGCAGGAAGCCGACTGAGCTTGGTCCCTAGGGAAGATCACTGTCTCTCTAGGGACCTTGTCTGAGCGTACCCAGGCTTCCTCCGTCAGCCTAACGAAGCCTGGGTAAGGGGGCAGGAGATCGGGAGGAAAGAACTCAAGTTCCTCTAACCGTCTCGTGCCAAGACCTTCAACAGTCAGAGTACCCTCGTGCTGAATGGCACGGAGGGCAAAACGCCAAGGGTTCCCGACATCGAAAGGAGGGAGATCAGCCGTGTCAGGGATAGCATACTGCGGTTCGACTCCGCCAGGGCGAGCCATTCCTGCCAGTATGTTATCATGGCTGGCAAGTTTCTCGGAGATTTTAGTGAACTTAGACTCGACCTCCGCCGAGAACCTCTCGAACAACGAGTTTGCAAACGCCTCCGGGTCAAAGGCAGGTTGACGAGGAGGGCTTGGTTTTGATGCCATCTTACTCGCGCCTTTGCCGGAGGTTCCAGGTTTGCTCCCGGAGGCTACAGGTACGGGGACCTTAGCCTTCGACGGGGGGAAAGGCGATGCTTTCCTGGAAGACGAGGACTTAAAGCCCTTCGCCTTCCATGAAGTCTTCAGCTTCAACTTGGGGACAGATGATGGAGCCCTGTCACCCAAGGTGGAAGACTTGGCAAAACCTGAAAAGGAAGACACAGAGGAAGATGGGGAATCAAAAAGGGCGCCCGCCCCCGCAACCTCACTTACCTCGCTACCTACCACCCGGTCCGGCTCTGTGTTCATCGGTTCCAGGTCCAAGTCTAACGTGGCGACATCCTCCGACACCTCCGCATACAGGATGTCTTCTTGGGGTGGCTGGGTCGCATCCCGGATCTGCTGTATGATGGGGTTAGCCAACTCCTCTGGAACCGCAGCAGCCACCCGGGCGCCGGGGTAAAGCAGGTCCCGCAACTTCGCGTCGAGGACATAAGGCTTCCCCGACGGAACGTTTCTTCCGAACCCAGCCACCCAGGCGCGGAGAGACTCAAGGGAAGTCTTCTTGGAGGACTCGTCCACCTGTAAGAGAACGGACAATTAGGGTTGAACGGAAAAATAAGCCAGAAAACCATATAAGCACTACACAGATATGAGGAACGTAAGAAATGAGAAGCTATATCTTACCGACTCGTCCTGGATGCCAGCGCACAGAGCGAAGCAAACCTCACAGCCGTTGGGGTGCCAAACAATAAGATCATCCAACCGGACCGCACAGCCAGCGTGGGTCCGCACACACACCGGTTGTGCCCATCCTCACAACGAACAGTCTGGTTGCTGGAGAGAATGCACCCCGGCTCCTCAAGCCATAACTTAAACAGAGTGGAACAGTCTGTCAAGTGTCGCGGAACGGAAACTTTGAGACAAAGGGACCCACCATGAACCTACCACTCTAAGCAATAAACCTAAAGCTGGAAGGCCAGAAGGTATTTCAGATAATTACGGTTGCTGGAGGAATGCTCCGAACAGTGGAGAGAAACCTCGTCAGAGACAGGGAGACCACCAAGCCATAACTTAAACAGAGTGGAAGGCAAGATACTCCCGGTCACCGGAATACTCCGGCGGAACGGAAACTTTGAGACAACAGGGACCCACCACAAGGGCTGCCAGCAAAAAAGACGGCGGAACCCCAGGGTGGAGCACCGGACTCAATAAACACATAAAATAAGTATAGTGGCGGAGTGAGAAGCTCACTCTGCCAGATAATAAAAATATATACAAGTGATGGTAAAAATGAGAAAATCAACTCCGGAGACCGGAGGTATCCCTCTCTCTCTCTCTCTCTCATTCATTCACTCCCCCTCTCTCGGACCTCCCTGCCAGGGAAACAAAGGTGGATGAGGTGCCCGTCATGAAATGCCGGAGCAGGCGTCAACAACCCAACCAAAGCAACCCGACAGAGAGTGGTTAAGATCAAGGAAAGAATGTTCGAAACCCGCTCGATCTTGGAGAGAGGTAAACAAAACATCAAAACAAACACAGCGCTGCCGGGGACTAGTTCTGGGAGGGAACGAATCTCTCCACCAGAGGAAGTCCCCAACTTGGAGAAAACGCCATCTAGCGTCACCCGCACGAGAAAAGGCAAGAGCTGGCCTGAGATGAGGGGGGGGGGGGGAGGGAGGGTGGTGGGGTAGGGAAGAGGAGTAGGCTAAGAGAGTGAAAACAGGAGACAAGGGAAAATGATTCACCCGCTCGACTGCAAGCACACGCCACGCCAAGAAACATAATATGAGCTTGGCAGGACAAGCCTACTCCTGAGGGAAGGGATGCGACCAAGAACTCAACGCCCGACTCCTGACTAGGCAAAGCCTAGGTGAACACCCGATGCTTAGGCATAGCCTAGGCTAACGGAAAGGAGTAAGGGAAGGGTGGAGGAAGGAATAACAGAGAGAAATTCTGTGCCGAGAACCAACCAGGACCGAAAAGGAGGGGGCAAAAAAAAAAAGGCAAATAGCCTAGAGGAGGCACACCCAATGAACTCTACTTCTTCGAAAAGAAGGGGGAGAACAAAGGGGCTCACTCTGCCACCCCAAAAACGGCCATGGAGGAAACAACACCAAAACTCCCTCAACCCGATGATCCGCCCCACACCTAACCTATGAGGAGGGCGAGAGGACAAGGAAGCAATACGAGCCTAACATGATAGGCAAGGGAGAAAAACCCACACACAATATAAAATAAAAACCATCACAATATACATAAGAATTATTTCTAAGAATAATGTGCTCATGCTAGGTGCGTAGCCTAACTCGGAGGAGCGGCCAGACCTAGAGCTGACGCTACCCCGAAGAGGCAACAAAATATATATATAGCACCAACGCAAAATATAATAATAATAATAGTAAATAAGTAAGACCAACTAGGAACTCATCCTGGAGGGGAGACCTAAGCGGGGAATGACGGGAACCCTATAGGGGGGACTCGTTATGGGAGTCATTAAAAATAAAACAAAACTCCAATAAAACCACCGTAGGAAACACCGCCAGGAAGAGATCTGGGGGAAAAGATAAGTAATATAACGACAAGGAGACAACCCCGACAGAAAAGACTGAAGGGCAGCCTCACGGTCGGCATGGTTGGCTAGGGGACGCCGTGAAGGCCATAACAACAATCTCATAATTGTGAAATATGGACAGATGCAGCCAAACTTATCGAAAAAACCCCACAATAAGATGGTACTTAACTTAGAGATGGTGAAACTGCTGGAAGACATGGCAAAAAGCAGGAAAACACCCAAAAAAGCACAAGCCCAAAATTCTAAGTGAAGACAGTCACGTGCTAGAAAATGGAATGAAGTAGATGGCGCTGGTGTCGCCGGTCTGGCGGACGCCTGTGCGTGGGGGCTGTAACGGCTCACCGCTCTCTTCTGGGGGTTTTGACATAGGGATGTCTATCGAGTGTAGCTCTGTGGTTGTGATCCTTTCACTCACCCTTGGTTATACCGACGTCTTCCTTAGGGAAGACGCTCGATCTGGGGGTAGTAACCCCAGCATTCCTGAAAGCTCTTTTTCTCTGGTATATCTAGCAATTTATACCTAGAAATTCGTGTTAGTATGGAATTTCACCTGCTGACACGGGGCTGGACTCAGAAAAATTATTACATTCAGCTAGAGTATCCTTTATTGATTTTTGTAAATAAGTATTTCTTTCATGTTGCAAACTGGGACAGTCAATCAAGGTATGTTTGATTATTATTGGGATGTTGCATCTTTCACAAGTTATTGGATTTGTGTGTGGAGTTGACATCAGATGACTATGTGTGAGTCTGGAATGCCCTATGCTGAGTCTTGTTAAAATTACTTCATCAATTCTTTGATTTTAGGTAGAAGAATGCCACTTTTTAACTTTGTTCTTAATTTGTCTTGGTTTGTTTTGAGGGGGTGTATTTGCCCAATCATTTTGCCAATCCCTATAAATTAAAGGTTTAACTGATGCCAGCCAGTCTGATATGGGGGCATTTGTAGTAGTTGCGGGGATTGTACAAGCCAATTTAGCAGCTTTATCTGCTTTCTCATTACCCTCAATGCCTACATGGGCCGAGATCCAACAAATATGACCTTGAAGGCTGTTTGTAATTAATTGATGAATTTCCCATTGGAAATTTTTTGGACAAGTGTGATTATTTGATTTACATGATCCTATTGCTTCAATTGCACTTCTTGAGTCGCTCAATATAAGTGCTTTTTGATATAATTTGGAGAGCCAATTGTATGGCTGTTAATTCAGCTGTAAATACTGATGATATTAGAGAAAGGCCCATTTGGATAGTTTCATCACTTGAATAGGCTGATGAGCCCACTCCAGCTTCATTTTTGGATCCATCTGTATAGATTATGAAGGGATTACCCTTCCATCTTATGTGTTCCATGGCATGTTGATGGTGCATTTCTGTGTTGAACATATATTTCTTTGAAATGTGTGATAAATATGTGCATATTTTTGCCCTTTTTAGTGTCCATGGTGTGATCTGTTTTATTTCTTGGGTAAATTTGGGTATCATGTTATGTAAATTCCATAGATGATTAGTTTTTTTAGTAAATGAGTTTTGATTTGGGTTATTATTTGTATTTTGATTATTGAGAAATTTATTTGGTACAGGAGATGTGCCTGTTTGAAGGGATAAGCCTCTTCTTAAAGTAATTAGATCTCTGTAATATTTTAGAGGCAGCTGGCCTGCTTTTGCTAAGATGGAGACAGTTGGAGATGAGCGGAAGGCTCCTGTACATATAGGCACTCCCTCGTGATGTAAAGCATCTAGAGATTTTAGAGTTGCTTCTGAGGCAGTTGAATAAATTGTACAGGTATAATTTATAATTGATAGTACTGTTGCATTGTACAACATTAACATTTTATCTCATCCTGCACCCCATTTGGTGTGAGATATTTTCTTTAATAATGTATGGGCTTTAAATCCTTTGGCTTTGATATATTTGATATGATCTTTCCAATTTAAATGTTGATAAAAAATTATACCCAAATATTTAACACTATTGCACATGTTTATCTCTTCATTATAAAATATAACTTAATGGTTTGTTGTTTCAACCATCTTTTGTCTTTGTAGAAGACAATGCCATTTGTTTTATTTATCGACAACTTGAAACCTACTGAGTTAGTCCAGGTGGTTATATTATTTCTTGCTATATTGAGTATTCTTTGAGCATGTCTCAGAGAATAACTTGAATAATATATTACAAAATCATCTACATACAAACTATTTTGTACACCCTCAGGCAGGTTCACAGTAATATCATCTATTGCCAGGGCAAATAAGATGCAGCTAAAAACACTGCCTTGGGGATACCCCCCTCTTGTATGTAGGAACTTGAATATGTATTTTCTATGCGTACTTGAAATGTACGATTTGTTAAAAAATTGTTGATAAATGGTAGAAGGTGACCTCGAGTATCGGATTTGGAGATGTTTGTGCTCAGGTGCCGGTGAAGAGAGTTAAGGAGGCAGTGCCTTCCTGTAGTTTCTGAGATAGTCCAGAAAAGTTCTCCCAAGTGCGTGTAGAGGGAGAAAGGCAAGTGTTAGTTTTGAGAACTCTAAGAGTAAGCATTCTTTTTCATCAGTGCACATCTCAATGGACGAACCTCCTTTGGCCCCCAATTGGCCAGTAGTCGACGAGCGCTTATTGATGCCAAAGCGCACAATGTCTTTCAGTAATGCAGTCACTTTCGAGCTTTCTTTTCAAGCGACAAGCACCCAGTTGCTCCTGAAACGCAAGCGGTTTTGGAGCACCCATTTGCTCCCGAGTGGCCAGTAGCATGCAAGCACCTAGTAGCAGCCAAGTGCCCAGTTGTGCCTGCTGGTACAGATTCATTTGTACATTCTTCTAGACAATTGACTTCCAGACCTGATTTTGTGGCGCCACCCCATTGCAACAAATGGCGACAACTTTCAGATGTGGATCCATCGCTTGCGCCTATACAGCACCACCTAGACGATATTCTAGGCATTTTGAAGAAACCTTCAAACCCTTCTTTGTCTAAGGACTTGTCTTTTTCGCCCGTATCTCCAACGGATGAGGGTGATAACAAAGATGAGGAAGCAGAATCCCCTCCTTCAGCTTATGCATCGCTGCTTAATTTTCTGCTTTGAAGTTTCTCTTCTTTCTCTCGGCTGCACCCACTTCTGCATCCACCTTTCAAATGAGTAATGTCACTATTGAATCTTCAAGACTACCTGATATGGTACTTTCGACTTTGGCCAGGAAAGCACTTAATGAGGTCGAGACCTGGCTTGCTGATAAGAGGAAACAAGGAAATACAATTTAAGTTACCCTCCTTCCTGTCTTCTGAAGAGGAGATATTTGTATTACGCAACTGGAGAAGTTCCTTGGGGCGACTGCCTCCTCCCAAGGGGACCTCTCAGGCCTCGTTGGTTCAGTCCGTAGGTCAGCCTTTTCTCTTCAGTGGAGTTAGAGCACATGACGAATCTTTTCAAAGTATTCGAAATTGTAAGTTTTTTGGACTGGTCGGTAGGCGCCCTCACACATAAAGTACAGAAATACAACACCTTGCCTAAGGAACGTTCTTCAGATATCTTCAGAGTCCTTTAATGGATAAAGGAATAAGGGACGGAGCACAGGAGTTGGCGTCACCATTTGCCATGGGAGTGGTAAAGAAGAGGGAGTTATGGTGTTTATACAGCTCTAAAGGAGTAACTTTGATTCAGAGGTCGGTACTTCTTTTTTCTCCCCTGTCAAGAGATAATTTGATCCCTCCCTCAGTGGTCAACAAAATTTCTTCTGCTTTACAGAAGAAATCTACACATGATCTAGCGAAGTCATCGAGGCACCCTAAAGAAACTCCTTCCGGGGTTTTAAGTCTTCATCTCCTTTACAACCTGTTCCCTTTCATGGTAGTGGGCAGAGATCCTCCTCAAGAGCAAGACTGAACGTACGATTCCAGTCTCCCACTATTAAGAAGTCCTCCTCTTTCCTCAAGAAGGTTTAGGTGCCAGGCTCTCTCAATTTTGGGAGAAATGGAGCAAGAGAGGGGGCAGAGCAGTGGGTTGTGGGAGTGTCAAGGAATGGCTACGTGATCCCCTTCCTAGAAAGACCTCCTTTAGTCAAGACGCTGATCACCTTAACTGTCTACACCAAGTTTGAGGAGATTTTTGGCCCTTGCAAGAGACATATCATCTCTCCTCAAAAAGAAGGCGGTGGAGGTAGTTCCAAATGTAAACTCAGAAGGGTTTTACAATTGGCTTTTTGTGGTCCAAAAGGCCTCAGGAGGATGGAGGCCGGTTCTGGGTGTGAGCGTCTTAAATGTCTTTATTCAGAAGACAAAATTCCGAATGGAGACGACCCGTTCAATCCTTTCATTCATTCAGCAAGGACGCTTCATGGTCTTGACAGACCTACAAGATGCTTACTTCCACATCCCATTACACCTGGACTCGGAAATATCTAAGATTTGTGTTTCAGGAACAGGTGTTCCAGTTTCAGGGCTAGCAACAGCCCCTCAAGTATTCACTTGTGTTCTTGCTCCCCTGGCAGGTTGGCTCCACTTGATGGGCATCAACATAGCAGTTTATGTGAACGACTGGATTCTTTGCTCCACATCGAAGAGACAATGTACGGAGGACCTTCAGAAAACATTGCTTCTTGCCCAAGACCTGGGCTTGCTAATAAATCATCAGAAGTCTCAGATGACTCCTTCACAAGAGATAGTTTATTTGGGAATGACTCAGTTCTCATTTTTTTCAGGCTTTTCTCTCTCCAGAGAGAGTTGAGTCATGCCTACATAAAATAGACGAAATGCTTCACCTCCAGACGTGGTCAGCAAACAACTGGATGAGCCTTCTAGGGACGTTAGCTCCCATGGAACAGTTCATCTCCCTAGGGAGACTGCATATTAGGGTGCTTCCAGTTTTTCTTAAGGGAAAAATGGGACAGAAAAAGATTTCCAGACTCCTTCACGTTCCTGGTAACACAAGAAATCAAGAGGAACCTGCTTTAGTGGAAGTCAAAAGACAGGTTGCTGGAAGGAAAGTCTCTGTTTCCACAGAGCCCAGACTTGAACTTTTACGTTGATGCATCAGACCTGGGTTGGGGAGCCCTTATAGGGAACAAGAAGACCTCCGGAACTTTGTCGAGAGATCAGATGGGTTGGCACATAAACATCAGAGAATTAAAGGCAATTCACTTGGGTCTGATGGCCTTTTCATCAGAGGTATGTGGAAGGACAGTAGCGGTCCACTCGGACAACACGACGGCCCTGGCATACATAAGCAAACAAGGAAGAACTTTGTCTTTTTCCCTTTGCGAGTCAGCGAGGGACGACCTCCTATGGGCAGACCAGAATTGTACAAGGTTGTTGACCAGGTTTGTCCAAGGGAAACTGAATATGTTGGCTTATCAGCTAAGCAAACAGAACCAAGTAATTCCCACAGAGTGGACTCTTGATCCATTGGTCTGTCTAGACTATGGAAACCATGGGGAAAGCCAATGTTGGATCTCTTCATGACGTCAAGGAGCCATCGAGTTCCTCTTTTCTGCTCTCCAGTGCCGGATCCACAAGCATGGGCCACAGATGCCATGCTTCTCGACTGGTCCGACAAGTTCCTCTATGCCTTCCCTCCCTTCAGGATGTTAAGGGATGTACTAAACAAGTTTCGCTTGCACCAGTGTTGATGATTCTGGTAGCCCCCTTTTGGCCCTTGAGGGAATGGTTCCCAGAGCTAATGAATCTGCTGGTAGATTTTCCAAGACTCTTCCCTCAGAAGAAAAAGCTTCTCAGACAACCCCACTTCAGGCACTTTCCTCAAGGTTTGTCTTCACTGGCTCTAACAGGATTCAAACTCAAAAGACTCCTCAGAGCAAAGGTTTTTTCGATAGAAGCTGTGGAGGCTATTTCAAAATGTAGACATCGATTCTCAGCTAACGTCTACCAGAGAAAGTGGTCAGTTTGCCAAAGTTGGTGGAAAAGAAGTAGAATCTCTTCTTCTAAAAGAACTCTGACAGAGATTGCAGACTTTCTTTTATTCTTGAGGAACTCGAAGAGCTTATCCTCTTCGACCATAAAAGGCTACAGAGCAATGCTGAGCTTGGTGTTCAGACATAGGGATCTGGATATATCCTCAAATCAAGATCTTTCAGACCTCATTTAGTCTTTTGACACTAAGAAACAAAAGCACTCAGAACTTGTGTCTTGGAATCTGGATGTAGTTCTAAAGTGGCTCTTCGGATCGCCATTCGAGCCCCTGAACTTAGCCTCATTCAGAAACTTACCGAAGACACTTTTTTTTTTTTAGTAGCCTTATCAACAGCCAAAAGTCATTGAAATTTAGGCCATTGACAAGAGGGTCGGTTTTTCAGGAGGCAATGCAGTTTGCTTCTTTATTTTGGGATTTCTCACTAAGAACGAGAATCTAACCAATCCTTGGCCTCAATCCTTCAGCATTAAAGGACTAGCAGATACACTCAGACCAGAGGTGATTGAGAGGGTACCTTGCCGAGTAAGAGCCCCAAAGTTTTATCTTTTCAGGATGGAGAAGATTAGGGGTCCATTGAGCCACCTCTGGACTTCAGTCAAGGATCCATCTTGTTCTCTTACCTCTTACAAAGAATGCTGTCTCTCTTGAGGGATACCATTCATGAAGCACATTGGCAATTGAGAGAGGAGGATTGTCCTATCTTGAAAGTAAGGGTGCATGAAGTCAGATCCATGACTACTACATTAGCTTTTAAATACAATCTCTCACTCTCTGCAGTACTTCAAGCAACTTACTGGAGGGGGCAGGTCTGTATTTGCCTCGCATTATCTCCGAGATGTGGAAACGACTTTTAACGATTGCAGTACCCTAGGACCTTTATCGATGGCTAGCATGGTATTGGGGGAGGGAGTATAGGAAGCATTCCTTCCTTCCTTGTCTCTTCACCTTGGTTAATGGTATCAAGTTCTAGGGGAGTCTGGGGGGTTACATTGTGCTTGGATACCCATCAGTCTTTTTAGTGGTAGGCAGCTGGTGTTTTACTGCTTTATGGTGTAGGTAACATTGTATTTATCTTTTTTTATGGTACTGCGCCCTGGGCAGGGGCAAAATTTCTTGGTACTTCATTTAGCGTTTGGAAATGTCCTTCGCTGTGAAGCTCCCACTGTTGTAGCAGACGACCCTTGGCCATACAGCCATGTCTCGGCAGTTAAGATGAGTACACAACCAGAGGCAGTAACTTCCTGCTGCGACTCTCTTGCCGGGTAAGGAAACAACAAACATTTTTAGTTATGCCAGCAGGTGTTAATTCCCTTAGTTCATTACATTTTTGGGGAAGAACAGTCCATGCATCCCCCTTCCTCTAAATGTGGGAATGAGCTATGTATTTGCTTGGTAAGTTACTTATATAAAAATGACATTTTTATGATAAAATATTTTATATATATACTTACCAAGTAATTACAGAGTGGGAGCCCACCCGCCTCCCCTCACATGGACGTTAAGCATATACATATTGAAGCCCTCTGCTCAGTTGTTCCTCCTTATCCCAAAATGGGCGGGGTCAGTTACCTACACCATAATGTAAACAAAATCACTTCTGTGAATTTCAAAATTTATCAGCCGGTTAATTGAAACAGTTACCTATGTAATTACTTGGTAAGTATATATAAAATCTTATTTTACCACAAAAATGTCATGTTTTCTTTATTTTCATGGGATTATGGAGATATTTATACACTGGTCTATTTAGGTAGCACACCAATATTCATATCCCTTTTTCATTTTCATGACCTGTTTCGCAAGTCATTTCTTGCTTCAAGTATCATGCTTTGGGTTATGCTGCTGATCTTATTCCCTGTTTTTAATGGTTGTTTCTTGTCTGTATGTACTTATGTACACAAACTCCAGGTTCCTTTTGTTAGGTATTGCACAGTCTAACGTTGCAGTAGCAATATCCTCACAATGAAGTCTTACTCCTATTGAAGAGCACCCTTACCTCATGTAAGTTAATTCTACTAAATGGACTTGAGATGAGATGGGAAGAAATGGGTGCTTCTTGACATTACATGACATTTAAGTGTGTTTCACACATCCTCTCTATTATTGCTCTTTATATTTTACATACATTGTAATTATGTTACTTGTTCATACCTCCACAACACTAGAGTAACTTATGAATCCTTCTTTGTACTATGAATATCATTTGTACAAAGAGTGCCAATTTCATTAATGCTGCACTATATGAAAATTTTCATCAAATTTATATGGATAATTAAGTGATGTTACAGATCTTGGCCCCTATAGGCATGTCAGCATTCAGAATAAAAAAAAAAAGAAGATAGCTTGGCTGGCCCAGATGGCTGTCTAGTTCACCTGTTCTCCACTAGATGTGTTTTGAATATTCCTTGACAGCTTACTACGTTGTGGGAAGGTTGAGGGGTCTACTTTAACAGTAGGTAAGTATCCAAATAATAAATTTTATTATGAAACTATATTATTTGGAATGAATCTTATATGCTGTTAAAGATAGCCGATTCTCACAGTAAGAACAGGATGGTGGGTAGTGCAGCTAGACTAAATTCACTCAGCCAATCAAGCTACAGGTTTCTTGCAATAAACTCAAAACATTCTTGCCTAATCTGGAATCCGTCCTGAATATTACTGTCACCTGAAGGAGGTAGTGTCTATTCAGAAAGCAAGGGCAGCCTTGCAGAGAAAACTGCTTCAATTTAGCCAAAAGAAATAGAAACGGCATGAAGGGACCCCTGTGACTGAGTCTGAAAGCCCCCCGAAACAACAGTCAACTAAAAATAAATACCTTATGATACAAAAGGTATGCTCCTAAACAATGTGAGTCGTCATGCTCCCCTTAAAATCAAACCTATGATTTAGAATAAAGAGCCTAAAGGTTTGCTTTTTCTTTGGTTCAGGAAAAGAATTTTCCTGTTACTGTTATCGGACTAAGGTCTTGACTGACCGTTTTCATACATGATTCTGTGTACTTTAGGTAGTGAGGTGCAAAACCAAATAGCACTTGTACTGCACCACATTAATCACTTTCTAGGGCCAAAATGAAGTATGAAGATGGAAGATCAAATATAATGGAAAAGTTGGATTTTTTAATGTACAAATTTCTGGAAATGAAGGAAAGAACAACATATCAGAACAGGAAAGAGACATGGGAAAATTCTTACTATTACCCATATGAGATAATGAAGATAACATGCAAGCCATCATGGTGATGAATGCGCAGGGTTGAGTTTCGAGTAACTCAAAAAGAAAGAGTTCTTAGAAGAACTAACCCAAAATGAAAAAATAGAAATAATGAATATAAGTGAAACCTGGTATTCCCAAGAGCCTGGTAATGATGATCAGATAAATGGTTTCCAAACTTGTAGTTCACATAGAAAAAATAGGAATCAAGGGGAATCGCGATATAAGGGAGAGATGCCAATCAAGGAAAAATCTGTGAGAAATATAGTAACACGGAATGTGAATTAATAGGGGTAGAATTTGAATCTGAAAAATTAGTGAACATTGTAATATACAGACCCCCTAATACTAAAGAGTTTGACATAATAATTGACAAATTAGATGATATATGTAGAAATCACAAAGACTGGACTATACTCTTATCCGGAGACTAACTTTCCTTGCGTAGAATGGAAAGAACGAATAGGAGACTGTGGTTGTATTTATACATATAAAAAAGAGAGTAATAGTAGCGCAGAAGATAGGCAATTTGAAAAGCTATTGGATATGCTACTAGAACATAACATTGAGCAAATAAATCACCTGCCAACAAGAAAGGATAATATTTTAGACCTAGTATTTGTGAACTATGTTAAAGAAAGTGTATAATACGAGTATTTTGGACCATAATATCATAGAATTAACAGTCTGTTCCAAAGCACATGAAAATAGAGATAAGCAAGAGACAAAAAAATGGGGAGGATATGGAAAATACAATTTCTATAGTAAGAATATAGATTGGTCAAAAATAAATGAATTGAACAAAGAATGGGAAAACATATTCGTAAGTGATAATATACAGGTAACTACGGATATATTATACAAAATATTAGAGGAAATAGTGGAAAAAATATATACCGAAGAAAAAAAAACATGAGTCACGCCTACCAAGAGACAGAAGGATCTTGTTCCAGAAAATCAGAATGTGGAAAAAAGGTCTTGCAAAAGAAAAGAATGCACGGAAAGTGATGGAACTAAAAAGTAAGATAGAAAATGCAGAACAAAAGATTATACAGTCAAAAGAAAATGAAAAACAGGACCCAGAAGAAAAGACCCTACAAAATATCAAGCAAAACCCAAAAATTTTTACTCGTATGCGAAAAAGATGAATAAAATAAGTGTAGAAATAGGCCCTCTAAGAATTGAAGGGCGATTAATGAATGAAAAAAAGGAAATATGTAACATAGCAGAAAGATATGAGTGAATTTACACCTAGAATTGATAATGAAAATAATGATACAGAAACAAGAGATGAAAATAGTGAATATTTATCGGACATAGATATTACTGAAGCTCATATGGTGCAGGCTATTAATATTAATAATATTAAAAATGGATCAGCAGCAAGACCAGACGGCGTACCCGCCATATTGTTAAAGAAAGTGGATCATTCGATCGCAAAGCTGCTCGCAATATTATTGAGACAAAGTATAGTTACAGGCAAGATTTATGATTAGCATATATTACCCCTACTTTCAAAAGTGGATCAAGACTAGAGGCAAGTAATTATAGGCCTGTGAGTTTGACATCTCATATTATGAAAGTTTATGAAAGGGTAATGAAAAAAAAAAATGAAACATTTAATGAAAAAAAGTGTAATATAGGAAAACATGGTTTTGTACCCGGAAAAAGTACACAAACCTAGCTGTTAGTCCACCATGAAAGCATATATAAAAATATGATAAATAAAAAAGATACAGATGTGGTTTACCTAGACTTTGCAAAAGCTTTTGACAAGGTAGACCATAATATATTAGCGAAAAAAATTAGAAAACATAACATTGTGGACAAAGTAGGAAGATGGATAAAAGAATTTTTGCAAAACAGAAAACAGATAGTGATTGCAAACGATGAGAAACTGGATGAAGCTATGGTAATATCTGGTGTCCCACAAAGTACGGTGTTAGCTGGATTGCTGTTTGTGATTTTGATTGCAGACATAGACAGTAATGTTAAGGACTTGGTAGTAAGAAGTTTTGCCGATGACACAAGAATAAGTAGAGAAATTACTTGTGATGAAGATAGGAACTCGCTACAAAGAGACCTAAACAAAATATATAAATGGGCAGAGGCAAATAGGATGATATTTAACTCTGATATATTTGAATCAATAAACTATGGTGATAAAGAAGGAATGCTATATGCATATAAAGGACCTAATAATGAGACAATCACAAATAAGGAAGCAGTTAAAGACCTTGGTGTGATGTTGAATAGGAATATGTTATGTAATGATCAAATAGCAATACTATTGGCAAAATGCAAAGCAAAAATGGGAATGTTGTTCCGGCACTTCAAAACAAGAAAAGCCGAACACGATTATGCTTTACAAAACGTACGTACGTAGTCCACTTGAATATTGCAATATAATATGGTATCCACACTACAAAAATGATATTGCACAAATAGAGAGTGTACAAGGTCATTTACAGCTAGAATAGAAGAAGTTAAGGACCTTGACTACTGGGAAAGACTACAATTCTTAAATTTATATAGTCTTGAAAGGAGAAGAGCACGCTGAATGATAATCCAGGCATGGAAACAGATAGAAGGAATTACCGGAAACGTCATGGAGCTAAAAATATCAAAGAGCAAGCAGAGGTAGATTAACAGTGCCCAAAACTATACCAGGAAAACTAAGGAAAGCACACAGGACATTAATCCACCAAGCACCAGCATCTTTAATGCAGCATCTATTCAATGCACTACCAGCTCATCTGAGGAACACAACAGGAATAAACTCAACAAATATCTAAGATGCATCCCAGACCATCTAAGATTGGAAGATGCAAAATATACCAGAAGATGCATTAGCAATTCTCTGGTAGACATCACAGGTGCCTCACACTGAGGGACCTGGCGCAACCCGAACGAACTGTAAGGTCTGTAAGGTAAGGTAAGGATAAAGCAGCAACCATTCTTACATTATTAATGTTTACTTGCAATAAAAGTAAAAGGTCTGGAACTAGTTTCTCAAGTTTTAGCCTGATCAAATATGTAGATATATTTTATCGTGTTCTTAAAGACTCTATGTTTTCCATACCACCAAACAAGGTTGACTTTGCCTCTTCCAGGCTTTAATCTATTTATATAAGGTAAATCTTAATTGCCCAACAGTAGAAAGAGGTGTGTCCTCTTCATCCCCCACCAGATACATAAAATTTGGAGTTGTGACATTTCTCAATAATAACAGCCTTAACATCGTTCTTAGCTCTGAATATGGCAAAAAAAAAAAAAAAATGGTGTCCCTTTACAACAGCCTTCCTTATATGTGAATGCTTGCAATAAACTTGCCCTGTTAACTGCTGCTTGTGCTAACAAAGTTTCATAGTTGAGACTCAAAAGATCCTCAGACAGAACTTTGGAACTATGTCTAGAGTCCACACACACACACATTGATACAAGTTTGAGGGGGCTTCAGTCTCAACACCACCTCAAGATGCACATCATTAGACAGATCCAATGCATATGATGCAATACTGAGGAAAGTATGAATGTATAACCCTAAAAGCTGATGCTGAAAGACTTACTATATCTAAGAAGGTGAAAAAATGCTTTCAATAGAGTTACAGGTGCAGAACTTTCCTCTAGAACAGCACCTGGAAAAATACACAAACTGCTGCTTCTGATACAAGGCTCTACTATTTAATATGGATAGATACTGAGATACCTTTAAAAAAAAAAACTTGCTGAGAGGAAACGGTCGAGATTCTCCAGAGGTTATATGTGGAGGTTTACTGGAATTGCATGGAATTCAGTGGTCTGAGCTGATCTTTCCTTAATGGGAGAATATGTTGTCTACCAAAAGAAATCATTCCGTCTAGTCCATTAATGCACTACAAGAGTCACTGCAATTCTTTGTGCTCAAAATTCCTTCATTACTCATAATTGCTACAGGAGGAAAGGGTCTGAATTGGACCAAACTTGAATAAATGCATCCACTGCTTAAGCCTCAGGATCCTGTAAGGGGAAGCAGTAGACTGATGGTTCCACCTTTGGAGTGCCCCACCAATTCCACAGCAACTGGCAAACTTGCAGATGTAATGACCACTCCATAGAACTCTTCCTTTCTGAACAATCTACCAAAACACTTCTTCCTTGAAATACATTAAATTTTCATTTTTGGCCACAAGCGGTTTTTCCGCTATTAGGAACGTTTGCAACCTCGAGCCACTCTGGTAATTGTGCCTGAATAAAATTATTCTGGCACATTCTCCAGCAAGAACACATGTCCCATTGCAGAAGGCCAATACCTTGTAGGAAGCTTCCTTAAGGGCTAAAATTCTTTGAGAAGGAGCAATTTGCAGAAAAGCCTGCAAATTACAAGACCCTACCCTCGTCACCAGATAAAGAATGAGGAAGATGAAGCAACAGATTCTTGGCCTTGGGAATACCACTGAAAAGCTGGCCAACATGAAGTAATTTTAGTAGAGAAGAATTCTTGCAGCACTATACACGCCAAAATAAAGCACCTTGAGCTGGAATACCTTCCCTGCAAATACGAATTGAAGCAACTTGCAAGACTGAGGATCTGTTGGTATGTGGAAAACTACATCCTACATATCCACAGAATCAACCAATCACTTTTGGAAAGTCACTTGAACCATGCTGGATAATTCCATGGAGAATGGGTAAGATGAGTAAACTTGTCTTGTATGTCCAACACTGCTAATCCCAGTTGCTTATGGCTCTAGAGAAAAAGTCTTGTAAAATCCCTGTGAATTACTGATGCCTGTTACAATGCATTCTTCTGTAACTACAACCTCTTAATGACGAACAAGATACAGTACTTCTACTGGAGAAGATACTACAAAGGAAAGGCGTAAGAGACGACGCCAGTGGAGGGGAAATTTGAAAGAAATCATAATTCTCCTTTAGTACTGCCACCACCCAAAGTTCTGCTTCTAAGTCTCTCCACACATGCCAGAATGCCTGTAGTCAGCCGCTAAAGGAACCTGAAGACTGAACAGATCCTCGAAAGGTATTAGCCCTTGAAAGACGTACAACTTTTCTAGTAAAAGAGGTAGGCATTTTTACTGCTGACTTGAGAGATTGTCTGAGAAATTCTATATCGTCCTGTGCCAATAAATCCTCCGTCTTACCTTAAAGAGAATTGGGTTGAGAAGGCAACCTAAAGGAGAAACCAAAACAGCTGCCATCTCCTGTGTAGGGGAAATCTTGACAAAATATAGAAGCATAATTGTTCTCACTTCAAAACAGAGTTAGTATAAACAAGAGAACATTTACCTGTAGAGTCTGAAACCACTCAAGTCAAAAACTCTGATGACTTCCTACATTAAATTCCAGCTGGTGCCACAAACTCGGCGGATGCAGAAAGGAGGCCATCGCACTGAGCAAAAGTTCAGCAAAAGATAACTTTAACAACTCTTATAAACAGAGACTTGGACGAAATGTCTGTCTCAATATATCCAAAGCGCTTTGTTGTTCTCAAAGAGTATTTCTCTTCAAAGAAATGAGATGGGCAAAGAAAACCAAATCGACCCAAGGTGGTTTAAGAGCCAGCAATGCACCCAAATTATACGAGGTGGCAACTTAATAAAATAAGAAAGCAAAGTCTGGCATCTTGAAAGGAACTGTGTTCCATAGCCCAAGAAATATCAAGTCACACTCTAATCGAAGAAGAAAAACTGGGTTGGTTCAAAGAATTAATGGGGAGCAGATATTTTCAAAGACAATGCAGACCTAATCTCTAATGAACCTCTTTCCTCCACTAAATGAGGATAAAGAGAAGCACAACTTTCCAGCAAGCACTAAAAACCATAAGGAAGACTCCTCTTCTGTAATCTCTCTTACTGCCAAAAGAGTCGAGGCGACAGCAGGCTACTCTTCGAAACCCATGTCCAGCTCTAGTGAATGAAAAATGAGGAAAATGCAGACTGCTGTGGCCCACCTGAAATGACACAACACGGGTGAGCAAGAGAAGACGAAGCACCACCTGACAGCCCCGCCTCACACAAAACAGTCTTTGACAGGCCTTATTAGCACTACCAGATGTAAAGCCTTGGACAGTCAAATAACTAGAAATGCATCTAGCTTAGATCTTGTAACAATGATAGACCTAAAAAGGGAAACATTAGTAGAGGCAGAAGGAAGGGACTTGCCAATAGACAAAGAAAATGGAAGATTGAAAAGTTGCACTTCAAAAAGAAAGATAAGCAACAGACAAGGGTTTAGAAATAGCACAATAAAAGATATTGATTCAACAATCTACTGATTTGACATAACTTCAAAATTAGAACAACTCTGCAGACATTTGTAAATAACACTGTCTATTCCTATACCATTAAACCTGGCAATGTAAACAACATCATCACTAAGTATCTATGGTAAAATCGAAATAATGATAAGATTTGCATTTACCAATTACAATCTTTCAGCGAGTGTACTAAACGTTTCAGAATGTGGTACACGAGAGTACGGTGACAGAGAGTACAGAACCACATCGCCCTGAGAACTGAACAGATCCCTGGCAGTGGAGTTGTAAGGACGGGATTGAGTGACATACTGGCTGGGTGTTGACTGGTTTATTGGTGGTTCCTTACTGAATGAATGTACAGTTGTTGTTGTTTTAGATTTAGCTGGCCTTGTGCCAGCACGGGCTCTTGCTCCTAGATAGCAGCCCGTAACTCTATGTTGATGATGAGTCTGTGAGATGGGTAGGTTAGAAAAGAATCTTGAAGATGTTATTGGGAAGATGCATCTACACACAGACAGAGCAAAACAGAGGTAATGTTTCGGACATCTGTGTTTGTCGGCAGACAAACAGATGGCGATTGTGACAGACATAATAAACGTACAGTGATAAAACATATATCAATGGAAAAGGAAATTCTACATATGGCCAATTGCATGAGATTGAGACAGATTAATGAATACAATGAGAAGACTTTGGTGTCTTCACAAACAGAAACATACATACAGTATGATACAGAAGATTCGGTGGAACATTATGAGTACATGATTAGAATGCTTGCATGGCAATGCAAGTAGTGATGATTGTAGATAATTTGAGACAACAATGGTTAGGGAGAAATAGACAGAAATATTGTATGGTAGCGTTCCTTGAGAGAAAACGGAATGTTCTTGTTCCCTCTTTGTCTGGGTCCTCCGAAGATATGACGCACGCACGCACAACGTGTGCTCGAAAGAGACCGCCATCGGTGCAATGGGCAAACTCCCCATCAAGACGTCGAGGAAATCGTCTTCTGAATTGGCTCGAAGGGCTTGGGCTAGGGGTCGGTAGGAGGCTGAACGGCGGCGCCGGCTGGCAGGAACTCGAGGAGGACATAGCGGGGTGAAGGATGATGTCAATAATAGCCACTTGAGGGGGACGGCAGTAGGCTGAAGGATGAAGCTGATCTTCGGTAGCCAGCTCGAGGGCTGAAGGATGACGGCGGCTGATCCTTCGGTAGCCAGCTCGAGGGGCGGCAGCAGGCTGAAGGATGATGTCGGCTGGTCCTTCGTTGGTCAGCTCATCCAGTACGAGTTCGGGGCGGTTTCAGGCTTCCTGGAGGAGGCGTCCAGGGCTCCGGTGGTGGGGTGGGTCATCTCGGAGGGTCGGACATCTACTGACTGAAAGCAGGGGGCAGGGTCTGTTGGCGCGTGGGTCGTCATCTTGGTCACTCGGGGTCACCAGTGTAAGGAGGGATTGAGTGACATACTGGCTAGGTGTTGACTGGTTTATTGGTGGTTCCTTACTAAATGAATGTACATGTTTGTTGTTTCAGATTTGTAAAATGAATGTACAGAATCTTCCTGCAAAGTAGCATCTACACACAGACAGAGCAAAACAGAGGTAATGTTTCGGACATCTGTGTTTGTCGGCAGACAAACAGATGGCGATTGTGACAGACATAATAAACGTACAGTGATAAAACATATATCAATGGAAAGCCCAGGAAATTCTACATATGGCCAATTGCATGAGATTCGAGACAGATTAATGAATACAATGCAGTATCCATATGTGAAATGGCGAGACTTTGGTGTCTTCACAAACAGAAACATACATACAGTATGATACAGAAGATTCGGTGGAACATTATGAGTACATGATTAGAATGCTTTGCAAGTAGTGATGATTGTAGATAATTTGAGACAACAATGGTTAGGGAGAAATAGACAGAAATATTGTATGGTAGAATGTGCGTTCCTTGAGAGAAAACGGAATGTTCTTGTTCCTCTTTGTCTGGGTCCTCCGAAGATATCCACACACGTGTGCTCGAAAGAGACCGCCAGCAATGCCTGATGCGGAAATCGTCTTCATTGGAATTGGCTCAAAGGCTGAACGGCGGCGCCGCTGGCAGGAACTCGAGGAGGAACCGTAGCGGGTGAAGGATGATGTCAGATAACTAGCCAGAGGGGACGGCAGTAGGCTGAAGGATGACGGCAGCTGATTAGCCAGCTCGAGGGCTGAAGGATGACGGGCTGATCCTTCGGTAGCCAGCTCGAGGGGCAGCAGGCTGAAGATGATGTCGGCTGGTCCTTCGTTGGTCAATCCAGTACGAGTTAGGCTTCCAGGCGTCCAGGGCTTTTTCATCTCGGAGGTCGGACATCTACTGAGCTTGGGTCTGTTGGCGTGGGTCGTCATCTTGGTCGGCCGTCTGCCATCGGCCCTTTGTCTCCGGGGTCACCAGTGTAAGGAATTGAGTGACATACTGGCTAGGTGTTGACTGGTTTATTGGTGGTTCCTTACTAAATGAATGTACATGTTTGTTGTTTCAGATTTAGCTGACCTTTTGCCAGCACAGGCTCTTGCTCTGAGAGCCCGTAAGTGAATGTACAGAAGAAATTGGCCTGTGTGAGCCGCAAAGTAGCATCTACACACAGACAGAGCAAAACAGGTAATGTTTCGGACATCTGTGTTTGTCGGCAGACAAACAGATGGCGATTGTGACAGACATAATAAACGTACAGTGATAAAAAATATCAATGGAAAGCAGGAAATTCTACATATGCCAATTGCATGAGATTGAGACAGATTAATGAATACAATGCAACAGACTTTGGTGTCTTCACAAACAGAAACATACATACAGTATGAACAGAAGATTCGGTGGAACATTTGAGTACATGATTAGAATGCTTCATGGCAAACAAGTAGTGATGATTGTAGATAATTTGAGACAACAATGGTTAGGGAGAAATAGACAGAAATATTGTAAGAAGTTGCGTTCCTTGAGAGAAAACGGAATGTTCTTGTTCCCTCTTTGTCTGGGTCCTCCGAAGATATGATGCACGACGCAACACGTGTGCTCGAAAGAGACCGCCATCGGTGCAATGGGTCTCTTACAATACTCCCCATCAAGCAAGGCGTCGATCTTGCTAACAATTGGAATTGGCTCGAAGGGCTTGGGCTAGGGGTCGGTAGGAGCTGGCAGGAACTCGAGGAAAGCGGGGTGAAGGATGATGTCAGATAATCCTTCGGTAGCCAGCTTGCAGTAAAGGATGACGGCAGCTGATCCACTGAGGGCTGAAGGATGTGGCGGCTGAGTAGCCAGCCAGCTCGGGGGCGGCAGCAGGCTGAAGGATGATGTCGGCTGGTCCTTCGTTGGTCAGCTCATCCAGTACGAGTTCGGGGCGGTTTCAGGCTTCCTGGAGGCGTCCAGGGCTCGGTGGTGGGGTGGGTCATCTCGGAGGGTCGGACATCTACTGAGAGCAGGGAAGCAGGGGGCAGCGAAAGGGTCTGTTGGCGTGGGTCGCCATCTTGGGTCGGCCGTCTGCCATCGGCTCCTCAAAATCACTCCGGGGTCACCAGTGTAAGGAGGGAAAGACATACTTGCTAGGTGTTGACTGGTTTATTGGTGGTTCTTACTAAATGAATGTACATGTTTGTTGTTTCAGATTTAGCTGACCTTTTGCCAGCACGGGCTCTTGCTCTGAGAGCAGCCCGTAAGTGAAGAAACCAAATCGACCCAAAGTAGCATCTAACACAGACAGAGCAAAACAGAGGTAATGCCGGACATCTGTGTTTGTCGGCAGACAAACAGATGGCGATTGTGACAGACATAATAAAATACAGTGATAAAACATATATCAAAGTCAGGAAATTCTACATATGGCCAATTGCATGAGATTCGAGACAGATTAATGAATACAATGCTGTGTATCATATATGTGAAATGGCGAGACTTTGGTGTCTTCCCAAACAGAAACATACATACAGTATGATACAGAAGAAGTGGAACATTATGAGTACATGATTAGAATGCTTGCATGGAAAATGCAAGTAGTGATGATTGTAGATAATTTGAGACAACAATGGTTAGGGAGAATAGACAGAAATATTGTATGGTAGAAGTTGCGTTCCTTGAGAGAAAACGGAATGTTCTTGTTCCCTCTTTGTCTGGGTCCCTCCGAAGATATGACGACACGCACACACGTGTGACCTCGAAAGAGACCGCCATCTAATGGGATACTCCCCATCAAGCAAGGCGTCTTTCTTGCTAACAATTGGAATTGGCCGAAGGGCTAAGGGTCGGAGGATAAAGCCGGCTGGCAGGAACTCGAGGAGGAAGGTGAAGGATGATGTCAGATAACTTTAGCCAGCTTGAGGGGACGGCAGTAGGCTGAAGGATGACGGCAGCTGATCCTTCGGTAGCCAGCTCGAGGGCTGAAGGATGACGGCGGCTGATCCATAAGCCAGCTCGAGGGGGCGGCAGCAGGCTGAAGGATGATGTCGGCTGGTCCTTCGTTGGTCAGCTCATCCAGTACGAGTTCGGGGCGGTTTCAGGCTTCCTGGAGAGGGCGCCCAGGCTCCGGTGGTGGGGTGGGTCATCTCGGAGGGTCGGACATCTACTGAGAGCTAGGGAACAGCGGGAAGCAGGGGCAGCGAAGGGTCTGTTGGCGCGTGGGTCGTCATCTTGGGTCGGCCGTCTGCCATGTGCGTCACTCCGGGTCACCAGTGTAAGGAGGGATTGAGTGACATAAGGTGTTGACTGGTTTATTGGTGGTTCCTTACTAAATGAATGTACATGTTTGTTGTTTCAGATTTAGCTGACCTTTTGCCAGCACGGGCTCTTGCTCTGAGAGCAGCCTGTAAGTGAATGTACAGAATCTTGAAGATGTTATTGGCCTGTGTGAAGCAAAGTAGCATCTACACACAGACAGAGCAAAACAGACCTGACATCTGTGTTTGTCGGCAGACAAACAGATGGCGATTGTGACAGACATAATAAACGTACAGTGATAAAACATATATCAATGGAAAGCCCAGGAAATTCTACATATGGCCAATTGCATGAGATTCGAGACAGATTAATGAATACAATGCAGTATCATATATGTGAAATGGCGAGACTTTGGTGTCTTCACAAACAGAAACATACATACAGTATGATACAGAAGATTGGTGGAACATTATGAGTACATGATTAGAATGCTTGCATGGCAATGCAAGTAGTGATGATTGTAGATAATTTGAGACAACAATGGTTAGGAGAAATAGACAGAAATATTGTATGGTAGAAGTTGCGTTCCTTGAGAGAAAACGGAATGTTCTTGAAAAGATTAGTAGAGGCGTGTGCTCGAAAGAGACCGCCATCGGTGCAATGGGTCTCTTACAATACTCCCCCATCAAGCAAGGCGTCGATGCGGAAATATCTTGCTAACAATTGGAAAGAAAATAGGAGGCTGAACGCGGCGCCGGCTGGCAGGAAGTTGCAGCGGGGTGAAGGATGAAGATAATCCCGGTAGCCAGCTTGGGGGGACGGCAGTAGGCTGAAGGATGACGGCAGGTTTCGAGGGCTGAAGGATGATCCTTGGTAGCCAGCTCGAGGGGGCGGCAGCAGGCTGAAGGATGATGTCGGCTGGTCCTTCGTTGGTCAGCTCATCCAGTACGAGTTCGGGGCGGTTTCAGGCTTCCTGGAGGAGGCGCCCAGGGCTCCGGTGGTGGGGTGGGTCATCTCGGAGGGTGACATCTACTGAGAGCTAGGGAACGGCGGGAAGCAGGGGCGGCGAAGGGTCTGAGGCGTGGGTCGTCATCTTGGGTCGGCCGTCTGCCATCGGCTCCTTTGCGTCACTCCGGGGTCACCAGTGTAAGGAGGGATTGAGTGACATACTGGCTAGGTGTTGACTGGTTTATTGGTGGTTCCTTACTAAATGAATGTACATGTTTGTTGTTTCAGATTTAGCTGACCTTTTTGCCAGCACGGGCTCTTGCTCTGAGAGCAGCCCGTAAGTGAATGTACAGAATCTTGAAGATGTTATTGGCCTGTGTGAGCCGCAAAGCAGCATCTACACACAGACAGAGCAAAACAGAGGTAATGTTTCGGACATCTGTGTTTGTCGGCAGACAAACAGATGGCGTATGACAGACATAATAAACGTACAGTGATAAAACATATATCAATGGAAAGCCCAGGAAATTCTACATATGGCCAATTGCATGAGATTGAGACAGATTAATGAATACAATGCAGTATCATATATGTGAAATGGCGAGACTTTGGTGTCTTCACAAACAGAAACATACATACAGTATGATACAGAAGATTCGGTGGAACATTATGAGTACATGATTAGAATGCTTGCATGGCAATGCAAGTAGTGATGATTGTAGATAATTTGAGACAACAATGGTTAGGGAGAAATAGACAGAAATATTGTATGGTAGAAGTTGCGTTCCTTGAGAGAAAACGGAATGTTCTTGTTCCCTCTTTGTCTGGGTCCCTCCGAAGATATGACGCACGCACGCACACACGTGTGCTCGAAAGAGACCGCCATCGGTGCAATGGGTCTCTTACAATACTCCCCCATCAAGCAAGGCGTCGATGCGGAAATCGTCTTGCTAACAATTGGAATTGGCTCGAAGGGCTTGGGCTAGGGGTCGGTAGGAGGCTGAACGGCGGCACCGGCTGGCAGGAACTCGAGGAGGACGGTAGCGGGGTGAAGGATGATGTCAGATAATCGGTATTGAGGGGGACGGCACTGGCTGAAGGATGACGGCAGACTAGCCAGCTCGAGGGCTGAAGGATGACGGCGGCTGATCCTTCGGTAGCCAGCTCGAGGGGCGGCAGCAGGCTGAAGGATGATGTCGGCTGGTTGTTGGTCAGCTCATCCAGTACGAGTTCGGGGGCGGTTTCAGGCTTCCTGGAGGGCGCCCAGGGCCCGGTGGTGGGGTGGGTCATCTCGGAGGGTCGGACATCTACTGAGAGCTAGGGAAGTGGGGGAAGCAGGGGGCAGCGAAGGGTCTGTTGGCGCGTGGGTCGTCATCTTGGGTCGGCCGTCTGCCATCGGCTCCTTTGCGTCCTCCGGGTCACCAGTGTAAGGAGGGATTGAGTGACATACTGGCTAGGTGTTGACTGGTTTATTGGTGGTTCCTTACTAAATGAATGTACATGTTTGTTGTTTCAGATTTAGCTGACCTTTTGCCAGCACGGGCTCTTGCTCTGAGAGCAGCCCGTAAGTGAATGTACAGAATCTTCGAAGATGTTATTGGCCTGTGTGAGCCGCAAAGTAGCATCTACACACAGACAGAGCAAAACAGAGGTAATGTTTCGGACATCTGTGTTTGTCGGCAGACAAACAGATGGCGATTGTGACAGACATAATAAACGTACAGTGATAAAACATATATCAATGGAAAGCCCAGGAAATTCTACATATGGCCAATTGCATGAGATTCGAGACAGATTAATGAATACAATGCAGTATCATATATGTGAAATGGCGAGACTTTGGTGTCTTCACAAACAGAAACATACATACAGTATGATACAGAAGATTCGGTGGAACATTATGAGTACATGATTAGAATGCTTGCATGGCAATGCAAGTAGTGATGATTGTAGATAATTTGAGACAACAATGGTTAGGGAGAAATAGACAGAAATATTGTATGGTAGAAGTTGCGTTCCTTGAGAGAAAACGGAATGTTCTTGTTCCCTCTTTGTCTGGGTCCCTCCGAAGATATGACGACGACGCGCACATCGAAAGAGACCGCCATCGGTGCAATGGGTCTCTTACAATACTCCCCCATCAAGCAAGGCGTCGATGCGGAAATCGTCTTGCTAACAATTGGAATTGGCTCGAAGGGCTTGGGCTAGGGGTCGGTAGGAGGCTGAACGGCGGCGCCGGCTGGCAGGAACTCGAGGAGGACGGTAGCGGGGTGAAGGATGATGTCAGATAATCCTCCGGTAGCCAGCTTGAGGGGGACGGCAGTAGGCTGAAGGATGACGGCAGCTGATCCTTCTGTAGCCAGCTCGAGGGCTGAAGGATGACGGCGGCTGATCCTTCGGTAGCCAGCTCGAGGGGGGCGGCAGCAGGCTGAAGGATGATGTCGGCTGGTCCTTCGTTGGTCAGCTCATCCAGTACGAGTTCGGGGGCGGTTTCAGGCTTCCTGGAGGAGGCGTCCAGGGCTCCGGTGGTGGGGTGGGTCATCTCGGAGGGTCGGACATCTACTGAGAGCTAGGGAACGGCGGGAAGCAGGGGGGCAGCGAAGGGTCTGTTGGCGCGTGGGTCGTCATCTTGGGTCGGCCGTCTGCCATCGGCTCCTTTGCGTCACTCCGGGGTCACCAGTGTAAGGAGGGATTGAGTGACATACTGGCTAGGTGTTGACTGGTTTATTGGTGGTTCCTTACTAAATGAATGTACATGTTTGTTGTTTCAGATTTAGCTGACCTTTTGCCAGCACGGGCTCTTGCTCTGAGAGCAGCCGTCAAGTGAATGTACAGAATCTTCGAAAGATGTTATTGGCCTGTGTGAGCCGGGAAAGTAGCATCTACACACAGACAGAGCAAAACAGAGGTAATGTTTGGACATCTGTGTTTGTCGGCAGACAAACAGATGGATTGTGACAGACATAATAAACGTACAGTGATAAAACATATATCAATGGAAAGCCCAGGAAATTCTACATATGGCCAATTGCATGAGATTCGAGACAGATTAATGAATACAATGCAGTATCATATATGTGAAATGGCGAGACTTTGGTGTCTTCACAAACAGAAACATACATACAGTATGATACAGAAGATTCGGTGGAACATTATGAGTACATGATTAGAATGCTTGCATGGCAATGCAAGTAGTGATGATTGTAGATAATTTGAGACAACAATGGTTAGGGAGAAATAGACAGAAATATTGTATGGTAGAAGTTGCGTTCCTTGAGAGAAAACGGAATGTTCTTGTTCCCTCTTTGTCTGGGTCCTCCGAAGGCATTGTTACACACACGTGTGCTCGAAAGAGACCGCCATCGGTGCAATGGGTCTCTTACAATACTCCCCCATCAAGCAAGGCGTCGATGCGGAAATCGTCTTGCTAACAATTGGAATTGGCTCGAAGGGCTTGGGCTAGGGGTCGGTAGGAGGCTGAACGGCGGCGCCGGCTGGCAGGAACTCGAGGAGGACGGTAGCGGGGTGAAGGATGATGTCAGATAATCCTTCGGTAGCCAGCTTGAGGGGGACGGCAGTAGGCTGAAGGATGACGGCAGCTGATCCTTCGGTAGCCAGCTCGAGGGCTGAAGGATGACGGCGGCTGATCCTTCGGTAGCCAGCTCGAGGGGGGCGGCAGCAGGCTGAAGGATGATGTCGGCTGGTCCTTCGTTGGTCAGCTCATCCAGTACGAGTTCGGGGGCGGTTTCAGGCTTCCTGGAGGAGGCGTCCAGGGCTCCGGTGGTGGGGTGGGTCATCTCGGAGGGTCGGACATCTACTGAGAGCTAGGGAACGGCGGGAAGCAGGGGGGCGGCGAAGGGTCTGTTGGCGCGTGGGTCGTCATCTTGGGTCGGCCGTCTGCCATCGGCTCCTTTGCGTCACTCCGGGGTCACCAGTGTAAGGAGGGATTGAGTGACATACTGGCTAGGTGTTGACTGGTTTATTGGTGGTTCCTTACTAAATGAATGTACATGTTTGTTGTTTCAGATTTAGCTGACCTTTTGCCAGCACGGGCTCTTGCTCTGAGAGCAGCCCGTAAGTGAATGTACAGAATCTTCGAAGATGTTATTGGCCTGTGTGAGCCGCAAAGTAGCATCTACACACAGACAGAGCAAAACAGAGGTAATGTTTCGGACATCTGTGTTTGTCGGCAGACAAACAGATGGCAATTGTAAGAGACATAATAAACGTACAATGATAAAACATATATCAATGGAAAGGCCAGGAAATTCCACATGTGGCCAATTGCATGAGATTCGAGACATTAATGAATACAATGCAGTACCATAATATATGTGAAATGGCGAGACTTTGGCGTCTTCACAAACAGAAACATACATACAGTTTGATACAGAAGATTCAGTGGAACATTATGAGTACATGATTAGAATGCTTGCATGGCAATGCAAGTAGTGGTGATTGTACATAAATTGAGACAACAATGGTTAGGGAGAAATAGACGGAAATATAGTATGGTAGAAGTTGCGTTCCTTGAGAGAAAACAGAATGTTCTTGTTCCCTCTTTGTCTGGGTCCTTCTGAAGATATGACGCACGCACGCGTGTGCTCGAAAGAGACCATCATCGGTGCGATGGGTCTCCTACAGAGTCTTCCAACTCTGCAGAGAGTTCAGGCTGCAAAGACGAGGGCGCTGACACCTTACCTCTCACAAGGAATGCAAAAAATGTTGCACACAAAGGTACACAGAACAATCCATTAAATCTTTGACTCTAAAATAAGGTTAATATCCTGCTGTATCATCTTGAAATGCTTTTCCTGAACTACAAAAGAGTAACGGAGAAAAGAGCTGGAGAGTGAATAGAGATAAATGAAGGCGAATGCACTTGGGGAGAAAAGGCAGATTATGTCCTGACTTAATTAACTTCTCACACACTATTTTCATTCTCTTCTATAACCCAGAAACTAAAGCATTAGTCCTTCTACCCATCTCTGCACTCCTCTGCATTCAAGCATACACTCTAGACCCCTAGCCTGCTGAAGAACAGTAGTGTGTCTATCTAGTTCAGAATGAAACTTCACGCTAACGCAGGAAACACCTGCAGAGCCTGACAATCTTTGCTTTCTGTGAAAGGCATCCTAAAGAATAAAGGCACAAATGCAATACAATAAAAACAGCTATCAACCAAGCCAGTGCAGTACCGACAACCCGTCATACCCAGGTCACGAAGAATTCTGACGACCTAAAACATTCAACACAAGTGGTGGAGAACAGGTGAACTAGACAGTTATCCAGGTCAGCCAAGTGATCTTCCCTCATCTGAAGGCTGACTCTCAAATAATGAGAGATTAGTGTGTGTAAGCGAGGGTTTAATTTTTAATATGCTGTACACATAACAGATGCATCTGCAGGAAGTGTGTGCTGTACAGTATATGGATCAAGACATCCATGCTGTAGTTGGGAATTGTAACAACCATAGATATGCAATTTCTATCTATAGCATCATGGCAATGTGCAATTCCTAATCTTAACCAACATGGCAGATCAAAGATATGTCACTGATATTGATAATACTGTGCTGATATTCATAATGAATAGAACTATCATCCACTTGAGAACCTGAAACACAGATGTGAGGTACCTGTACTTCAACCAGCAAAAGCTATATCCAAAACAGGTCTAAGCATAAACTGTTAGCAAATGCCAAAAATTATAAACCTAAATCCTTTTGAAGTCCTAGTGACTGCAAACGAAATCTATCAGAAGAATGTGAAAATACAACCAAAATATCCCAAAAATATAAAAGTAAATGAACCAACCAAGACTTTCTAGTCTTGATGCACCAGCTGTACAACGTAAAAATGGGATCATCACATTAACACTGGAAATAAATCTATTAATCAGTCACAATTCTGTACCTTCATCCCTTTGGATTCCGATGACCTAAAAGTCTTTCTCTCAAAATGGAGGTCCCTATGCTCAAGAAGAGTCCTGTTTTATAGAAAAGTGGTCTCTGGACTCCACTAAGAATCACTAAATGCAGTCCTTTCTGTCAAACTGGAGACCCTAACATCCATTCAAAATCCTAGGAAAAGTGACTTCAACAACGATTTGATTTAGTTAATGACTGGTCAATATATAAAGAACTGCTCCTATTTTCAGAGATTCATGAAAGACACTGGACCCATTTCATCACTTCCACAACCAAAGAGATTGCAATGTCTAAAGGGTGGATTGTTGAAAGGATCTAGTGCTTGGCAGGATTTGCGTAAGTCAGAAGCAGAGTTGATTGTCCTTTCAATATCAAAGTAGCCTATATCAAATTTATTATTATAGGTAAGTCCTCCAAATATTCTTAAGGTAGTTCTGGGTCTTCCGTTAAGACAGACAACCCTCTCCTTGCAGTCCCGATAGGGGAAGTAGTGCTGTCAGTGCATCTCACGCAGTGTACTGTAGGGATTACTTAAGGTTCTTTGCAGCAACTCTCCGGCTCCTAGCTACAACTCCTTTCATTCCTTTTACTGTACCTCCATTCATGTTCTCTCTCCTCCATCTTGCTATCCACCCTCTCCTCACAATTGTTTTGTAGTACAACTACGAGGTCTTCCTCCTGTTACACCTTTCAAACCTTTCTACTCTCAATTTCTCTTTAAGAGCAGAATGACCTCACAGGTCCTAGCTTTTGGGATTTGGCCTAAATTCTATATCCAGAATTCCAGAGGCAACTGCTCTACAGAATAAGCTTCTTCCTCAGCTTACCTGGGTTTCACTGAAGGGTCCTCTGGAACTGCCAGCAGAAGAAGGAAAATCTGAGCTTTGAGAACTGACACTTATATCATCTGAATCCAAAAGTGCTGACATCAGTTGACCCCACTTTGATCTTCCTGCACTGCCTACACATTCGAATGCAGTGGGAGTGATGACCTAAACAGCAATGATAATAATTATAACATGTATACAAAAATAGTCTAGCACCTCCAACAACACACCATAATATTCCTACAGCAGGCTAGGGCATTCCACCTTTATTATTGCTGCAGAAGATAAGTCCATCGCTATTTCTTATACACAGATAACTAAACATTTCTTTACTGGTCAGAAATGCTATCTATGAGACAAGCACTCAACAGAAAGTTGCACTGACACTCCAACATTAGATTCAAAAAGAAAGATTACACATTGGATTCAGTAAAAAAAAAAAAAGATTAGTCACTCAAACATTGGATTAAAAGAAAAAAATTTGACACCATAATAAGATTTGATAAAAAAAGATTGAACACTCTTAACATAATACTGTATAATTCAATAAAAAAATATATATACACTTCAACATAAGATTTGGTGAAAAAGACACTCCAACATAAGACTCAGTGAAAAAAACAGAGTAAATACTCCAACATAAGCTCCAGTAATAAAAAGATTTGTACGGAAGGGATTGAGTGACATAATGGCTGGGTGTTGTCTAGTTTATTGGTGGTTCCTTAGGCAGTGTCCACACGATCGAGCTTTGTTTGGTGAACTTTGTCCGGTGTGACGTCAGAAGCGGGTAAACTTCTGACTTCGCCCGCTGTTTCTCCGCTTATGATATCACATCGGACAAAGTTCGTCGAACAAAGCTCGATCGTGTGGACACAGCCTTACTGAATGAATGTACAGATTCTTCAAAGTTGTTACTGGCTGGTGTGAGCCGCAATGTAGTTTCTACACACAGACAAGGCAAAACAGAGATTATGTTTCGGACATCTGTACTTGTCGACAGACAAACAGATGGCGATTGTGAAAGACATAATAAACGTACAATGATAAAACATATATCAATGGAAAGACCAGGAAATTCCACATATGGACATTTGCATGAGATTCGAGACAGATTAATGAATACAATGCAGTAGCATAATACATGTGAAATGGCGAGACGTTTGGTGTCTTCGCAAACAGAAACATACATGCAGTTTGATACAGAAGATTCGGTGGAACATTATGAGTACATGATTGGAATGCTTGCATGGCAATGCAAGTACACTAGTGGTGATTGTACATGAATCGAGACAACAATGGTTAGAGAGAAATAGACAGGAATACTGCATGGTAGAAGTTGCGTTCCTTCGAGCACTCCCCTCCAGCTGATGCACGGGAGGGAGAGAGAAAAAGCAGGATGCTTTGTCTTGTTTTGTCCGATGGATGACTCACACACACGTGTGCCCGTAGGACTGCCATGCAGTCCCTTACAGATTAAGACTCCAACATAAGATTCTATGGAAAAAGATTAAACACTCCAACAAAGTTCAGTAAAAAAAAAAAAAAGATACTTCAACATAAGATTCACTAAACAAAAAATTGACACCAACATAAGATTCAGTAAAAAAGATTAGACACTCGAGCATAGGATTAAGTGAAAAAACAATTGATACTCCATACTAAGATTCAGTAAAAAGAAAAAATGGACACTCCAACATAATACTCTATTCAGTAAGAAATAAGATTGTGAAAGAGAGACGAGATTCAGTGAAAAAACATTAAAAACTCCTACATAAGCTCCAGTAATAAAAAGACTCCAACATAAGATTAAGTGAAAAAAAGATTAGACACTCAAACATAAGCTTCAGTAAATAAAATATTAAGGCACTCCAACATAAGATTCAGTGAAAAAAGATTAGACACTCCAACATATGTCAGTAAAAAAAAAATCCAAAATAATATTAAATAAAAAAAAGACTAGATTCTAACATAAGATTCAGTAAAAAAAAAATATTAGGCTCTCCAACATAAGATTCTGTAAAAATAAAATTAGACAATCCAACATAAGATCCAGTAATAAAAAAATTAGACCAAGATAAAAAAAACACCCCAACATATGGTTCAGTAAAATAAGAAAAAAAATTGACACCAGCAGATTCACTAAAAAAAAAATTGACTCCAACATACGATTCAGTGAAAAAAATTAAGACACTCCAACAAAAGATTCAGTGAAAAAAAATTAAGACACTCTAACATAAGATTCAGTGAAAAAAGATTAGACACTCCAATATAAGATTCAGTAAATAAAAAAGATTATATGCCAACAAAAGATTTCATTAAAAAAAGATTAGACACCAACATAAGATTCTGTAAAAAAAAAAAAAAAAATAGCATACTACTCAGTAAAGCAAGATTAGTTCTCCAACATAAGATTCAGTAAAAATCAGGTTAGACAGTCAGCAGTACAGAAATTCAGGTAATAACTTATTACGAACACTAATGCCAGAAGCTACCATTTTCAAGCTCATTTGTCTCAACTTGTGTAAAAAGCACATAGACTAACCAGAGGGAGTATTATGTACTAGGAAAGATATATTTCAAGCAAAGCCAGTAGATACTAAAGGCAGGAGAAGATTTTGAAAATAAACTTCATTTTTTCCATTTACAAGACTTGCACTACAATGGGCAAAGAATCCATGAAAAAAAAAAAAAAAAAAATCACTATCATTGGGAAAAACTTGTAGACATAGCATAGCAACACCATGAATTAGGACAAAAATGTCTACATAACTAATAAATAAAGCTATTTTACTGATCTCTGAAGCTATAAATGAACTTTATATCCTATTAAGTTAGAAAATAATTTGAACATGCCCTATCCTGGTGCAATGAATTAGACCTGAGGAAAGATAATACTGTACATTTGAGTGAATTATTGGCATGCCCCACCAAACCACTAGCTAAAGCTTAGAGCTATTACAATACTACAAATCTTTTAAGTAATATGTATTTTTCCTACACATACTGAACCACAAAAGCTTGAGGAACCACCACAGTTCCAATGAAATAGTGTCCATGGACTTGTGGTCAACATCCCTCAGGTAGAATAAGGTGAAGGTTGTCTGACATTTCCAGACACCTGCCCACATTCCTCAAAACTGAAAGGTTCTTCTGAAAGGCAAGGGGCAGTCCCAAGCCCCTGATTTCATGGGCTCTTGTGAGGATTAACTCCTTTGCTACACAGGGTTGATCTCCTCAGTCATTAAAAGGTCTCATCCATGAAATGGGGCTTACTTCCTCAGTCATAAATCTTCTGGTTCTAGCAAGGCAGCTCACAATAAATGAGTTTCCCTCATCATTTTACGAAGCTTTTGTCTATATGCTAGCGACAACTGGCAAAATTTGATGTCCAACTGGTAGGATAATTTGATAAGGGGCAGACATGAAGCAACCATCAACATTCCATGAGGAAATGATGTTTATCTCGGTGATGAGGTAGTGCAGAGGCTTTTATTTGGAAACGACAATGATAGTACTGGACTTGAATTATCATATAGTTCTGAGCGGTAGTAATGAATATGGTGATGTTGATTATAGCTTACAGTCAAACATGCTTTAGTTACAGACAAGCCTGCCTTAGATAATTTTTTTGTTGATTATATCTTACAGTCAAACATGCTTTAGTTACAAACAAGCCTGCCTTACATAATTTTTTTTTTTATACATGACACTTACCAAACAGTCATTCAGCTATTTCACTCTTTTCGGCAGACCGGAGATTTTCAAATAGCGCGGGTGCGCGGAACCGTTCGGTGTAGGTGTCACAGCCCCGCCCACCATCGGGGTCCCAGGTAGATCAAAGGAAAGCCGGCAATTCGCTCGCTGCCGGTGAGCTGTGTGGTTGCCTTTCGGAACCGTTTGTTTATTTGGTGATGTACTCTTTGCTTGTTTTTTTTTTTTTTTTTTTTTTTTTTGTCAAGTTAATTATCATGTCAGATACTAGTTCTTCTAGTGAACGGTTTTGCAGTGCAGGCTGCAAAACACGTATGATGAAAATTTGCTTTGATTCTCATACTCTCTGTGTTAGCTGTAGGGGTCAAGATTGTAAGGAAGACTTAACATGCGATGAATGTAAGAATTGGACGGAAGAGGAATGGAAGATATATAATCAACATTTGAAGAAAATACGTTGTGGTAGGGAGAAGAGAGCAGCGCTTAAAGCTGCGAAGGTAGGAATTTCCCCTGCTTCTCCTATTACTTCTTCTGCAGGACATTCATCTTCTTCTTTGCTTCAGGCTTCGGCCCCTGTATCCGATCCTCCTCCTCCTTTACCACCCTCTCCTGAGTCAGGCCCCCAAGCTCCCGAACCCGATGCCATGTCAGTATTAAATGCAAAATTTGATTTGTTAGTAAACATTGTGTCCGATTTGGGCAATTCTTTTCGTGTTTTTGCTGAGAAATCATCTATTTCTCATGTGTCAAGCGAGGTGTTAAGTGCTAGTGCTGTGCATAGTGATGTGGAGGTGGCAGTTGCTCGTCCGATCGACGCCCCTAGACACCAGTCCCTGTCCCGCTCGCCCGCACCGGCGAGAAGACATACTGGCAGTCGTAAGGGGGTCGAGAGGGTTTGCCCACGGGCAGCTGTCGCCTCAGCCAAACCTGTTGCAACGTCCCAGGTTTCGTCTGAGCACCGTTGGAAAGGTGTCTCTCTTGGATCGCATACGCTTTCTTCGTCGCCTGATTCTTCTCCACCCGCTTCACCTGACGTGGTGAGGCATAAGCGCTTTTCGCTTGTGTCACGTCCCCTCAAGCGCAGGGCAGGAGATAGTGATTTGGATGTTCCACCTGTTAAGTCTTCAAGGCGCACAAGCCCTCAAGCGTCTACTAGTTTCGCTCATGCTTCATCGGACTCAGAAAAGGATTTCCTTTCCGCGAGACGTGGTTCTAATGCCAAAAAGGTGGTTTTCAATAAATCACCTTCTGGTTTCGCTTCATCGGGGGCTAGTACGTGTCCCGAATCGCCTCCTCGCTCACCTGTTCAACGTCAACCTGCTACTCCTCCAGCACAGCCTTCTACCAGTGGAATGGAAGCCGCGCTTGCACCCGTGAAGCGTCAGTTACGGGACTTAATGTCTTTCTTACACAAAGATAAGACAGTTTCTTCTCAGTCAGAGCCTATTTTGGAGGACATTTCTTCAGCAGAAGAGGATACAGAAGGCTCCGACTCTCCTCCTTCAGCGTATTCGTCTTTGCTTCGTTACCTGTTGACTAATTTCCCAGACTTTTTTACTCCTACATGCCCTGCTTCTCCCTCTTCTATCTTCGATATTACGGCTCCCAGCAAGGATTATTCACCTCTTCCCAGATTGGTTCTTTCCTCTTCTGTTAAGAAGGCATTGAAGGAAATAGAAGTATGGCTATGCGACAAGAGGGAACAGGGCAAGGCTTCCTTTGCTCTTCCTCCCTCGAAGAGAGGAATCTTCAGATTCTACGCGACCAAGTCGGCTCCTTCCCTGGGAGTGTCTGCCTCCTCCCAGGGAGGTTTTTCAGGTCTGATTGACTCGTCACGTAGATCAGCGTTCTCTTCAGCGAAAGTGATGTTTTCTTCTACTGATGTAGATCATCTTTTTAAGAACATCTTTAAAGTAATTGAGGTGTTCAGTTTTCTTGACTGGACTGTGGGTGCTGTTGCCAAGAAAATTCGTGATTTTGAAGCAATTCCTCAAGACATTTCTGAGAACCTTTTGAATACTTTATCTTGTGCTAATAAAGCCATAAAGGATGGATCGTTGGAGCTTTCTGCCCTGTTCACGATGGGTATTCTTAAGAAGCGCAAACTTTGTTGCTCATTTGCAGCTCGAGGCGTCTCCTCTTTTCAGAAGTCGGCCCTTCTGTATGCACCGTTGGATCGTGATCATCTGTTTCCACAGGACATCATTAAGGAAGTTTCTTCTGCTTTACAGGAATGTTCGACGCATGAACTTTTAGCCTAGTCCACGAAAAAGTCTAACCCCAGGAATTTTTCTGCCACTTCTTCGCCTGTAAGGCCAGTGGGCCAACAACAATCTGGCTGGGACAGCCGTCGTCCTCCGTTTCGTGGCAGGTCTTCCTTCAGACGTCCTCGAACGAACATGCGACCTCCCGCTCGTGTTAGGAAACCTGCAGGAGCAGGGACGTCATCGTCAACCAAGTGATCATCAAGTCCTCTCCCCTGCTGTCGGAGCCAGACTTCAGGGTTTTTGGAAGGAATGGGAAGCAAGAGGTGCCGATCCTTGGGTGATCCAGACACTCAAGGATGGGCATGCGATTCCTTTTCTCAGTATGCCACCTCTCTCTCCTTCTCCCATCAACTTAGTGGCATATGCAGAAGGCTCAGAGAGATTCGTCACTCTTCAAGCGGAGGTACGTGCTCTCCTACAAAAGCAAGTCATAGAGACAGTGTCGAACGACGATATCCCAGGTTTCTACAACAGACTTTTCGTAGTCCCGAAAGCCTCAGGAGGTTGGAGGCCAGTTCTGGATGTCAGCGCTCTGAACTTGTTCGTTTCGAAAACAAAATTCGTGATGGAAACGCCGAATTCAGTTCTTTCGTCTCTCCGCCAAGGAGATTGGATGGTGTCTCTGGACATGAGAGACGCATATTTCCACATTCCAATTCATCAGCTCTCCAGGAAGTTCCTGAGGTTCGTTTTCAGGGGCAAGATTTACCAATTTCGAGCGCTTTGCTTCGGCCTGTCCACAGCTCCCCAGGTGTTTACGCGTGTGCTAGCCGCTCTGGGGAAGTGGTTACATCTGATGGGGATCAGCGTGTCTCTGTACCTGGACGACTGGCTTCTTCGAGCCTCATCTCAACAGCAGTGCGAAGAGGACTTACAGAAGACCCTTATTTTGTCTCGGGAATTAGGAATTCTCATCAACCTATAGAAGTCTCAGATAACTCCGACACAGTCGATTCTTTATTTGGGAATGTTTCTCAACTCTCAGAGTTTTCGGGCTTTTCTGTCCCCCAAAAGAGTCCAGTCCTGTCTTTCCAAAGTTCGCCAGTTCCTGCAAAAGGAGTTTTCTTCAGCTCTAGAATGGCAGAGCCTTCTAGGAACCCTAGCCTCAATGGAAAAGTTTGTTCGACTGGGGCGACTTCATCTAAGACCGCTTCAATTTTACCTGAAAGCGGTTTGGAACAGGAGGACACAACCCGAGTCACACGTGTTTCGGGTCACACCCCAGATAAAGGAAGTTCTTCGGTGGTGGTACGATATTCCAAGACTGGAGGAAGGGTTGTCTCTTCAAATTTTGAACCCGTCCCTACACTTTTATTCAGACGCCTCAGACGTCGGTTGGGGAGCTTGGATGAACCACCACCAAACGTCGGGGACTTGGCTGAAGGACCAAAAGAAGCTTCACATCAATCTCAAGGAATTGAGGGCGATCTTTCTAGGTCTTCAAGTCTTCGCACCTCTTGTGTCGGGGGAACTAGTAGCGATTTTCTCCGACAACTCGACAGCCCTAGCCTACATAAGAAAACAGGGAGGTACTCATTCTTTCTCCCTGTACAAGGAAGCAAGAGATCTTCTTCTTTGGTCAGAGAAGAACGGAATTACGCTTCTCCCCAGATTCGTTCAGGGGAAGAGGAACGTGAGAGCAGATGAGCTCAGTCGGGCGAATCAAGTCTTGGTAACAGAATGGATGTTGAACTCCGAAGTCTGCGAGGGTCTTTGGAAGGTCTGGGGAAAGCCCTCGATAGACCTCTTCGCGACTTCGAGGAACCATCGTCTTCCTCTGTACTGTTCTCCCGATCCAGATCCTCAGGCGATTGCCACAGACGCCATGCTTCTGGACTGGTCGCACAAGGATCTTTATGCATTCCCTCCCTTCGGGATGATTCGGGAGGTTCTCACCAAATTCATCATGCACCCGGGATCATCGATGACGTTGGTGGCCCCATTCTGGCCTCGGAAAGTGTGGTTTCCCGATCTTCTCTCACTCCTGTCAGACTTCCCGAGAAAGCTACCTTTAAAGAAGTCGCTGCTCAGACAGCCACACTTTCACCAAGGCCTACCCTCTCTCGCTCTGACAGGGTTCAGACTGTCAGGGACCTTGTCAGAGCGAAGGGTTTTTCAAGAAGAGCTTCAGAGGCAATTGCGAGATGCAGACGTACTTCTTCTTCTGACAAGCTCTACCAGTCAAGATGGGCTTTGTTTCGAGACTGGTGCCGACGCAATCATATCTCGTCTACTAAAACCACTTTAGCACAGTTTGCTGATTTCTTTCTTTTCCTAAAAGATAGTAAGCTGGTTTTTTCGACAATCCGAGGTTATAGATCCATGTTGGCCTCAGTGTTTAAGCATAGAGGCATAAATCTATCGAATGACTCAGATATATCGGATTTGCTGAAGTCTTTCAAGACTACTAAATTGGCAAATAGTCCTATTTCCTGGAATTTGGATGTGGTGCTTAGTTGGATTTCAGGACCTCCTTTTGAGCCCTTGCAGGATGCATCTTTACGAGATCTCACTCGGAAGACATTATTTCTTCTTGCACTCTCTTCGGCGAAGAGAGTTAGTGAGTTACACGCAATTGAGAAAAAAGTGGGCTTCTGCCAATCTGATGCAGTACGCTCTCTACTCCTTTCTTTTTTAGCAAAGAATGAGGACCCTTCACGTCCATGGCCTCGCTCTTTTGTGATTAAAGGTCTATCTTCCATACTCGGACAAGAAGAATTGGAGAACGTTTATGTGGAGAAAACACGTAATTTACGTGCTAGTTCACCTAATTTGTGGTGTTCAGTGAGATGGCCTGACCGTCCCCTTTCGAAGAATGCGCTTTCCTTCTTCATTAGAGATTTGATTAAGGAAGCGCACGGACGTATTGCGGAAGGTGAGCTTCCGGTGTTAAAAGTCAAAACGCATGAAGTGAGAGCGGTAGCGACATCGCTTGCGTTTCTTCGTAATATGTCCCTGAGTGCGATTCTTCAGACGACTTTTTGGAAGACTAAGTCAGTCTTCGCATCTTTTTATTTGAAGGACGTTGAAACGGTCTACGACGACTGTAGTGTTTTTGCGCCGCTATCAGTTTCTGGCATGGTATTGGGCAAGGGAGTGTAGGGAGTATGTCTCTCTATTTACTTCGCCTTGATATAAGGTGTCGAGTTTTTTTGGGGTGCCTGGAGGTACTTGTACCTGAGTACCCTCCAGTTATGTAGGGTATGGGTGGTTTTTTGTGTATGGTGTAGGTGTCGTGTTTGTTTATTCTGGTCTGTGCTGTGGCCCTGGGCAAGGGCAATTATTTCTTATCCTCTGCCAAGCCAAGCGCACTTATCCTTAGCTGCAGATCCCGCTAGTAGGAGCGATCATGGTCAATTCTACCAAGCGTCCTACACGTCGAGATGAGCACCGACCAGAGGCAGTACCTTCCTGCAGTAGCTCTCTTGACAGGTAGGTAGATCAGGCATTATTATGCTCTCAGTCGCTGGCTTGACTTCTGATGAAGGTTGGGATTGATTCTTCCATCTCCCTCCTCCATCAATATGGAGTCAGCTGAATGACTGTTTGGTAAGTGTCATGTATAAAAATGATATTTTGATGATGAAATAAATTTTTAAACATACTTACCAAACAGTCATTAGTCAGCCCACCCTTCTCCCCACAGATCTACCTGGGACCCCGATGGTGGGCGGGGCTGTGACACCTACACCGAACGGTTCCGCGCACCCGCGCTATTTGAAAATCTCCGGTCTGCCGAAAAGAGTGAAATAGCTGAATGACTGTTTGGCAAGTATGTTTAAAAATTTATTTCATCATCAAAATATCATGTTGATTATAAACTTTTTATCTTACAGTCAAACATGCTTTAGTTACAGACAAGCCTACCTTAGGTCATTTTTTTGTTGATTATATCTTACAGTCAAACATGCTTTAGTTACAGACAAGCCTGCCTTAGATAATTTTTTGACGTCAGATTTTATGAGATGATCATGAATCATGCTCAAAACTTTTACTGGAGATAAATTCACATTTTCTACAGAATTCTAAGGCTTTTTTTTTGTGGGGGTTTTCCAGATGAAATTTTTGGCCAAGACCAAGTGTTCAAGGTTTGTAATAAAGACTTTCAAACTGACTAACAGAGATGGCGTTAACTTTACTCCATGCTTTGAGAGGTATCGTAGTGAAATGAATTAATAATAAAAGCTACATAACTCAGTATTTGAGTACATAATTACTTACATATAATCTGGATATTTTAATCCTCTACTAGTATTGATAAAACATTATAACACATTACAATATATACTATAAAAATAATGAAAAACTATCAAAGTACAGATAGAAAAGGGAGAAAATTAGTTATACAATTAGCAGGACACTCATCTCATCACTCTTGGTGATAAGCTCATGACAAAAGGGTTAAAGGACAAGCATCCTTGCTAGAGGATTACCTCACAAAGCTTCTGGCTTATGAGGAAAGATTGTAAAGTCCCCCCGCTCAACGTGTTCTCTGCGGTGCCTTCACATCGACCTAGGGTCGACCAGAATATATGTTTATCACCATAATTGTAAATTGTATATTTATTGTCTTTCTAAATAATCATGCTTTATATAAAAGTAACGAATTATTTGTTATGTGTCAGGCATTATTGATCACTATGTTTTCTGTATGAACCTGTCCTGTTTTTGTAAAGAATTAGTTTGACCTCAGGTCACCTGTAAATCTTTGTACCTGCAGTCTCTGTGAAGTATGCAGACGTCCGCATCCTGCTTTATAAGTGGCTCATTTCATCAATAAACTAGCAGTACTTGTCTTCCTGCTCATTATTTCGCACCTGTCTCACAGTGGAGTGGTTCCCGATAGCCATTAACGGACCCAAACAGCGACTAAGTCTTAGCCCGATGAACCTTACCCATGCCCCTAACGGACTAACTACAGCGCTCTAACAAAGCGTTCGGGCGTTTCGACCCTCATCGGTAGGTCACCAGCATCATTGGCAGACCCACACGGAACGTTCCCCCAGCGTGTATTGGCGTGAGTATTCCCTCACACTCCAAGTGAGAGCGCGAAATGAGCATGGACGCGGACATTCCCAGTCACGTACAAATTACCGCGAACCTGTTGGAAGCAACCCCTCTTGCAACCCCCTCCCGCGCATCTCCACGCCAGTACCTGCGCCCCACAGGATGACCCCCCTGATGGATCAACCAAAGACAGCCCTTACATAAGGCTGCCACCACTTACCAGGGAGAACGCTGCGTCCTGGTTCTACAGGGTCGAGGGGCAGTTCAGGGTAGCAGGCCTAACGGATGAGGTGCTGAAGGCGGACATCGCCATCAATGCCCTCCCAGAGGGTATCTCCCGGAGGAGATATACAAGAAGATCGCCCTGTGGTTGATGATGATGTCGGCCCCGCCACCTTCCAAGAACTAAAATCCACTCTCATCGTGACCTGCTCCCTGCCTGTCCCCAAGAGAGCTGCCCGCGCCCTCGACCTCACCCTCAACCTCCGGCAGGAGGGAAACCTCTTGGAAGTGTGGCATGCCCTCCAGGACCTCCTCCTCCTCCCCAAGACTGACAGCAGCGGCAGGCGCAAAGAAATCAGCCTGTCGAAGGAGATCCTCCTGAAGCAGCTACTGCCGGAGGTCCGTGGGCAGGTCACGGATGTGTATACCTTGCGGTCGAGGACCTAATCAGGGTGGCGCAGCAGCTGACGGCTTCCACGACAGTGGCCAAGCGGCGACCACGCCCGCACACTCCGCCAACTGCCTTCTGCTGGAGGACCCCACCACGGAGCCTGTCAACGCCATCGAGAAGAAAGGCCGCCCCACCAGCAGAAGTGACCTCGTCGTCAGGTTTGACATGTGCATGGCGTTGAGAAGGTGGAATTCCTGGGCCACGAGATATCCCCAGAGGGCGTCTGCCCAAAGTCGTCGAAGGTCGAAGCCGCCGAGAAGTTCCCCACCCCTACCTCCATTAAGGCCATACAAGAATTCCTCGGGATGGTCAACTACTACAGAAGATTCATCCCAGGGATTGCTCACACCATGGCTCCCCTGACGGAGGTCCTCAAGGGATGTCCAAAGACCTTAGTGTGGGGCCCCCACCAGCAGAAGGCCTTCCCCCTGACGAAGGCCGCCCTCGCCAAAACAACATCTTTGGCCCACCAGGACCCCAACACTCCCCTCCAGCTGATGATGGACGCCAGCAACGTCGCCTGGGGAGCTGTCCTGGAGCAAGTCATCAAGGGGACCCTTCAGCCCACTGCCTTCTTCAGCAGGAGGCTAAGCCCCACCGAGTCCCGCTACAGCACCTTCAACCGGGAACTCTTCACAGCATACCAGGCGGTATGGCACTTCAAGTTCCTCCTGGAGGGAACACCCTTCACAATTTGGACCGACCACCGGCCGCTGGTTAACGCCTTCACGAATCTGGGGGAAGCATGGTCATCTAGGCAGTAGCAGCACCTCGCAGCCATCGTGGAGTTCACCTGCACCATCATATACCTCTCCGGCAGGAAGAAATTGGTTGCTGACACCCTCTCGAGGATCGAGATCAACTCAGTACAACTCGGGATCGACTACAAGGACCTCGCCCGTGAATGGGCTGCTGACCCTGAAATCCCAGCCTACAGCACAGCCGTCACATCGCTGAAGTGGAAGGACATGCCCTCCGGCTCAGGAGGATCAACATTACTGAGCGACGTCAGTACCGGCGCCCCCTGTCCCTGGTGCCCGCCTACAGACGTCGGCTGGTTTTTCGGCGTCATCCATGGCCTATCCCACCCCTCCGAAGGACAACAGCCAGGCTGCTGACAGAGAAGTTTGTCTGGCATGGCATATGGAAAGACGCAATGGCCTGGACAAGGCAGTGTATGCAGTGTCAGGCCAGCAAAGTAGTATGGCACACCGAATCAGGAGTCGGCGAGTTCCCCTGGCCAAAGACAGGAACAAGAAGGCATTCCAAGTAGCTCAAGTTTGTCTGGCATGGCATATGGAAAGACGCAATGGCCTGGACAAGGCAGTGTATGCAGTGTCAGGCCAGCAAAGTAGTATGGCACACCGAATCAGGAGTCGGCGAGTTCCCCTGGCCAAAGACAGGAACAAGAAGGCATTCCAAGTAGCCATCCACGGGCAGAAAGACTGGATAACTATAGATTGTCTCAAACCCGCATTCCTGGAGGAGGACAATGGAGGCGGACCCCAAAGCCTCCTGCAGGATGGCACCCCCTCAGACAGCCCCTGGCGCAGGAAGGAGGAGTGGGCATCCCCGGAAAACCCAGAAACCAGACAGGAAGGCACCCCAAAAACCCAGAAACCAGACAGGAAGGCACCCCAACAAACCGCTCCAGAGGACACCAAGGGAGGCGACCACCCTCTCCAGTTGACATCGAGAAAGTGAGGCCCCCGTCATCACCCCAGCAGACACCTGCTTTGATCGGACGTTGCCTCCGTCTTGGGGGGGGGGTATTGTAAAGTCCCCGCTGAATGCATTCTCTATAGTGAACATCCCATTTTCTGCGGTGCCTTCACATCGACCTAGGGTCGACCAGAATTTATGTTTATCACCATAGTTTTAAATTGTATATTTATTGTCTTTCTAAATAATCATGCTTTATGTACAAGTAACGAATTATTTATGTTATGTGTCAGACATTATTGATCACTATGTTTTCTGTATGAACCTGTCCTGTTTTTGTAAAGAATTAGTTTGACCTCAGGTCACCTGTAAATCTTTGTACCCGCAGTCTCTGCGAAGTACGCAGACGACCGCATCCTGCTTTATAAGCAGCTCGCTTCATCAATAAACTTGCAGTAGTTGTCTTCCTGCTCATTATTTCGCACCTCTCTCACAAGATTCTTGACAGATAGTGTTTAACGGCTCACATCAGGCACAAAAGAATCTCATCTGAGAGACCAATACTGGACTGCTCCAAAGAGTGAGGCTACTCTCTGCTAAAATTTATTTCATACACTGATACAAAACTTCTCCCAGGGGCAAAAATCCACCAACAAGTTGATGCTCTCTTGTGAAAGGAAAGTCAGTTTCTCCAACACCAGAGTCGAGAATTTCATCGAACCAGCACAATCAGGTGGTGGCTACAGATAACGTGATTACATTTTCTGAATTTTATTACAAAAATAAACTATCATACACAAAACATACCTGAGCTACTTAAAAATTACATTAATCTAAAACAAAATACAAGAACTTTACTTTAATGCAAGTTATAGCTGGGTTTACAAACCTCCAGTGACCACGAAGTCACGGGAGAAGCAAAGGAATGAAAAAAACCACTTTAAAGGAGATGGAGTGAGATACTCAGTACTTTCACGTTGAAATGAAATAATGTAGGCGTCAGCTATGGACAACTTACGTTAAACTGAATCAAGGAACCAAGGACACATTCTGGACCACATGAGGCTGAATCAAGGGACAAAATTTACATTAAGTTTATTACAAAATCACTAATATCGCGATTTAATCGACCCTAGAATATTGCCTATCGGGCTCACAAATGTTGTGTCACTTCGCGACACATTACAAAACACACTAACTGAGAAGGGCATTGAATAAATCGGGTAATAATTACCTAAAGCAGCATGGACGATTGATCTAGCAGGTGGCCAGTTACCCGGGGAAAAAAAAAAAAAAAAAAAAAGTCCAGTCTACTTGGTGCTAGAAGGAAGACTGAGGGCGATGCATTTTGGCCTCACCAAAAAGGTGTCCCTTTCAGAAGGTTCAAAAATTCCAGATTTACAATAACATCTCTACAACCAAGTTTCTCAGGTGCAAAACTCTTGTTAATTAAAAGTGCAACCTACAGTACACTTTTCAGAAATAAAGAAGACATTACAAACGAAATAATAACAGCATTTTCAATTCAGAACCATCATGCAACTTCCACGTCAGGCCCACTTGACATGTAGTCAGCATGTACGATTGCAATTTCTACTGATATATTAAAATGACTAGATGGGAGTTTTATGTTGGTAAAATCCCTGCAGAAGATTTTGCTGACAACCAGCAACCTCCTAAACTTCACGTTCTCATTTTAGGATGAGAGACCTTTAACAATGATGTCTGCCAATGTGTTCAACCACAGGTTGAGACACGAGGCAGCTTGGAAAGAAGCTAGGGTGATGGACTCCATGGCTACTGGCTCCAAAGTCAAGAAGAAGGTATCTTTCTGTCAGTCTCTCTCCAAAGGGAGGTTGTTTATCAGTCCCACTGGCTGAGAAGTTCAATTGCAGAGTAATCTTGAAGTCTTACAGGACATATAACCTTCTCAGATGTGCCAAAGGAGGGTGGGAGGAGCTTGTCCAATCTGTTGGACAGCAGGGAACATTCTGATCTCTGGGTCAGACAGTTCCCTGCTGTCTAGCAGATAGTTAACCCAGCCCATAACAACATGCACAAACTAGGATCATAGCAACCTAACTGACAGTCTTGCTTAAGGGTGTGCTCTTTCAACATGATTGGTGCTAGATGTGGAGCAGTGGAAGCCTCCCAATGCAAGATAATATCTTGAAAGTGACACTCCAACTTGGCTTCGTGAGGATTCTGGAGGGAATGGGCCAACTTCTCTCTTCAGATCCTCAGTAGCATAACTGGAGGACTGATTTTATATCAACAACAAAAGATATATCACTAAATTCTACTTTTTTTCTTCATAAAAGCTATAAAATGGCAACATAAAATAAATACAAATTAAAATCATAAAAGGTCTCAGGACAGCACGCATTTACTTAAGTCCGCCATTAAAAATAAATTAGATTTTGATAAGGGGTCCAGCACTTTCTATAAACTTAAAAATACCACTAAGGTTAAAAAATACCACTAAGGTTAAAGATTACTACATCACCCAGCATTCTGGAGAGGAGGTAATTACCGTTGCCATCCCAACATTCATTTAGGAAGTATCTTCTCATGTCACCAAGACTGGGGCACCACCAACAAGTGTTGTACAGTCAATGGGACCGAACAGTCATCACAGGATAGTTGACGTTGCTTGTCCATTAGAAATCCATGGGTCAAATGTGCGTGTCCAAACCTCAGATGACACACGACAGATTCCCATCTCCCTGGCATATAATTATAGAACCATGGGAGAAACGACTTGGTGGCAACATTCTTTGGTTACTGCCAACAAGACTTTCCTATGAGATCTGCAAAAGGCCTCCTTTACTTTGAGGCTGGAAAAAAACTCTAAAGAGCAAAGTAGTCAGTCTTTCGAGGCAAGACTCTTTGCCAGACTGTCTGCTCTTTAATGGCCTATTAAACCTATCTGGGCTAGTGCCCAACAAAAGTTTATTTCTATACCATGTCAATTAACTAAAAATATCCATTCTAAAATCTCCAAGACAGCTGGGTGTTTGCCATTAAACCTTCCCTGAGATTGCAATATCCTCAGGAAGCCACTACAAATTACTGCACATAGGTTTTCTACCCACAAGTTACATCTTTTCAAACTTTTAAAACTGCATATAATTCTGCAGTAAAAATTTATGACATGCACAAAGAACCATCATGCTTAATATCTGGGAAAATAATTCCAAACCTAATGCCAGCATCAGGCTTACAGCCATTGGTGTATGCTGGAACTGCTTCCTTGTACATCAAAGCATGTTCTAAAAAGGAAGCTTGCATTCATTACTTCACTGGTATCTCATGCTATTCTGCATTCATAAATTTACAAAGTTTAATTTCTAGTGATCGCATGGAGGAATTGGAGAATATTTGAATGGCTAAATATCACAATTTGTCAAGTTTAATTTATTCAAAATCTTTTTTGCTCTTAATGAAAATAGTTGAGGTATTTGTGGATGGTCTATGTAATAAGCAAAAATTGACTAGCCTCACTTAATAGCTCTTAAACAGAAGCCTCAGGCAACTCATTCAGCTATGTGCCAGCATAGTCTGAAAATGAAGCTCAAGAGGAAACTTACCAGCATCCACCAACATACTCTGAATGGGAGATCAAAAGGCTCCCGTGACTCTCCAGATTCTGTATTATGAATGGAATTTGTTTTTACTCTAGAAGCAGATGTGAATGCCTCACATCCACAGCACAATTTTGGTAGGATTAATTCTTTGTACAGTCTCGGTAGTTGTGTGCAGTCAGCACCCCAGGAGTTATAAGGCAGAACCTTTATCAGGTCCATGGACTTCATACATTTGGCCTTACGATCAACTAAATGAGTGTTCCATGTGAGCCAACTGTCAAATATCAACCCAAAAAATTTTGCCATTCTAACTCAAGGAATCATTTGTCCAATCATATACACTAGAGTACTGTAAAAATCTGGATCTTAATGGACACTACAGGGTACTAACTCACCAAAACTGAATGCCACTGATAGCTAGCTAGTGCAGAAGGGGTAACACTTACTTACTACCCTGGAAAACATCCTTTTCTTGACATCTAATATTTGACAGTGTCGCTCCTATTTGTTCTGGAAATCTTCAAAATTTTAAAAATGCTTAATTAAAAGGAGCAGCTCCCCTCTCAGATCACAACTGTAAAGATCATTCAAAATACCATGCCTCCATGTGGTGCCATATGCCTTTTCTAAATAAAAATATACTAACATAGAGTTGTTTGGATGTGAATGCTTCACATAAAGATTATTCCATGTACACTAACACATCCAAGGTGAAATGTACATTTCTCAATCCACATTGGGAAGGGGCAAGAAAATGGTTAATTTCTAGATACCACTATCTGCATGTTGTAAGCATAGGAGGTTACAGAAATGGGTCAGTAGCTGGTCACTGACAGGCTGTCTTTTAATATTTTAACAAACGGTACACTTGCAAAGATTCCCAGATATGTAAGAACGTATGCGTCATATACTGTATAGTGTATTTGATTTATGATACTTGAAATGAATGTTCTTGTGTTATGTAAAGCATGTCTAATCATTATATATGGGATATGGGATTTCATCTGGACCAGCTACAAACTCTTTAGCATTAACTGAAGCCATTTCAACACAATATCCAACAGTATCGTACAACTGGACTATCATATGTGAACCTTCTATCTACATATGCACAATCTACGGATCATACATATGCTGAGCAAGATGGTAGTGCCAACTCTGCTCTGAAAACAGTGGCAGAAGTTTGAACCTCGAAGAGTCTATAATATCCCTCATGTTTTGGAGATAAATGGGAACATGATATTTTCATAATAAAATGGTATTTTCATTATAAAATAAGTTTTTAAATATACTTACCTGGTAGTTACATATGTATAGCTTTATCCCGCCGATTCGTCATGGCATACGGCAGAAATTCAAAATTCGCGGCAATCGCCGATAGATGGTCAGGTGGCCATACCTGAGCGCCCTCTACCAGGTACCTGGAACCATTCCCAATTGTCCTCAGAAATTCCATGCCCCTGTTCTCAGAGGAGGAGGGAGGGATTTTATATGTAACTACCAGGTAAGTATATTTAAAAACTTATTTTATAATGAAAATACCATTTTTAAATATCTAACTTCCCTGGTAGTTACATATATATAGCTGATTGACACCATTGGTGGTGGGTTAGAGAACCCAAAACACCGTTGGGAATTCGTATAATTACTAAACACTATATATTAGCTGTAACCATACTCTGGTTCTTACCTGATAAGGAAGCTGGCTTCATAGTTATCCTGCCTCATTCGCCTGCATTCCTTGAGAGACCCAGCGACCCATCCAGGGGGCTGTAGAAAGTCTCTATGGGGCTGTCACACGGTCCTCGACCTTAACATGACTAGACCACCACCCTTGCTATCCTGGCATAGCCATGGACAAAGAGCTGACCACCTGACCCACTAAAATCACTAAAAACACACTCCATAAAACCTAACTTAGACTTGTAACCCCAGACTGTGGAAGGTTGCAACAACCTTCACAGACAACCTGTGAGTTCAAATCAAGAAAAAGCAAGGGTATAATAAAAAAAGAAGGTTATAGGGTAGAGGCAGTAGTACCTTCTCCAACCACGGGCGCTGGAGGCAACGCACGGACCCAGGGAACAGCAATCCTATTGGGTCTGTACTTCTTTCAGGTAACAATCTGCGAAGATAGACTTGCTTCGCCAGAATGTCGCTTCCAAAATCGATTTCATAGACTTGTTGTGTCTATAAGCCATCGAAGTCGCCACAGCTCTTACTTCGTGCGCTTTGACTTTGAGGATTGGGAAGCTTTTCTCGTCACATTCTTGGTGAGCTTCCCTTATTAAGTCCTTGATAAAGAACGCCAGTGCATTTTTTGATAAGGGTAACGAAGGTTTCTTCACCGAGCACCAGAGGTGATCTGTCTGACCTCTCATGTTTCTGGTCCTCTGTAGATAAAATTTTAGGGCCCTAACTGGACAAAGGCCTCTCTTTTTTTCCTGTCCTACTAAATGAGACAGCCCTGGTATGGAAAAGGATCTGGGCCATGGTTGAGAAGGGTTCTTGTTTTTAGCGAGAAAACCAAGTTGAAGTGAGCAGACTGCATTTTCCCCATTGAAGCCTACCTTCTTGCTAAAGGCTTGTAATTCTCCTACCCTCTTGGCTGTAGCCAACGCAACCAGGAAAAGGGTCTTCTTAGTGAGATCCTTCCATGAAGCCTTGTCGAGAGGTTCAAACCTATTTGAGGTTAAAAATTTCAGGACTACGTCCAAATTCCAAGAGGGGGTCGGGTTGTCCTTCCTCTTAACTGTCTCAAAAGACCTTATGAGATCCGTGAGGTCCTTGTCTCCCGACACGTCAATATTTCTGTGACGGAAGACGGAAGCAAGCATGCTGCGGTATCCCTTGATGGTTGATACTGCTAGGTTTCCTTGGGTTTTTAAATGCAGTAGCAAATCTGCCAGTTGAGTTAGAGAGGTACTGGAAGAGGAAATGTTATTATTTCTGCACCATTCCCTGAATACATCCCACTTTGATTGGTACACCTTGAGTGTGGACGTTCCCCTTGCTCTCGTGATGGCTCTTGCAGCTTCCTTGAAAAGCCCTTCGCTCTTGCCAGTTTTTCGATAGTCGAAAGGCAGTTAGGTTGAGAGCAAGGAGATTTTGATGGTATCTCTATATGTGGTTGTCTGAGTAGATCGTTCCCGACAAGGTAACGATCTGGGGTGTCTACTAGCCACTCCATCACCTCTGTGATCCATGGTCTCATGGGCCAAAATGGAGCTATCAGGGTCATGCGGGCGTCGTTCGACTCCCTGAACTTCTTCATGACTCTGTCTAGGATCTTGAATGGGGGAAGAGCGTACGTGTCTAGTCCTTCCCAATCCATGAGGAAGGCTTCCACTGCCACTGCTTCCTGGTCTGGGACTGGAGAGCAGTAGACTGGTAACCTCTTCGTTCTCTGTGTCGCAAAGAGGTCTATTGACGGTTCTCCCCACAGATTCCAAAGCCTGTTGCACACCTCGTGATGTAAGGTCCATCTGTCGTGAGAACCTGTATTCATCTGCTGAGAAGATCCGCTCTTACGTTCTTCTCTCCCTCTATAAAGCGGGTGATCAGAGTTATGTTGTTAAGCTTCTGCCCACAGCAAGAGATCTTTTGCTGCCTCGTAAAGGGAATCCGAACGAGTGCCACCCTGTTTCCTGATGTAGGCCAACGCTGTGGTGTTGTCTGCGTTGACCTGTACTATCTTGTTCTGGACCTTCTCCTGAAAGTGGACTAGCGCTAGATGAATGGCCACCAGTTCCTTGACATTTATATGCCATTTCTTCTGATGGTTTTCCCATAGACCTGAGATCTCGCCCTTCCCCAGCGTTGCACCCCATCCCATGTCCGATGCGTCTGAATACAACACTAGGTCGGGGTTCTTCTGTTGAAGTTCGAGGCCTTTTTGTAGTTTGTTGGGGTCGTTCCACCAACTCAAATGATTTTTGATTCCCAGAGGGATCGGAATCCACGTCTCTAGATCTTGGCCTCTTTTCCAATAGCTTGACAGATGGAACTGAAGTGGACGTAGATGTAGTCTTCCCAGGGAGACGAATTGTTCGATCGAGGAGAGGGTCCCCAGCAGACTCATCCACTCCCCTCGCCGAACAGGTCCATCTCCTAGAAAGAGCTTCACCTTTTCTAAGCAATCCAGAATGCGTTTCGGGGCTGGAAAAGCCCGAAAAACCACTGACTGAATCCTCATCCCCAGGTAGATGATGTCTTGTGAAGGCGTTAGCTGTGATTTGGCTAGATTTACTACCAGTCCTAACTGTTGCGTCAAATTCATTGTCACTTGTAGATCCTCCAGACACTTTGCTTGCGATCTGGCTCTGATTAGCCAGTCGTCCAGGTACATCGATATCCGTATCCCTTTTAGATATAACCAGTGAGCTACGTTCGATGCCACTCGTGAGAAAACGTAAGGAGCCGTGCTTAGTCCAAAACAAAGTGCTCTGAACTGATAAGTTGTTCCGATATGCACAAACCTCAGATATTTTCTGTAGTTCGGGTGAATTGGTACGTGAAAATACGCGTCCTGTAGGTCTATCGAAACCATCCAGTCTTCTTGTCTGGTGCCTGCTAGACTGACGCAGATGTCTCCATAGTAAACTTGACTTTGCTTACGTATTTGTTCAATGGACTTACGTCCAGAACTGGTCTCCAACCCCGAGTTCTTGGGTACCAGAAAAGTCTGTTGTAAAAACCTCTGACGAGAGGTCCTTTACCTCTTCTATTGCTGCTTTTGATAGCATCTGGGTCACCTGTTCTTGAAGAGCTGCTGCTTTGCTCCCCGAGTAAGTAGCTGTCAACTCTAACGGTTCTGGTGAAAGAGGGGGCTTCCTTAGGAAGGGGATCTTGTATCCTTCCTTCAAAACTCGACTGTCCAGTCGTCCGCTCCTTTGGCTCCACTCTTGCCAAAAGTGGGATAACCTGGCTCCCACTTGTGTCTGGAGGTTGTTGTGATCACTTCTTGGATTTCGGTTGCTGCTTGGGGTTCTTACGAGGTTGTCCTCCAGCAGCCATTCTCTGACTTCCTCTCGAAAGGGCTCTCCCACGAAAGGGCTGACGCGTAGGAGGAGCTTCCTTGTCCTTCCTGGCTAAAAAGTTTGCCGGAAGAACTTTCCTAGCAGTCCTTGTGATCAGATCTTGCGTTGATTGTTGCGCAAGGGCTGCTGATAAATCCTTAACCAGCTCTGAAGGGAAGAGCTGTTTGGTTAAGGGAGTATACAAGAGTTCTGATCTCTGAGCGAGAGTCACTCCTGAAGACAGGAACGAACACAGCATAGCTCGTTTCTTGATAACACCTGCTGTGAAAAGGGCAGAAAGTTCGACCGTCCCGTCCCTCACAGCTTTATCGAGACAGGCAATAAGGTGCATTTGCGTGTCATTCTTCTCATCTGAAACCTCTGCAAGAGCTGCTAGAGTCCAGTCCATCAAGCTGAAGACTTCAATAGTTCTGAAGACGCCTTTCAGCAAGTGATCCAATTCTGAAGTGGACCACAGAACCTTGGCTTTTGTCATGGCTGTTCTACGTGAAGAGTCAACGAGTCTGGAGAAGTCCCCTTGGGAGGAGGCAGGAACTCCCAAGCCGAGAGCTTCCCCAGTCTCGCACCACACGCTGGATCTAGAAGCCAATCTTGTCGGGGAAAGGAAAGGTTGTCTTTCCCTGTTCTCTTCTTCTTCAAAATCCAATCATTCAGTGTTGAAAAAGCTCTTCACTGATTTGGCCAACACTGTCTTCTTGAAGGAAGAAGACTTCTGGGGTCTACCCATCAAATATTGCGAGGGAGGACTCCGAGGTACGGCCTGTTGGAAATCGTTGGGAAATAAGTCCACCAAAAGAGTAAGAAGTCTTTTCAGATCTGCAGCATGAAGAGTTTCTTGAGTTTCCTCTTCCGAGATCTCTTCCAAAGGATCCGCTATTTCCCATGTCGAACGAGGGGGGAAACTTATGTATCATGCTGCTTGGCGTGCGCCACGCATGCGCCCAACTTGCTGCGCAGGGAGCGCCACGATCCTTGTCACCTCCGTCACTTGTGCGGCTTGTTGCGGGAAGCGTCTATGAGTGCTGCAACTTGCCGCGAAGTTCGCGTCTTGCTGGTTGTTAGCGTCTTGTTGTCCTGACTCCTGCCTTATCCTCTTCTTGGGCCTGTTGACGTCCTTAGATCCCTTCTTGTGTGTTTCTTCTCTTAGCCCTTGCGACTTGTAAGAGTCAAAAATAGACGCAAGGGACTGCTGAACTTCTGACAAGAACTTTACTTGAGGTGCCACTTGTTGCTGGGAAACAACTGGAGATGGCACTGCACGAACTTCCACAACTTCGGAGACTCTTGCTGGGATCTTCTGATGATGAGGAGGTGACGCAGCTTGCGACACGTCCCATTCTGGGGGCGGGGGAGAAGCGTGAACTGAAGTAATGTACACGTCTTCTTCCTCCGACGAGTTATGCGTCTTACGCCTCTGTTTAGGCGCAGAAACGCCGTCTTCTTCCTACAGGAATCTCTGGAGAGCTCCATTTGCTGCAAGAGGGTTGTTGGAGCGGAAGGGGGACCTGCGTCTCTTGATAGGTCTAGATTCTTGCGATTGATGCCAACCACGTCTGGGTCTTGCGTCATCCGAGGATGACGAACATGTCCTCATCTCGCCTTTCCTGTGGCGAGGGGAGCGTCCTGGGATGCGTCAACAGGATCGCTCGAGGGGACGTCCGCTCGTTGTTCAACGTCTCACTCACCTCCCTTAGCCTGTCGACGTTCCTTCTCCCAGGGGTTGGGGAGCATGGAAGAGGTCTAGGGCTAGGAGCGTGACAGACACGATCGGACGCACCCTCCACTGCACTAACACTGTCACCGAACTTTTGTTGCAAACTATGCACTGCCCCCCACATCACTTCCCTATCCGAAGAAAGGTATTGCACAGAAACTCCTATGGCAGAAATAGCAGCCATAATATCCTTTAAAGTCGGATTACTTACTCCCGACTCCGCAGGAGGATCGGGTACTACTACCTTAGGGCTAGGATCAGGAATATTAGTATCAGACTAGTTAGAAAGGACTTGACTATCAGAAGACCTAGCTGACAGAACACTAGAAGATCTAGCTCTCCTAATTCTGTCCTTTCCAATCGCCTCACATAGCGATCATACTTTCTCCACTCTCTCTCAGACAAACTTTCACACTCCTTGCATCTATCATCAAATGCACACACATGATCTCTGCATTTCTTACATACTGTGTGGGGATCAAGAGCAGCCTTAGGAAGCCGGGTCTTGCATCCCCTAACACACATTCTGACAACAGGGTCAGCCATCTTGAAAAGCAAGTTCAAATTAGCTATCAGTGAGAAAAAGAAAATCCAGGGAAATCCAATATCAGCGAAAGCCATCAACGAAAACCAAACAAGTAATGGGTACTTCACCAATTCCTAAAGCAAACCAAAGTAGAGCGAGTTTCCAACGTGTTGATAGAACGACGGCAGGGAATTTCTGAGGACAATTGGGAATGGTTCCAGGTACCTGGTAGAGGACGCTCAGGTATTATGGCCACCTGACCATCTATCGGCGATTGCCGCTGAATTTTGAATTTCTGCTGTGTAGCGACGAATCGGCGGGATAAAGCTATATATATGTAACTACCAGGGAAGTTAGATATTTAAAAATTAAGTTTCATATATACTTACCAAGTAATTACATAGCTAACATTTCTACTTGCTCGGCCGCCTTTTAAAAATTCGCGTTAGCGCTTATATTGTTTTTGTGTAGGTGACAAGCCCCACCCACTATCGGACCACTCGGGAAACAACCAGCAGGTAAGCTAAATTTTGTTTGTGCCCTTATGTCCATAAAAGGGTAAGAGGGTGGGCTCCAATTCTGTAATTACTTGGTATTACGATCTCGCCTCTCGAGATCTACAGGTTCTTTAAAATAAACAAGCAATTGGGCTGTAATGACTGGCTTCCAGAGGTGACAAACAAAGGAGAGAGGAGCAGAAGAAATACAAAAAAGTTACCTTAATATTAGTTTATTACAAATTAGTTATTTACATATTTACAGTCGAGTCAGGTTTAGTTAAATTTAAAATAAATGAACATATCATGAATGACCAAAAGTATCATAAGGATGAGCAGCTCAACAGAGACATTACAAATGACGAGTCAAAAAAAACATAAAACATTAGCAGCACAACAATTACATTTACATAAAGTCAGAACCTAGAACAAAACAAAAGCCAGAGCAATAAATGGTCAAATCAATAAAACAGTTTAACAAATCATAAACATACAAAAACATGAATATTAACAGGCAGCAAAAGCGATAAACATCCTCAGACGAACTCAATAGAGTCGAGAAACAGCCCCAAGCTGCTTAACAGGAACACTGCAGGACAACTCCTTGACAGAGTCGAAACGACAACCATCTCGTCCTCAAACACAGTGCTGACGTCCTCCTCCAGTACCGACGACCACGACAGAGCCGACACGCAACCATCTCGTCCTCCAATAAACGTACTGACGTCCTCCTCCATCTACGACGACCATGACAGAGCCGACACGGCAACCATCTCGTCCTCAAAAACTGCCCATTGCTCTGCTGCCAGGATCTGAACTCGCAGGTACGAATACCTGCTGCTGACCCTAACGGACTCTCTGCTGCCCTCAACGTGACCTCGTTGCTGTTATTGAACCTGACTGACGAAGTCTGACGCCATTCACCAGACGACAGCTCGCCAGCAAGAAAAACACAAAAACAACAAAAGGAGGCAACAACCCACTAAGGGAACAATCGACAAACAACTGTTCCTAACACTTGGTAAGTACGGTATATGTGAAACTTAATTTTATTATGAAAATATCATTTTCATAAAAGTAACTTACCAAATAATTACATAGCTGAAACCCATATTGAATGGAGGTGGATATGTGAAACGTATTCTTCCAAAACATTAAAAGCATTAAAGGGTACTTCATATCTTGAAATTACCTTTTAGCGGGCAAGGAATCTGGATGAAGGTTTTCTACAATCCAATATTTAACCTTCCAGTCCTTGTCAAAGAATCTGGATGAGTAGCATTTCTTGTGAGAAGCTCAAAAGTTTCAAGGAAAAAGTTTAACTTTAAAAAGAAAAATCTTTCCTTATTCGGGAAGATACTTAAAATTATTATTTGTACACATGGTAATGACTTTGAAATAGAAAAATTTGCCATCATTGATACAATGCTTGTTGTTCCCTTAGCTGGTAAGAGAGCTACTGCAGATGAATACTGCCTCTGGTTGGTGCTCATCTTAACCTGTCCTTTAGTGGCGTGGAAGTTGAGCCGTGGGTTGCCTCTACTTAAGTGGGAGCTTTGCAGCAGAGGATAGGCCTGATGGCTAGCAAAGCATATCAAAGTGCCCTTGCCCTGGGTGCAGTACCAAATTTCAAAACCAGACAGCTCTGTCACCTACTCTGAAAACACCGCAACCCATCCACTAAGACTGGTAGGTACTCCATGTACACTATACCGCCAGGCTCCCCAGAAACTCAAAAACCCTACACCAAGGTGAAAGGATAATAGGAGAAAAAGAGTGCTTTCTATGAATCCTCACCCAATACCATGCCAGCCACCAATAACAGTCCCAAGGTACTGCAATTATCAAAGACTGTTTCCACCTCCCTCAAATAGTGAGACACGAAAATAGATTTACACTTCCAGGAGGTTGACTGAAGAATGCAAGACAGGGACATATTGTGCCTGAAAACCAAAGATGTAGCTACTGCATGGTTTGATCTCACGAGCTTTCACTTTAAAAGTAGGCAACATGTCTTCCTGGATTTGTGAATGTGCCTCTGAAATAAAGTCCCTCAGGAAGAACGACAAGGCATTCTTAGAGGACGAGAAGGGTTCTGAACTGAACACCAGAGGTTACTGGATGGACGTCTGATATTTTCTGTCCTACTCAGATAGTACCTCAGAGCTCTAACAGGACAAAGTACTCTCTCTTATTCCTCAGAGCCAAGGATGTCCATTAAATTCTCAGTGGTAAAAGAGCGACGCCAGGGCTTGGACAGGTCCTCATTCTTGGCCAAAAAACATAGGGTAAAGGAGCAAACTGCATCCCCTTGGGAAAACCTACCCTTTTATCGATGGCTTGAATTTCACTAATGCATTTAGCGGTACATAATGCAAAGAGGAAGAGTGTTTTATGAGTGAGGTTCCTAAGAGAGGTGGAACGGAGGGACATACAGGTTCCAAGACACCAGATTGTCCTCCCTCTGCTGTGACATATCAAAGGACTTGATCAGGTTGTTAATGTCCGAGTTTGACAAAAGATCCAAGTCTCTATGTTTAAAAACTCAGCTAAGCATAGCTTGATACCCCTTAATGGTGGAGAAAGACAAATTCCTAGAATTCCTCAGATATAAGAGGAAATCAGCAATCTTCGTTACAGATGTCTCAGAAAAAGAGACATTGCGGTTGTGGCACCACCGACAAAAGACTGCCCACTTGGCCTGGTAGAAGAGGCTAGAAGACCTTTGCCTGCATCTTGTAATAGCCTCTGCAGATCCTCCTGAAAAGCCTTTTGCTCTGACAAGCTTGTAGACAGTCTGAATCCTGTCAGGGCAAGAGCGGATAACCCTTGGTGGTGTCTTCTGAAGTGGGGTTGTTTGAATAAAGGCAGTTTTTGGGGAAGGAGTCTTGGAAAATCCACCAATAACCAAAGAAGATCTGGGAACCATTCCTTCAGGGGCCAAAACAGGGCTATGAGGGTCACAGTTGTGTTGTGGTGGGCTTGAAATTTTATCACCTCCCTGATCATGCTGAAGGGTGGAAAAGCATAAAGATCCAGAATGGACCAGCCTTGCAGCATGGCGTCTGTTGCCCATGCAAGAGGATCTTGGACTGGAGAGCAAAAGAGAGGAAGACAATGGTTCTTGGAGGTGGCAAATAGGTCTAATTTGCCCCAGTTTCCAAAGATCTAGACAGACCACAGATTCCAAGGTCCATTCGGTGGGAAGGACCTGCTTCCGATGGCTCAGTTCATCCGACAAAACATCCAATTTCCCCTGGATAAACCAGGTGACCAACGGGTGACCAGAGTCACTTGATTTTGATCTGCCCACAGGAGTAGATTTTGATTTGCCCACAGGAATGGGTCTCTTGCTGTCTGGCAGAGAGAAAAGGAATGAGTGCTGCCTTGTCTCTGGGTATATGCTAGGGCTGTGGTAGTGTCCGCATTGACTACCACTGCCTTGTTGCGGACCATGGTCGAGAAAAACTGAAGGCCTAGATGAACCACCTTCAGTTCTCTGACATTTATAAGTAGACTTTGTTGCTCTGGGTTCGTCTCCATCTTGAATTTCGTCCGGATAAAATGATCGAGGGCACTTACATCTAAGACTGGTTTCCAGCTCCCCGATGTTTTCAGAACCAAAAAGAGACAGTTGTAAAAGCCCTCTGTGTTGGTGTTCTTGACTTCCTCTATGGCCTTCTTTTGGAGGAGGGAGGAAACTGCCTCCAAAAGGGCTGAATGCCTCTCTGAGCCTCTCGAGTAAGCTGACGATGCGATGGGAGAAGTGACTAATGGTGGGCTCTCCAGGAATGGGATGGTGTAGCCCTCCTTCAGAACCTTGATGATCCACAGCTCTGCTCCTCTGATCATCCACTTTTCCCAAAACTCCAGGAGTCTGGCTCCTACCGACGCATGAAGGACTTTGCTTTCACTTTTTGGGCACTGTTTTGGCTGAGCCCTTCAAGATGGACCTTGCCATAAAACGCACACTGGAACGGTTCCTAGGCTGAGATCTGGGTCTACCTCCAGGCTTAGAGGATTGAGCCAACAGATCTTGTGTCGACTTCTTCTGAAGGTCGGACACAATGTCCTTAACAGTGTCCTGTGGGATGAGGTGAAGTTTGTCCAGAGGAGAAAATAATAGGGCTGATTTCTGCTTATGTGTGACTCCCTTAATAGTAAAGAAACACCAGAGCTCTCTCTTCTTAAGTACTCCCAGTGTGAATAGAGCGGAAAGCTCTAGAGAGCCATCTCTTATGGCCTTGTCTGCACAGGACAAGACTCCTAGCCAGTCCAAGGCAATGTCTCCCGATAAATCTGGGAAGCCCTCAGTCTTCTTAGCTAGAGCACCCACTGTCCAGTCAAGAAAGCTAAAAACTTCAAAAATCTTGAAAGATCCTTAACAAGGTGATCTAGTTCCACTGACGAGAACACAGAACGTCGAAAAGAGTCAATGAGGCCAGAGAAGTCCCCTTGGGAGGAGGCAACGACTCCCAAAGAGGGAGCTTCCCCGATGACGTATGATAAATATCTCCTACGGACTAATCGAGAGGGAGGAAAAGCGAAAGACGCTTTCCCTTGCTCCCTTTTAGCTGAAAGCCAATCTCTCACCTCCTAGAGAGACTGCTTGGAGGACAAAGAAAGTACCATCTTGGGGAGTCTAGCCTTGTTGTCCAGATGACTCCTCAAAAAAGTTGAGGCAGCCAAGACTGGGGAAGCTGGGGCGAAAAAGGTGGGAGAGTTCGCAAAAAGATACTGTAGAAGAGCTACATAGGAAGGAGGGGCAGGTTCTTGAGTGACCTCCTCCTCTTCTGAGGAGACCGGGGACAGGATAGCATCATAGGAAGTCTTGGCTGTGGAGGGAGCTTTCTTCAACAAGCTCATGATTTCAGCTAACTGTCACTTAATTGGAGCCAACAGTGGTTCGTCTTGATCTGAAGCAGCAGACTGAAGAGGAGAAACACGTCTGGGAGTGGGCACTTGGCACCCAGAGGCAGGTGTTGGGTACTAAAGAGTTAGTGCCAGGCGCTAGGGAGCTGGTGCCGTGTGCTCAGGAAGATGAGCCAGATGTTTGGTTGCTGACGCTGGGCACCTATGAGTGGGCACTGGGCATTTGGAAGCCAGGTGAGGGCACTCAGCAGATGGGCACTCAGGTGAGAAGGCCTCTGGACCATCCCATAAAGACAATTGCTGAACAGAGGCAGGGACAGAAGTGTCCGTCGCATAACTACACAAAGGTTGTGGACTGGTATTGGCCTTCCTAAACTGCTTAACTGAAAGAGGGTCTGAGCTGCGACCCACATCATCTGAAGGGTGCTTAAATGGTCTTGAAGAATCTAGGTATTGTTTCCAGCGCCTCTTGTCCACGCCAGAATTGTCAGAACTGGAAGACAACTGATGCACCTCCAAAGAGACGCCTTTCCAATGGATGTCTGTCAACATCTGGGATCGTGCAACAGGCTTGACTGAGGGGGCGATTACTCATGGGCAAACCCTCTCAGCCTCCCTTGTACTTCCAGTATGTATTCTCCCAGGTTGAGGGGAGTATGACAGGGACCTTCATCTAGGAGGACCAACAGGATGGGTAGCCACCTCCTCCACTTGCACCCCACTGTCATTCATCACTTTTTTAACAAACAATTCATCCATAATCACGTTCAGTGACTCTCCCAATTCTGCCAATGTACTAACTACAAGACCTATCTTGTTATCGAACCTAGATTCGAGACTGGCAATGGTATTAGGGTCGGAAGCAAGGGAGCCAGACACGGGAGTAGGTGGATGATTGGTAGGAGGGCCAGCATTAGGAGAAAAAGCGGGAATAGGAGTAGAAGAAAAAGCAGGACTAGCTACTAAACTAGGTTTAGGAGCAGTTTCTAGGTTACATGACCGTCTCTTGGCTCTAGGAGCCACTTTCCTCTTCCTACCCCTCTCTAATTTATCTAAGTGTGATTTAAGCACTTTCCACTGCTTCTCATCCCAAGAATAACATTCATCAGAAGTTTTCTCCTTACAACATTCTTGCCCCCTACAATTACTGCATATTGAATGAGGATCATAAGATTTAGTTAACCTAGTTTTACACCCTTCGCTGCAATAGCAAAAACTTACAAGTGCTGGAATCCGACATAATTCTATGAAAAAAACTAGGCTAACTATCCAAAAAGTTAATAAGCTGACAAAAACTTGATGGCTACCAAAAATGACATTTTTATGATAAAGTTTTATATATACTTACCTAGTAGTTACATTGCTTATAGTTGCACTCGCTGACAGCTTAAAAATTTTGAAATTCGCGGCAGCGCTAGTGTCGGTGTATGTGACTAGTCCCCACCCACTTTTAGGGTACGAGAGGAGCAACTTCAACACTGTGATTCAGTTGTTTTTTGCCCTTCTTTCCAAATGAGGGAAGGGAGGGAGGACTTGATTCGTAATTACTTGTTAAGTATATATAAAACTTTATTTTATCATAAAAATCACAATTTTTGAAAGTAAATTGTATTTTTCCTAACTATACAAACCTGAGGGACTTTACAACAGGAATTACTTACGGCGAAGCTGGACACAGCCGTTAAACTTTTGAACAAGGTGGTTAGGCAGTAACTACCATCAGGTAGGCAGGGAATACCTGCCTGCCTGGATGTAAACATTCCAGTTTGCCTTTTGGTCCAGGTTCAGATTGAGGGGTGGCATGAGGTGGGCATAAAATGTAATGTAAAGGACCTCAGGTTTGTATAGTTAGGGAAAAATACAATTTACTTTTAAAAAGTGTGATTTGTTCCAACACTACTGTACGAGTATATACAAACCATCGGTCCTTTACATTAGGAAGACTTACTGGTTGGAGGAGGAATCTGAGTGAATCTCTTGAACTGACTGGAGTTCTGCACACCTGGGTTATTCCTGGTCGAAAGAGCGAGGAGGAGTACCTTGGCTCTGACATATTAATTGGAGTGTAGGAACTGCAAGACCAAATGTCAGATACTGGACCTTTTCGCATGAGTGAGGAAACGTAACTCACACGAAACAGGCTGGGAAGAATTTTAGAGTTGGAGGTGGTAAGGAAAACCTGAGATAGGGATTCCCTTATTGCCAGTCTCTCATTCCTCCCCTTGCTAGGGGAAGGAATGGAATTGCTTCTATGATTCTAGAAGAAAAATAGAACGGGTACTCGATGTGTAGTCTTAACGCATCAGACGCCAGATCCAGCAAGTATTGGTTCGAGTCCTATTCTCATCCCAAAGGAGGAGACGTAGGAGGAAGGGGAAGGAGGAGGAAGAGAGGCGAGATGCTACTAGTCCTTTTGAAGGAGCTGGGTAAGAAAACACAATTTGTTGAGCAGCCACCACAGGGCCAAGGAAAAAGGTTCCAAGGGCCTGTGGGCAAGACCAAGGAAGACGACAAGAGTGTGGTCTATGAGACCACATCTTGCTTCCAGACTGACAGAAACTTCCGGAATGCAATGGATGGACCAAGCCATTGACCAGTATCGTCGTCGCCACCTGCCGAGTACCACCTTCGATTGCTTCGCGAAGCCAGGAGAAAGATGTGTCCTTAGACACTTCTTCCTTACAAGAGATAGTACTAGCGAAAACATCGACGGCATCCAGGTTAGTAATGTTGAGCCTTTTCAGAAAGTACCACAGCTCCCTAATAGAACAAGGTAACAATTGATCTGGATCATCGATACAAAGTCCAAGGAGGAGGGGAACAAGAAGGACTCGAACCCGACACTAGATGCCGATGGGTTCAGAATCCACTTACGAAATCTGAGAAGGAGTCGAGGTATTGATCCCCTTCACCTGTTCTTCCATCTTCTGTGCCAAGGCCGGAGCAAGATGAGAGATGGTCCTAAGATGGCACATCTCTCTATGATGACTCATAAGGGCACGTGAAGGGCACGTGCAGAGCACGGGACACGAACGCTAAATGAGAGTCACATACCACTCAGGGAACAGTTCCCTGGGACAGCAAGACCAAAGAAGCTTCTCATCCATAGCTAAATCTTGACTGAGGAGAAAAAGGCTACTTCAGATAGAAGACTAGGTCGCAAGTGCCTATGTTCTTCACAAATGAAAGGGAGAAAAGTAACCCTCGGCGGAGAAGACGAGGAAGTCCAGACTTGAAGAGCGATTCTGACCCAAGAAGTTCCGTCAACGACAACAACCAGCAAAGACAGATCCAGTCCCTGGGACAGTGTTGCAGAGGACTTCAAGAGATATCCTGCTATATCCATTGCTGCTCGGCAAGAAAGCCCCTGCTTGTAAAGAAAGCTGGAAGGTATCCCAGTCCCGAACACACAAGGATGTACTGCCTTAAGAACCGCTTCTTGTGTAGCGGCTACAGGAGGTTGGGTCAAGCAGAACTCTTCTCAATGCCTCAGAAGCAGAGCTATCAGGTCGGGCGAAAGGCGAACTCTTCCAGCATCTGTCTGTAACTCGGGGTGAGCAATGCTTGTGAACCCCTAACTAAACAGACAAATAAGGAGGGAAAATGTAGATATCAATTTTTCCTAAAAGACAGCATGCCTCACCGTAGCGGCCCCTGGGTTTGGTACGACGGAGCGAGAAAACTACCGACTTTGTTGTGCCAGGAGGCAACAGAAAGATGGTAGGGATCTCTCAGCTGAGCAGTCTCTTAGCGAATCTTCGAGAGGAAAAGAGTGAGGAGCACGTTCTGTTCTGATCACTCAAACCCGAGGTCAAGCTCACCTACCAATACATCCCCGCCGGGAATGTATCTGGCTAATTGAGCCATTGAGTGCACTATAGAACACTCCAGTACCTGCAAATGTCGACAGATGAAACAGGAGGAAAAAATGATTCCCTCTTGTTTGCCAACGAATGTCACTACTGTGGTTTTGTTGTTCAACGAAACCACTGAGTGTCGCAAAACTCATCCTGACTTCTCAGAAGACCAAAAGATTGCCTTGAGTTCAGGATGTTGATGAGAAGGTACTAACTGTCTAGGTCACACACCTTCAAGACAAAGTCTTACTGGTGTGCGCTATTCCTCAATCGGTGAATCGGGATGTAGACACACGATGTGAGGAGAATATGCAAGCATATTCAAAGGTTCCTTCAATCAAGCATTAGCCTAACTCTTCCCTCATACTTCAAAGCTGAAAGAAGGATGGGGGAATGGAAGTAGACATCCTTCGTTCTCCACCATGGGGAAGCTTCTGCAAGATAACAGGATACCAAGATGATCAGCTCTAGCTGAGCTGGCATTTCCCAAATCGGGGCACGGGAGAGGAAGTGGGATGGAAATTTCATGAAAAGAATTGCCAAGACCCAAGGAAAATATATACTTCTCCTGAAGGAATCCATTCCCAGGTCTCGACAATGTCGCTGCCAGGTCCAGAGACTCGAGAAGTATCATTTCATCCAGGCACCTGCAGTAGGAGAACTTCTGCCTAGTCGATCCTTCTTTCTCTCTTCCCTTCCGCCCTCCTTCCTTATGGAAAATAGGGTGGAAAGAGACACAGTTATGCGCACTTTCCCAGAAGGGAAGAAGAGGGCTATGTGTTCCGCGATCTTCTTCTGAAGCCTGAGACTTCTTAGGAGTTGAGGGGGCTGGCTTGAACCTAGGGTCGAGCCGAGATGACTAAGACCCAAATGTCTTGGCCATTGTCCAAAGGACAAGGAAGTGCCCTGGTACGAACCTTGATTACAGCGGTATCTGGCAAATCTCTGAAAGAGAAAGGCAGAACCAAGTAAAGGTTCATTCCTAAGGGTCGAGACAACTTAGGACTTAAGAAACCGGAGACCCGAATTAGGACAAAGTCCTTCTTCTTGGCACGAGAATTGCCCACAGATTGCCGTCTGGCATAGGATGACCCACCCCCGAACAGGACAGTCTCCACAAGGCAGGGTTCTTTCCAGGAATGGTCGTATCTGAGGAGAGAAAGCCTAAAAGTGAAGGATCGTGGATCCATCAGGAGACTGCCTGGAGGAAACCAGCAGGCGTCCTCCAAGATCACCGCCTCTCGTTGTGGAAGAGAATACCCTTCATGGCAAGGCGAAGCAGAGAGAGAACCCAGTCTGGAAGAACTAGAGTTAGAACAACCTACAGTCGGCAAGACCCTCCGAGGCAAGAAGAATTTGTACTCTGCTGAGGCAGGGGAGGCGCTTGCTGTCTTGACCTGAATGAACTTGTCTGAAGAAAAGTACTCATTTGGTCGAGAACACTCTGGCAAGCAAGGACCGCGGCAGCCCCCGAAACTCTCGGCCCCTTCAGGAACTTCTGGGTGTTGAGAGTAAGGAAGATTATTCATTGGGGGAGCCACAGTCCTGTCCTGGGGATCCTCGTGCTGGTTTGTCAGCACAAAGTTCTCCAAGAAACAAAAGCGATCGCAACTTGAAGAGGAAGACCCTCACTGCTTTCGAAGCGTAAAACTCTTGTACCTCTCTCCTTGGAGGGAGACCTTGACAGATCCCAAGAAACCCTCCTCGGCTACATGGTTGTACTACGAGACAATCGGGGAACCGACAGCAAAAGTACGCCAGGCAGCCGAATTCCGAAGAAAGACAAATTTGTTGGAGCTCTCTCTGTCCATCTAGCGCCTCTCGGGACAACCAAAAAGAAAGAGAAAAGGTGAGGAGAAAGAGTACACCTACCTGTCCTGCCAGTAAGACCAAAAAGAGAGGCAGACTCTGAGTGATAATCAACTGATGGAGACTATTTTCACACAAGGGAAGAAGAGTGCTTGTGCTGTGGCAAAGAACTTTCCTGGGAAGAGCAGAAAGTTCACTCAAACAATGCTGAGAACCCGATTCAGAAAAACCGAGCGGGGCCGAGATGAGCTGCACCAAACTGAGCCAATCATGCGAACGCGATCTAGACTGGGTGGTAAGTGGTGGACTGGGAGGCAAGCAGGGTGAGCTGAGCCGGGCCAGTCTCGCAAACGTGACCAGGGGCTGGGCGGGGTGAGCTGATCGTGCGAATGCAATCAGAACTGGTCAGGGCGGAACTCGTCTGCCGTGAACTAGTGCTAATTTCCTTAACTCTAAACTCCTTTGAGTCTGAGGCCCCTCAAGAAGAAGGTTTAAAGGGGAAGTCAAGCAACCGAAGCAGTTGGTGGGCAATATTGAGACACCTAGCGTCTCGGCACCAAGACACCCAGGTGTCTTGGCACTTTCTCTTGTCCTGTGCCTCTCACCAGGATAGCGTTCATGATTCATAGAATTCGAGTGACCTACGAGACTCCCAAAAATCGGGAGCAGCTGCTTTCAGTTTCCTAGGAAATTGAAGAGAGCCAGGCATAGAACCAGTCCTAGATGCAGACTTCTAAGACTGGCAACCAGAGGAGAAACTTGTCTCCCAGAAGGGAGTCAGTTCCTTAGAAGTCCTGCAGGACTCCTGAAGGAAATCTCTTCCATGCTTCTTCTGGTGTTCGAACCAACAGGATCAAGAAACCAGGCTGGGAACCCGACCGAGCACTGGTAAGTACTCAGAGAGCGCTTGTAGTGCTGGCAGGAAGAGCTGAGACACCTGGGTTCCTCAGCCCTTTCTCTCGCACTGCTCCCGAACTGGGCCAGGGAGAGTACTCTCCAGACCAGATTGGGATACTCAATATTCCACAGAATCTCGAGCACTCGGAGCAGCTTGCGAACGAGCGCCTGAAGCAGCACCCATCTTAGAGGCAGAACCTCCAGGACTGGGAACGGGAGTGCGAACCAAGGTCTGTGTGCCCATGGCTCCTGAAACACAAATCTCAGGGGTATGCGAATCGGTTCCCTAATCCAAAGGTCGGGAAGAGCCAATGAGAGACCCACTGCCTCCTCGGAAGAAGGCAGTCCCTAGACGTCCCAGGGCATCAAGGGGAAAGAAGCAGCTTTCCTCTCCTTTGGCCGACGGAGGTCTACCTGGTTCCCAGGACCCCTTTGAACCTCAGGAGAGGAAGGGAAGAGGAAGAGACAGCAAAAGACAAAATAAAAAATAAGTTAAAGAAGACAGCGGCTACTTCCACAGGGCGACTTCCTTCACCTTCACTCCGACATCTTCTACAGGATAGTGTACACAAAACATCGTAACCTCCAGGGCAGCTAGGCAAGATCACAACACAAGCGGACCAGGACACGACCACCAGGAGAAGCAGCAGGCACGATCATGACAGCCATTGCTGGAGCTATGCAAGCAGTTCGGAAAGCAGGAGCTACATCAACAGACAGGAATGTCACCAGCAGCGACAGGAATGATCAGGACGGCTGTGGCAGGAGACCAGGAAGAGCAGCACAAAGACTGTCGTTGAGTCAACAGGAGCATAACACAGGACACAGCAGGAGCAGACAGACCACAGATACGCCAGAGGCAATGCCACAGCATACATGAAGGCCAGCAATGATAGCGATTGATCCACATCGGCGGGAACAGAGTTGGAATAATCCCGATGTGGAACTATGCCATTCCAACCAGGTACTTTGGTCGATCCCAAAGCAACACTGTATGAACGTCGAGACTCCTTCAGGCAAAGATAATATCCCAACTGAGATATCCAGCCAACTACTGCTGTGCCTGTGATGCTCACTGTCAACCTGAAAGAAAAAGCTAAGATGATCAGAGAGAGACCCCTCTCGCTCCGAGGGGAACTGCCCTACGCAGCGAGAGGAGGCCCCTCAGAAGAGGTCGCCCGACCACCCATGGCCCCCCCTCGCGGTCTTCGCCTGACGAGCAAGCGAAGAGGAAGGAGAGAGGTCTCTGCCAAGCGAGATAAGGAAGAACCTACAGGGAGAGAGAAGGAAGGAGGAGAGGCCACCAAGAGTGCCGTGGAAGCGAAACTTACTGATGACACCCACAACCTCCCCCCAACCCCCCCGCAACTCTCCAAGGCACAGGCAGCAAAAACAACATTCAGCACAAGTAGAAAGGTAGCAGTCATGCCCTTGCACACAGAGGGCAGGAGCCCAAGAAGGGAAGCGAACTCTTTATGTTCCAATAAATGTAGGGGAGTGAAGATATTACTTCCCAATCTAAAATCTCCGAACATGCAGGGGAATGCCTTCAGTATCTAAATAAAGGGCTACTGGAAGAGAAGCATTACCACTCAGTTACACCCCTCTAAATATGCCCTTGGCCATCAAACCCAAGACACAGATGCAGGGGAACAACGGCTTATGCAAGGCCACCACAAATCGTGGGTTTATATTAATATCAAACACACGTAATATATACACAAAAATACAGAAAGATCCCACCGAGATAATAAAGAGCTTATCGACAGTCGGGCAAAGAGATCCAAAAATACGTCTGCAACGCATGACGACCGAAAGCAAACTGGAATGTTTCCATCCAGGCAGGCGGGTATTCCCTGCCTACCTGACAGTAGTTACTACCTAGCCACCTTGTTCAAGAGTTTAGCGGCCGTGTCCAGCTTCGCCGTAAGTAATTCCTAATGTAAAGGACTGATGGTTTGTATATCATGTCACAACAGAAGAGTTTTCCCCATCAGGTTCCTAAGCGAGGATGATTCTAAAGGTTCAAAAGGCAGTCCTGAAAGCCATTTGAGGACAACATCCAAGTTCCAAGCGACCTAAGAATGTTTTTCTTGTTTACGAGTATTAAAAGACTGTAGGAATGTTCAGCCTAATGTTGTACGATATGCTTTCCCGATTGTGTGTATCTCTTTGCACGGAGTCCGGTCAAGGACAGTACTGGCTCATCCCTTGATATGTAACCATCTTCTCAACATTAAAGGAACCAACTATTGCCGAGTATGTCTCAACCTGCTTACATGGCGCAGTGATTCTCTTTCTACAGCAGGACCTACAAGATGCTAAGACGAGGCCCTCACAGTACACCCAGGGGCACAGCAAGACGTTCCCCCAGGGGCACTGCAAGCAGGAATGCAACACTGGCATGCCGGCGCAACGAGGGACAGGACTTGTTACAGGCTTTGGTTGGCCTCATGGCACAAGGAAGGCCACATGGATCAGCCTCGGCAGGTGTTAGGGCGATGTGCCTGATAAGTGTAGCTATGAGATGACACAAAGCAGTTTTCGAGAATGGTGCCGCTCTATGAGCGATTGGCTGGCCTTAGGAAACGTTTCAGGAGAGAATGCACTTATCAGTATACGGTTAAACTGCGATGAGAAACTAAGGATGGCTATAGATGCAACACACTCAGAGGCTCAGTGGAACTCATTAACGTCCTCTGAGGCATTTGACAAACTGGAGGAGATTACAACGAAGTCCGTTAATAAGGCAGTGGCGTGGGACAAGTTTTTTTCAGCGCAACAAGGCGATCAAGAAACCGCGAAATCCTTTGTGCACAGGTCCCAACAATTGGCCTTAGATTGTGGGTTTAAATGTCCTCACTGCCGTGCTGATCTGAATGATTTTGTGTTAGTTCAGCAGATAACAAGTGGTTTAAGCAATGTGGGACTTAAGCAAGAAATCCTACAGGATCATGAAAATTTCAATACTGTGCAGAAACTGTTACGCAAATGTGAAATTTATGAATCCGCAGAAAAGGATAGTATTAGCACTCGTGGATAAGCAAACGTTGCTAGTTTGGTAAAAAGGGATGAGATAGGCTCAGGCCTAGTTGAAAGTGGGGTAGAAGGTGATAGTAAAGTTATTGCTAGCTATAGGTCTAACAATGGTGACAAGGGACGTGGCCGGGGCCGTGGTAGTTCGAAACCAACTGGCAGCAGTAAGTCAGATGCCAGGTGTAAAAAGTGTGGTGGTCATTCTCATTGGCAGGGAAAATGCCCTGCTGATGTTAAATGTTTTCAGTGTGGTATTATGGGGCACTTTGCTAAATTCTGTCATCAAGGGACACAAGAGCCCGCCAAAAAATTGTGGATGCGTCTGTGACATCATGCACTGTTGCTTATTGTGGATAAAAGGCTGTGACATCATGAAACTGAAAATAAAGATTAATCCAGTTTTCATGTGAGATAAAAGGCTGTTCCAGACACTGGGGGAAGTGTGTATTAGGGGTAGATTTGTTACCAAAATTAGGTTTGAAGGTACCTAACCTCTCTGTGTAATGTAATTGTAAATCACGCAGGAGAGAAGTCATTAAAAATATACGGGACTGTTGATATGCTAATAGAATTGGGGCATAAATCAGTGAGCACTAGTGTTATTGTTGTGCAAGGTGCTACTCGTTTTTATATGTCCTTGGGAGTGTGTAAATCACTAGGCCTAGTGCATGCAAAGTTTCCCCATCATACTGTTGCTACCGTGCATGACGTCACTCAGAAACCCCGTGTCGACTAACCCCCACCAGACGCATGAAGAAAATGGTCGCTCACAGGTAGGGGATGTTGGTCGTGAGCGTGAGATGCCATACCCTGCCACGGAGGAAAATGTCCCTAGGCTGAGGGACTGGCTGCTGCAACGTTTTGCAAAGACTACTTTCAACGTTTCAAGAAACCCTTTGCCGATGATGAAAGGAGCCCCTCACCACATTCACCTGAGGGAAGGTGCCACCCCTCATGCGTGTCATACACCCATACCAGTTCCTAAGCATTGGGAGGCCGATATTAAGGCTCAGCTTGATGAAGATGTCAAATTAGGGATAATTAGAGAGGTCCCTGCAGGTACAGCTACGGACTGGTGTGCCAGGATGGTAGTAGTAACAAAGAAAAATGGTAAACCACAAAGGACCGTGGACTATCAAGAGCTTAATAAGAATTGCAAACGAGAAACACATCACACATGTGCTCCTTTTGACATGGTCTCAAGTGTGCCACTTCGTACATATAAAACTGTAGTTGATGCCTATGCAGGATTCCACCAGGTGCCGTTTGATGAGGAAAGCCGACAGTTGACAACGTTTATTACACCATGGGGAAGATACCAGTATTGTCAAACACCTATGGGTCATTGCTCGGCCCCCGATGCATACACGAAAAGGTTCGATGACGTCATCATTGATGTACATAGGAAGTACAAGTGCATAGATGACGTATTGTTATATGACAACAGTGTCGAGGGAGCCTTTTGGCATACTTTTGATTTTTTGCAATTATGTGGAGAGAATGGGATTACGCTAAATCCAGATAAATTCCGATTTTGTCAAAGACAGGTAGAGTTTGTGGGGTACGAACTGGATTGGGATAATTATAGACCTTCTAATGAGCATATGAGTGCCATCAAGAACTTCCCCATGCCTGCCAGCCCAACGATCACGGATATAAGATCTTGGTTTGGGCTCGTGAACCAAATTGCACCTTTCGTGGCTGTAGCACCAGTAATGGAACCATTCAGGGACCTTCTCAAGAAATCCCCTCATCGGAAAGTTTATTGGGACCAACGCCTCCAAAATAGTTTTGTTGCAGCCCGGGATAGAATTTGCAAGATGTTGGGCGACGGACTGACATATTATGATGAGACAAGGCGCACTGCTGTTGTTACTGATTGGTGCAGAGAAGGAATGGGGTTTGTTATATTGCAGCAATACTGCAGTTGCGAGGATTTCAGTGGCCCTTTTTATTGTAAGGGGGGATGGAAACTGGCATTATGTGGCAGCAGGCACCTCAAGGAGGCGGAGGCTGGCTATGCCGTCACTGAGGGGGAAGCAGCTGCAGTAGTATGGTGCCTTAGGAAATCGAGGTTGTTTTTATTGGGATGCCCAAATTTCATCTTAATCACGGACCATAGACCTTTGGTAAAACTCTTTGGGGACAGGAGCCTGAAAGACATTGCAAACCCGAGACTACTAAGGTTGAAGGAGAAAACTATGCAATATAGTTTTACCGTAAGATATATACCAGGAAAGAAGAATTCGGCAGCCAATACATTATCAAGATACCCAGTGATTCGCAGTGAAACTACCGTCAAAGACGAAGAAGAGGAAGAACTCATGAACGAAGTTTGTATTGCCTCCATGACATCATCACTGGCGGATGACGTCATTACTATGGACTGGGCCACCATAAGGGGGAGGCAGATAGGATCCGGATTATTTACTATTGCAGCGACGTGTCAACGAAGGGGTTGGCCGTCATCGAGGTCTCAAGTGGAGCCTTGCCTAAAACCTTTTTCAATGTACGTGATAGACTGAGTGTCACTGAAGGATTAGTCACGTATGCATATGATGAGGGACATGTTCGTCTGGTAGTTCCGGAGGCATTACGTACACACATCGCAACCAATCTACATTCGGTCATCAGTCAACTGACTCCATGATCAGGAGAGCACGACAGGCGGTTTATTGGCCTGGGATTGAAGGTGACTTAGCAAATTACAGGGCATGGTGTCATGCTTGCAACGTTATGCACCTTCGCAACAAAGGGAAAGTATTATATATACTCCCCCTCCCGAATATCCGTTTCAGAGAACTGTGGCTGATTTATTCCAAGTAGCAGGGAGGCATTATATGGTATACGCCCGATCGACTGACCGGATGGATGGAAATTTATTTCTTCACTAACGAAACTACGTCCGCGAGATTGATCCCAGTTTTTAGAAGATATTTTATGCAGTGGGGAGCACCTGAAGAAATATCAGTGGACGAGGGCACGAATCTAATGAGCATTGAAATGAAACATTTCTTCGGTAGGTGGGGGGTATCAATGAGAGTGTCGTCTGCTCACTATCCCCAGTCCAATGGGCGGGCAGAAGCTGCTGTGCGCACCACCAAACAAATGTTAATGGGCAATGCTTTACCTAATGGAGGGCTAGACAATGATAAGGTAGCTCAGGCAATATTGCAGTATAGAAATACACCACTACGTGGTATAGATAAGTCTCCCGCACAGCTGGCCATGGGGCGCCAACATCGAGATTCGGTGCCAATGTTAAAAAGTCATCATTTCGTCACCGAGCATTGGTCAGAAACCTTGTCCGCAAGAGAGAAAGAAAAAAGTGTTGCTGAGCAACAAATATCATTTAAGTACAATGAGAAAGCCAAGGATCTTTCCCCCTACAAATAGGTGAGAGGGTAGCTATCCAAGATGTGACCACACGAGCCTGGAATAGAAGCGGCGTGGTTATTGAAAAGAAAAGATACCACCAATATTGCATAAGGCTGGATGGGAGCGGGAGAATTTCGACAAGAAATCGTAAGCATTTGAGATCCCTACCACCCACACCACCTCAGGGAGACCCTACTCCCACCACCTCAGAGGAGACTCACCCAGTACCCAACCGAGAGAGAAGTAGTGCTAGGGTACGTCGTCCTCCACAATGGCACAATGATTATATCACAGAGTAATTCGTTTTATTTGTGTTTAGTAAGTGTTCCTCTTCTCATATTTACCTTGACGTATGTTTCAGCGCGGTGTCCGAAGGACTATCTTTATTATAGCTGAATTCCTTTTGTTTTATGTGTTATTGCCTCTGCCAGTTTTGTTAATTTTTGCAACTGAAAGGAGAAATTAATGCTTATGTTTTATTTGCTTTAAATGTGGAGCTGTAATCTTAGAGGGGAGGTGTAGGAATGTTCAGCCTAATGTTGTACGATATGTTTTCCCGATTGTGTGTATCTCTTTGCACGGAGTCCGGGCAAGGACAGTACTGGCCCATCCCTTGATCTGTAACCATCTTCTCAACATTAAAGGAACCAACTATTGCCGGGTATGTCTCAACCTGCTTACAAAGACTTTATCAAGTTGCCAATGTCTTGATTAGAGGACAGGTCCACTCCTCTATGTTTGAATACGGAATTCAACATCGCCCTGTAACCCTCCATGGTGGTTGTAGCTAACCCCTTCGAGGATCTAAGAAATAACAGAGTATGTAAGGATTGGATTGAGTGACATACTGGCTACGTGTTGTCTGGTTTATTGGTGGTTCCTTACTGAATGAATGTACAGCACAGAATCTTCGAAGTTGTTATTGGTTGGTGCGAGCCGCAAAGTAGTTTCTACACACAGACAGGGCAAAACAGAGGTAATGTTTCGGACATCTGTGTTTGTCGGCAGACAAACACATGGTGATTGTGAGACACATAATAAACATACAATAATAAAACATATATCAATGGAAAGGCCAGGAAATTCCACATATGGCCAATTGCATGAGATTTGAGACAGATTAATGAATACAGTGAAGTAGCATAATATATGTGAAACGGCAAGATGTTTGGCGTCTTCACAAACAGAAACATACATACAGTTTGATACAGAAGATTCAGTGGAACATTATGAGTACACGATTCGAATGCTTGTATGGCAATGCAAGTAGGGGTGATTGTACATAAATCGAGACAACAGTGGTTAGGGAGAAACAGACGGAAATATTGTATGGTAGAAGTTGTGTTCCTTGAGAGAGAGAAAACGGGATGCTGTTGTTTTTGTCTTGTTCCCTCTGATGGATGACGCGCACACGTGCGCTCAAAAGAGACCGCAATGTGGTATTTTACAATACTCCCCCCAAAAAGCAAGGCATCGATGCAGAAACCGTCTTGGGCGTGAAGGGCTTGGGCTTTGGGAGGGTAGGAGGCTGAAGGGCAGCGCCAACCAGCAGGAACTCGAGGAGGACGGTAGCGGGTTGAGGGTACATCACTCCTTCGTTGGTCAGGTCGTCCAGTACGAGTTCGGGAGCGGTGGCAGGCTGCCTGGAGGAGGCATCTTGGGTTCCTGTGGTGGGGTGGGTAATCTAGGAGGGTCGGACATCGATTGAGCACTAGGGAACAGCTGAAAGCGGGGAGGCGATGAAGGGTTCGTTGGTGCGTGGGTCGTCATCTTGGGTCGTATGTCTGCCATCGGCTCCTTCGCTGGTCACTCCAGGGTCACCAGTGTAAGGATGGTATAGAGTGACATACTGGCTGGGTGCTGTCTGGTTTATTGGTGGTTCCTTACTGAATGAATGTACAGAATCTTTGAAGTTTTATTGGTTCGTGCGAGCCGCAAAGTAGTTTCTACACACAGACAGGGCAAAACAGAGGTAATGTTTCGGACATCTGTATTTGTCGGCAGACAAACAGATGGTGATTGCGAGAGACATAATAAACGTACAATGATAAAACATATATCAATGGAAAGGCCAGGAAATTCCACATATGTCCAATTGCATGAGATTCGAGACAGATTAACGAATACAATGCAGTAGCATAATATATGTGAAATGGTGAGACGTTTGGTGTCTTCACAAACAGAAACATACAGTTTGATACAGAAGATTTAGTGGAACATTATAAGTACATGATTCCAATGCTTGCATGGCAATACAAGTAGTGGTGATTGTACATAAATCGAGGCAACAATGGTTAGGGAGAAACAGACGGAAATATTGTATGGTAGAAGTTGCGTTCCTTGAGAGAGAGAAAACGGGATGCTCTTGTTTTTGTCATTCCCTCCGATGGATGATGCACACACGTGGGCTCGAAAGAGACCGCGATGCGGTCTCTTACAAGTATCTGCAATTTGGGCTACAGATGTCTGAGAAGAAGAGATATTCCGCTCTTGGCACCAACTCCAATAGACTGCCCACTTGGCTTGGTAGACTGCAGCAGAAGATTGTTGCCTACACTTTGCAATAACTTCTGCAGCTTTCCTTGAAAATCCTTTCATTCTAACAAGCTCCCTGACAGTGTGAATCCTGTCAGAGCGAGAGTGGATAACCCTAGATGGAATCTGTGAAAATGTGGCTGTTTGAGATTTCTCTTCTGAGGAAGTAGTTTTGGGAAATCCGTCAGCAGACCTAGATGATCCAGAAACCACTCTTTGTGCAGCCAAAAGGAAGCAACTAGGGTCACTGAAGCATTGCTGTGGGTGCTGAACTTCTTCAGTACCTCCCTCACCATGCTGAAGGGAGGGAAGGCATATACATCGAGATCCGAACAATCCTGCAGCATGGCATGCGTCGCCTCAGGATCCGGAGCAGGGGAACAATACAGAGGTAGACAATGGTTTCTTGCCATCGCAAACATGTCTATTGATGGCTTTCCCCAAAGCCTCCACAGGTCAGTGCACACCTGTGGATTGAGTGTCCACTCCGTCGGTAGAACCTGCTTGCCACAACTCAATTCGTCCACAAGGACATTCATCTTGCCCTGGATAAAGTGGGTCACAGCGCAGGTCCCGTTGTTTAGTGCCCACAAAAGAAAGTCCTTGGCTGCTTCATTGAGCGAAAATGAATGAGTCCCTTCTTGGTTCCTGATGTAGGCCAGGCCGGTCATGCTGTCCAAATGGACCGCCACTGTCCTGTTGAAGGTCTCTGCTGCAAAACACTGAAGGGGTAGATATATTCCTTTCAACTCTTTCACACTGATGTGAAGGTTCCTTTCCATTGGAGACCATGCTCTTGAAACCTCCATGCCGTGGAGGAGAGCCCCCAACCCAGATCTGAAGTGTCTGAGTACAACATTAGGTCGGGACTCATTGGAGACAGAGACTTCCCTGTCGCAAATCTGTCCTTCACCAGCCACCACCGAAGGTCCTCCTTGATTTCATGGTGATGCTGAAGACAAACGAGTCCAGGAAAACCTTCCTGCACCAGTTGGCCCTGAGGTAAAACTGCAACACTCTGGTGTGCAACCTGCCAAATGGAACAAATTTCTTGATGTAAGAAAGGGTTTCCAGAAGACTCATCCATGCGTTGGCTGAGCAGGATGGGCGAGATATGAGTCCCGGACTTTCCTGAGGCAATTTTGAATCCTTTGTTGGGATGGAAAAGCCCAAAAATTCAGAGAATCTATCACTATCCCCAAATATAGAATCGAATGAGTTGGGACTAATTGTGACTTTTTAAAATTTAGTAACAATACTAGATCTTGAGCGAGTCGAAGTGCCTTCTGAAGGTCCTCCATGCAGTGAGATCTCGGGGGGGAGGTTAGGAGCCAGTTGTCAAGATAAAGGGATACGTGTATCCCCATCAGATGCAACCATTTTGCCAGAGAGGCAAGAACCCATGTAAAAACTTCAGGGGGCGTGGAGAGGCCGAAGCACAGTGCCCGAAACTGGAAGACTCTGTCCTGGAACAGGAACCTCAGATACTTCCTGGAATCTGGGTGAACTTGAACATGGAAGTACAGTATGCATCCTGCATGTCGATCGTGACCATCCAGTCTCCCTGGTGGATGGCTGACAGGACCGACTGGCTCGTTTCCATTCTGAACTTCATGGTTTGAATGTAGAAGTTCAGAGCACTGACGTCCAGGACAAGTTTCCATCCTCCCGATGACTTGAGAATGATGAAGATGCAGTTGTAGAACCCTTCTGTGCCTATACCCTCGACCACCTCCACGGCTTGCTTCTGGAGTAGAGCTGAAACTTCCCGAGGCAGGGCCGAAAACTTCTGTGAGCTTACCGAGTAGGCTGTTAAGCTGATGGGAGAGGTTACTAAGAGAGGTTTCTCCCTGAAAGGGATTGAGTAGCCTTCTTTCAAGACCTTTAGTACCCACGGCTCTACACTCCTGGTCTTCCAACTGCTCCAAAAGTGAAGGAGTCTTGCTCCCACTGGAACACAGAGGACAGGTAACTCGCTTGCGAGGGGCAGACTTGCTGGTAGCCTTCTTGACAGGTCATGTCGTCTGGAGGTTGGTACTAGGACGGGACTGGAAGCAACCTCTAGCACAGGGGTGGGCAAACTTTTCAGTGTAAGGGCCACATTAAAAAAAATAAAATTTTACTGGGCCGCATAGTATATTTTCCAGTATAATTGATATCTAAAATAGCCAAAATATATGGTTTTCAAAGCGAAAATGCAATAAATTTTCATTTATTAGCATTTTAAAGTACTGTAGACTAGAGGATTCCCATGAAACGCATTTATTTAGAAAAAAAAAATTTATTTAAAAAAAAAAACAAAGTAACTCTGTTTAAGAAATAGAAAAATAATATATTTTTATTAATCAATAATTTAGAGTAGAACTTCAAGATAAACATATAAATTAACTAAAAAAAAAATATATTTTATATATTTAGGGAGAAACTTCACATGAAGCATATTTGTTTGAAAACAAAGTAACTCAATTTAAAGACAAGAAATATTTTTATTGATATTTTAAAGCAGTAACTTCACATGAAACATAAATATTTATTAGACAAACAAAGTAGCTCAGCAACTGAGCAACAGAAGGATCAAAATGACTCAGTGAGAATGATGCAACTGACTGCATTCATTTACCAGTTTGTTGAAATTAGGTGTCAAGTTGCTTGTACTGATTCTTAACACTGACTGAAGATTCGAGTCTGTGAGAAGTGACCTGTTCTTTGACTTGTTAACTTTCAATATAGAAAAAGTCTGCTCACATATGTAAGTTGATGCAAATATCACAAACATCTTTCTTGCAAAATTTTTCAGATTTTTAAACTTTTCTGAGTGCAGAGATGCATAAAACTCGACCAGTGGTTTATTTTCAAAGAGCCTCTTTAAAGAGTTGTCGGCTTGCAAATCAATCAGTTCTACCTGCAGTTCTTCAGCAGCTGTTTCAATGTCACAGGCAAAAGGTGAGCTGAGCAAATCAAACTCCCCTTCAATTGCCTTGAAATCAGCAAATCTTCTGATAAAGTCATCTCTTATAGCCATCAACTGGGAACTGTATTTGTCTGATAGTGCTTGTGTAACAGTTCGTGTTTTCAACAGAGGAAAATGAACAAAGTTTTGCTCTTTAAGCTGCTTGGCAAAAGTTGAAGTTTCGACTGAAACGCTTTCACTTCCACATACAATTCATGTGCAAATAAACCTTTGCCTTGTAGTTTTGTGTTTAACTCATTCAGCTTTTTGCATAATGTCTACAGCAAATGCAAAATCACAAACCCATTCGTCACACTCCATTTCCCTTAAAAAGTCACAAGAAATGTCTTTCATATTAAAAAACATGACAACCTCTTCTTTAACGTCCCACATCCTCTTCAGTACTTTCCCCATACTTAACCATCGGATATTTGTGTGGTACAGCACATCAGTAAAATCAGCCTCGATGTCTTCCAAGAAGCTTCGGAATTGCCTGTGATTCAGTCCCCGTGCTCTTATTAAGTTCACTGCACGCACCACTGGATCCATAACGTGTTTGAGTTTAAAAGATGATCTACAGAGGCTTTCTTGATGTATGATGCAGTGAAAAGACAACACACTGTGCGATGGAAAATCTTCTTTGATTTTATCATTCATCAAGGTCACAAGGCCACAGTGTTTGCCTATGAGTGAAGGAGCACCATCAGTTGTAATTCTTGCCAATTTATCCAGGCTTAATCTAGACCTGATTAGACTGTTAATGACACTATTGTATAAATCTTTTCCAGTAACAGTGTCTTTGAGAGACTCCATAGATAACAATTCCTCTGTAATTTCGAAGTTTTCGTCAATTCCTCTGATATAAATGAGTACCTGGGCAGTATCCTGAATGTCATTACTCTCATCTAAAGCAATAGAAAACCACTGAAAACTAACACTGGCTGTTAACACCTGTTCTTGAATATTCATTGCAATTGCATCTATGCGACGAACAATAGTTCTTCATGACAGAGATATGGCTTCCACTTTTGATATGACTTCAGGACACACAACACTGACAGCATCAACCATGCAATCTTTAATAAATTCTGCTTCTGCAAATGACTTATTTTGCTTTGCAATTTTATTTGCCAATACAAAACTTGCCTTTGTCGCATTCCTTTGTAAAGATGAAGTTTTTTCAAACACATTTTGTTGTTGCTTCAAACTTTTCATCAGATCAGTTGCCTTCTTTTGCAGTTCTTGCTTTGATAAATTGCTTCCAAAGTTGGTGTGCTTGGTTTGAAAGTGCCGTTTCCAATTGTATTCCTTGAAAACAGCAACTGTATCATGACAAATCAAACATACAGATTTAACTCCGATGTCAGTAAAGAAATACCTTTCAGTCCACTCTTTGTTAAATACTCTGCATTCGTCTTCAATTTTTCGCTTTTATATGGCTTCTGAATCACTCATTTTGGGTAAAGTTTGAAAGATAATAAAAGCTGTGCTGAAATAAAATGTCCAGCCTCTTCTCTCTCTGGAATCTGCCAGGACACTGAAATGATTGAATATAAGGCAATAAAATCCTTACGCGGTAACAAAGTTACAACGTGACCAAAACGTTTTGGGCAACCCCATCGAGATTTAATCCCACTGGCCACTGGTAGCAAACGTGTCCCGATACACGCTCCACTTCACGCAGTGGGAATATACGCCCATCCCAGATGCCGAGCTGCATCTTTATTCAACGATGGCCAAATTATAGATTAAAAAATGAATAAATAAATAAATAGAATAAGAAAATTAAAATCATGAAAAAATCTATTTCCGTCTGGTTAAACAAAAATAATGAGTGAGAAAGGATGCAAATAAAATAGAGAAAAAATGCAAGATAGAGAGACAGAGAGATAAAGAAGCAGAGAGAAAGAGATAAAGAAGAGGTCAGGCAAGAGAATAGCCATTTTGTCCGTAAGAAAAGGGCAGGGAAAGAAATAGAGTGAGCGAGAACAATTTTCCGACACTCACATTCCGATTTTAAAATACTGGTTATAAAATCCTTTTGGACATTCAATATTCAATATTTGGAGTCCTTACATGCCCCCAGTGGTTCAAGTTTGCCCACCCCTGCTCTAGCACCTCAAAAGGGCTGTTGTGACAACGGAGAAGACATCCTGGCAGTTGTGGCAGTAGAAGGAGCTCGTGCTGGGATCCTAGTCCTCTTGGCAGACTGTGCGAGAAGGTCCTATATTGATTTCTTCTGGGGTTTGGCCATTACTTGTTCCAGGGTCTCTTGCGAGAATAAACTGGTCCTGTCTAAAGGAGCAAACAGGAGAGAGGAACGGTGAGAAGGAGTGACTCCCTTAGCAGTAAACAAGCACCACAAAACTCATTTCTTCAGAACTCTGGTGGTAAAGATGGTCGTCAACTCTTGGGCGCCGTCTCTCACTGCTCTATCAGTGCAAGCTAGAACCCCCAACCAATCTGAAGCGAAGTTATCTTGAAATGTGGCGCAGTCCTCTATCTTCTTTGCTAAAGCCCCTACCGTCAAATCGAGGAAGCTGAGGACCTCGAAGACTTTGAAAATATCTTTAATAAGATGGTTCAGCTCTGACGCAGTGAAAAGGATCCTTGCAATGGAGAATGCTTAACAACGTGAAGTCTTTATGAGACTGGAGAAGTCCCCTTGAGAGGAGGTAAAAACCCCCAAGGAAGGTGCTTCTCCAATTGCGTATGACAGATACTTCTGCCGAATCAATCGAGAGGGAGGTGTACAGAAAACTGCTTTCCTGACATCCCCCTTCTCCGACAACCAGTCATCGATGCGGGCAAAGGCTTTGCTAGAGGAAGAGGACAGAACCATGCATGGTAATCTGTAAGTTCCTGCAGGTTGCCACATCAAAAAGGCTGAGCCTGGAGAAGACGGGGTGGCTGGAGAGAAGAATGAAGGATAACACACCAAGAAATATCGCAAAAGAGCCGAACAATTTGACATTGGTTGTTCCTCTTCCACTGGTTCCTCGTCAGAGGAAATAGGCGACATCGGAGGGTCCGCAGGGTCCTGAACCATAGGGGCTGGTTTCTGAACCAAGCTCAGGATATTACCAAGTCGGCGCTGAATAGGAGCCAACAATGGGTCTTCCACAACAGAAGGTAACTCACCTGATATGTCAAGTAACTGGCTGTCCTACCTGTCATACCGCATGCTTACTGACAGGTAGACAAACATCAACGGAAGCGCCCATTGACACTGGATGCTCGGACACTGGATGCCCGCTCACTGACTGAACGGACACAGAACACCAAGAAGCCGTGACACTCTTAGAGGACACTTGGCAGTCGGGAACTTGTAGCTCAGACACTGGGTGCCGATATGATGGGCACTCGGCTTCTGGGTGCTCATGCGATGGGCGCTCGCACACCTGACGTCCATACACTGAACCTTCCAACTCAGAACATTTGAACAACAGGTGCCCACGAACTGGAAGTGCGGACACTGAACGCCCATACAATGGGTGCTTGGACACTGGGCGTTCATACAAAGGGCGCACAGACACAGAATGGTTCCCTACTGGGCGCTCATACACTACACTTTTGGAGTATGGGCACTCGGACACTCTATGTCGATATACTGGGCTGGCATACACTCTTTTGGAGTAATGGCACTCGGTGGACACTGACTGGGTGTGAGAAGCTTGAACAGAGACTCAAAAACTACACAAAGGGAGCGGGCTGTGGTCCCTCTCTATAGCTTGCTTACAAGCAGGGGCCGAGTCAACTTCCAACGAAGCGCCCGCCCTTAAAACCTTGGCAACATGTCCACTGCGTTTTTTTGGCCCATGTGAGTCCAAATCACTAGATGATAAGGTATGGACATCCAATCGGATGCCTTTCCAGTGGCAGTCCTCCAAATCCTGGGACTTATGGACAACAGGCTTGGTTGATGAAGCAGCTACTCATGGACAAACCCCAGTGACCTCCCTTGGACTGCCAGTTTGCTTCCTCCCAAGTGAACAAGGGGAGTTTAGCAGGGACCTTGGTCTAGGAGCATCGGTGGGACAAGTAGCCACCCCTTCCACTAACACCGCACTTGACACTGCACCAACACCATTAAATTTGTCCATTAGGATTTTCACAGAATTCCTTATCTGGGAAATGGTATTGACCAACAATTTAAGTTTCTGATCCACACGTGCTTCTAAGCTGTCAATGGCAATGGGTTCAGAAGAATGAGAGCCAGGTAACAAAGTAACAGGAAAAGTCGGAGGACTGGAGATAGGGAAAAAGGTGGTCACAGGTGTTGAAGCGATAGGCAAAGCAGCAATATCAACTCCCGGGGAATTAACCGAACTAGCGGAATTCTCAGCTTCAGCCCTAGCAGTTGTCTTTCTCAGTCGGTCACATTGCAATTTATCTTCCAAAGTCTTCCACTTCCCCTTATCCCAATCCTTACATTCTTCAATTAAGATCACATGAGCAAATTTGCTCCCTACAAGAGCTACAGACAGTATGAGTGTCAAACTTAGCCAGTGAGTCTAGTCTTGCAGCCTTTGCTGCAATACTTAACGCTAGACAAACTAGAGTCTGATATGATTAGTCAAAAAGTCCAAATCAGGAAAGTCACAATCGATAAATTTTACTGAATATTAGCTAAACTAATCAACAGCTGAACGCTACAAAAAAACAAAGAGTACTTCACCAAATGAAGAAAATATCCAACCATCTGGTGAAAACAAACAAGAGCTGCTCAATAACCAATGTTTAGTCATTGACTGGCAGAAACGAATTGAGCTTTTTAGCTATGTTGTACCTATTCTTCCCCGAAAGTGGGCAGGGCAGTCTACCTACACCCAAAACAAAAGAGTGCTACTGCGAATTTTGAATTTTGAACTGCCGCATAAAGTAGAAACTAATAGCTATGTAATTATTTGGTAAGTTACTTATATAAAAATTGCAGATCACAAGTGCACTGCCCTGTTTGCAGCTCGCCTGCCCATGATTGAGCCAATTGCCACTCACAAGAGCACATTTGCGCCAACTGTGCTGGCAAACAATGTTTTTTACCGTGGTTGCCCTTTCTACAAGTTTGAATCAGTGGTGGCTCCCTCCGCTTCAAGCATGGATTGACCCTGAAAGAAGCTAGACAGGAGGCTCGCTACCTTGGCTTTACCACTGTCACCCTGGCCCAGATCGTGACAACAGCAAAGCAAACAAGCAAAACCACTGCCAATATCACACCACAACCAACCCCTCCCCCCTCCTCCTCCTCTTTATTTCCCCAATCCACCACCACCTCTAATACTTCCTTACCCTCACCCTTTTCTTTGGCCAAACCACTGCAAACCTCTAAAGCACCATCATCCACCACCTCTTCCCCTCTTCTTATCTCTAGTGTACAACTGTTTTGAGGTGTTAAATTCTGAAACACCTACTTCTACATCCCTATTTTCCCATCCCTAACTCCCAAAGCTTCCTCTCCTTAAAACCCACACATGAAGAAATAAAAGACAATTTGGAACGACTCCAAAGACCAACAGCAAATTATCCCTTTCTAAGTTCTCCCAGTTACCTCCTGTTTGCCCTCCACCCAAGAAAACCCTTACAACCAAGTCTCCTCTGGAAACCATAAAGAACGTTGAGGATTACATAAATCAACTCTTTATTACGATCCCAAACCCAACCTCATCCCCCACTTCCTCCCACACAAAATACACTACTGTGCATCATACTACTGCTGAGGTCCACAACCCTCCCGCTATCCTTTCCCCGACTCCCCTGCCAACTTCCACAGAATCTCCACCTGCCTCACCTTTCACCCTACCTGTCTCCTTTCCCACCCAACCTTCCACTCAGACCTCTGTACAGAGAAAAAGTATTCCAGACCTTGCTTTACCACCAGGTTGTACTGTACCCGCGAGTCTCTCTCTTCCTATCTCTCCCTACCTTTAGATTTCCCTTCTACAGATGACTTACCTGTTATTCCTGACACTCACCCATCCCTACCTCATACTGAAGACAGTCCATCCACATCCAACAAAGCTACCTCAACTATACCGACTATAATATCACATTGTATATCTCATTCCCTTTAATGTTTGTACTCCAGTGGAACATTCAAGGATTCAGATCCCACAGACATGATCTCAGATATCTCCTCTCACAATACGAACCTAAAGTACATAATATGCCTCCAAGAAACTTTCCTTACCCAACGACAAAACCTATTCCCAATTACCACTTCCATTATTCTCCTCACTCTATTTCTGATTCTTCTATTTTAATTCATCACATTATTTCTGAGTCCAGCCCCGTGTCAGCTGGTGAAATTCCATACTAACATGAATTTCTAGGTATAAAATGCTAGATATACCAGAGAAAAAGATCTTTCAGGGAATCCCAGATTAGCGTCTTCTCAAGGAAGACGTCAGTATCCAAGGGTGAGTGAAAGGATCACAACCACAGAGCTACACTCGATAGATATCCCCATGTCAAAACCCCTCGAAGAGAGTGGTGAGCCGTTCCAGCCCTCACGCTCAGGCGTCCGCCAGACCGGCGACACCAGCGCCACCTACATTCATTCCATTTTCTAGCACGTGATCGTCATCACCAGAATTTTTGTGCCTGTGTAATTTTGGGTGTTTTCCTGCTTTTTCGTCATGTCTTCTAGCAGTTTCACCATCTCTAAGTTAAGTAACATCTTATTGTGGGTTTTTTCGATAAGTTTGGCTGCATCAGTCCGTATTTCACATTTATGAGATTGTTGTTATGACGCCACGGCGTCCCCCAGCCAGCCATGTCGACCGTGAGATTACCCTTCCAGTTTATTCTGTTTGGGTTGTCTCTTTGTCGTTATATTACTTATCTTTTCCCCCTGGATCTCTCCCTGGCGGTGTTTCCTGGGCGGGTGTTTTATTGGAGTTTTGTTTGGTATGACTGAGCCCCTTGGAGGGTTCCCTCTATAGGGTTCCCGTCATTCCCCGCTAGGTTTCCCTCCGGGATGAGTTCCCATGTTGGTCTTATTTTTATTTACCATTATTATTATTATCATATACTTGCGTTGGTGCTATATATATTGTTGCGTCAGCTCGATTGTCTGGCCGCTCCTCGGAGCTAGGCTACGCACCTCGCATGAGCACATTATTCTTGGAATATATATATATATATTTTATGTATATTGTGTATATTTGTGATGGTTTTTTATTGTATTGTTGTGTGGGTTTCTCCCTTGCCTTTCATATTGATAGGCTCGTATTGCTTCCTTGACCTCCCGCCCTCCTAGTAGGTTAGGTGTGGGGTGGATCATCAGGTTGAGGGAGTTTTGTTGCTGTTTCCTCCAGTGGCCGTTATTTGGGTGGCAAGTGAGACCCCTTTGTCCTCCCCCTTCTTTTCGAAGGAGTAGAGTTCATTGGGTGTGCCTCCTCTAGGCTATATTGCCTTTTTTCCCCCCTCTCTTTCGGTCCTGGTTGGATTTCGGCACAGAATTTCTCTCCCTGTTATTTCCTCCCCCACCCTTCCCTTGTCCCTTTCCGTTAGCCTAACACGGGCGTTGACCTAGCCTTTGTCTAGGCAGGAGTCGGCGTGTTGAGTCCTTGGTCGCAATCCCTTTCCTCAGGAGTAGGCTTGTCCTGCCATAGCTAGTATTATTCTCTTGGCGTGGCGTGTGATTGCAGTCGAGCGGGTGAATTACTTTCCCTTGTCTCCTGTTTTCGCCTATCTTAGCCTACTACTCTTCCCTACCCCACCAACCCTCCCTCCCCCCCTCATCTCAGGCCAGCTCTTGCCTATTCTCGTGCGGGTGACGCTAGATGGCGTTTTCTCCGAGTTGGGGACTACCTCTGGTGGAGAGATTCGTTCCCTCCCAGAGCTAGTCCCCGGCAGCGCTGAGTTTGTTTTGATGTTTCGTTTACCACTCTCCAAGATCGAGCGGGTTTCGAACATTCTATCTCTTGTTCTCGACCTCTCTCCGTCGATTTGCTTTGGTTGGGTTGTTGGCGCCTACTCCGGCTTATATTATACTTGGCCTTGCGATGACGGTCGCCTCACCCACCTTTAGTTTCTCTGGCGGGGAGATTCGGGATCCGGGGGGAGAGAGAGAGAGATACCTCCGGTCTCCGGATATGATTTTTTCATTGTTACCATCACTTGTATCTTATATATATTTATATTATCTGGCGGAGTGAGCTTCTCACTCCGCCACCACACTTATTTTATAAGTTTTAATTGAGATCCGGTGTTCTGCCCTGGGGTTCCGCCGTCTTTATTGCTGGCAGCCCTTGTGGTAGGTCCCTGTTGTCTCAGTCCTTCCGTTCCGCCGGAGTATTCCTGTGACTGGGAAGTAACTTGCCTTCCACTCTGTTTAATTTATGGCTTGGTGGTCCCGTCTCTGACGAGGGGTTTTTCTCTCCGCCGGAGCATTCCGGTAGTAGGTTGAAATACCCTGGCCTACCAGCTTTAGGTTGCTTAGAGTGGTAGGTTCATGTACTTTTTTACACTTACAGACTGTTCGTTGTGAGGAGCCGGGTGCACCGCTTCCTCCAGCAACCCTATGGACATGTGGTGTGCCGGACCCACGCTGGCTGTGCGGTCCGGTTGGATGACCTTATTGTTTGGCACCCGACGGCTGTGAGGTTTGCTTCGCTCTGTGCGCTAGCATCCAGGACGAGTCGGTAAGATATAGTTTTCCCATTTCTTACGTCCCTCATATCTGTTTAGTGCTTATATTGTTTTCGGGTTTATATTTCAGTTCAACCCTAATTGCCTATTCTCTTCCAGGCGGACGAGTCCTCTAAGAAGACTCCCCTTGAGTCTCTCCGCGCCTGGGTGGCTGGGTTCGGAAGAAATGTACCGTCGGGGAAGCCTTATGTCCTCGACGCCAAGTTGCGGGACTTGCTTTACCCCGGCGCCTGGGTTGCTGCTGCGGTTCCTGAGGAGTTGGCCAACCCCATCATCCAGCAGATCCGGGATGCGACCCAGCCACCCCAAGAGGACATCCTTTATGCGGAGGTGTCGGAGGACGTCGCCGCCTTGGACTTGGACCTGGAACCTATGAATACAGAGCCGGACCAAGTGGTAGGTAGCGAGGTAAGTGAGGTTGCGGGGGCGGGCGCCCTTTTTGATTCCCCATCTTCCTCTGTATCTTCCTTTTCAGGGTTTGTAAAGTCTTCCACCTTGGGTGACAGGGCTCCATCAGCTGTCCCCAAGTTGAAGCTGAAGACTTCATGGAAGGCGAAGGGCTTTAAGTCCTCGTCTTCCAGGAAAGCATCTCCTTTCCCCGCGTCGAAGGCTAAGGTCCCCGTACCTGTAGCCTCCGGGAGCAAACCTGGAACCTCGGCAAAGGCGCGAGTAAGAGGGCACCAAGACCAAGCCCTCCTCGCCAGCCTGCCTTTGACCCTGAGGCTTTTATAACTCGCTTTCGAGAGGTTCTCGGCGGAGGTCGAGTCGAAGCTCTCCCAAATATCGGAGAAGCTTCACAGCCATGATAACATACTGGCGGGAATGGCTCGCCCCGGCGGAGCCGAACCGCAGTATGGTATCCCTGACACGGCTGATCTCCCTCCCTTCGATGTCGGGAACCCTTGGCGTTTTTCGGCACGAAGACACCTTGACAGTTGAAGGTCTTGGCACGAGACGTTTAGAGGAGCTAGAGTTTTTCCTCCCGATCTCCTGCCTCCTTACCCAGGCTTCGTTAGGCTGACGGAGGAAGCCTGGGTACGCTGGACAAGGTCCCTAGAGAGACGGTGATCTTCCCTAGGGACCAAGCTCAGTCTACTCTCCTGCGCACTCTTCACGGAGTGGCAGGCAGAGAACACCAAGCTTACACCTTTCAAGGGCAACTACACCATGTTCGCCCTAGGTGATAAGTTGCCTACTCCCTGCATCAACAAAGTGGCTCTGGCTACGGCTCGAGCTTGCTTTGAAGGCAACCCCTTACCTCAATTAAGGGAGACAGACTCCACATCCCTGGTATTCCCAGGGGGTGAGGAGTTTTGGAGAGACGCCCCGTCCACCTTTACTGTGGGAAAGCTGGACGCTTACTGTGCGTCTACTCAGTTCAGTGAGCAGCTTCCTAAGCTCCCGGAAGCCTTGCTAAAGACAGAATTTGAGGCCCGGACTAGGCTAGGCCGGTCCTTGAACTCCGCTGCCTCACAGAAGCGACTGCCGTCTCCTGTGCAGATGAGCCCTTCTTCCAGGTTCTGGCTAAATCCCTGTTAGCAGGGTTTCAGTCAGACCTATATGACTTTATGGTGGCTAAGCTGGAGTGTAGGAGATTCATCTTTGCCGAGGCCACCATATGTCATGAGCCTAACAAGCTCATGAAGAGCTCTATCTGGGGCCCTAACCTTTTCCCAGAGGAAGACGTAGCCAGTGTGCTGAGTGAGGCTACTAGAGCCAACCAAAGTCTTTTGCTCGTTGGGGTATCTCTCAGCCTACAAGCGGAAGACCCCAGAATCTGGCGGCTCCCAGGCTAAGTCTGGTAAACGGTTCAGAGACACAAGAGGCCTCATCATCAGACGGTTGTTCAAGCTGTCCCGGTCTCGCAGTGGCCCAGCCCTCCACCTCTAAGGCTCATCCCCAACAATACGTGCTGGTCCAACCAGCTCAATCTTGCTGCACCCTCGTATGTTCGCCTCACCAGCGCATACAATCCTACCTATGAGGGCCGTGGGTTCTTTCACGGCCTTAATAGGAGTGCAAGGTGGGGAAGAGGTCGGACCCCTTACAGAGGCAAGTCTAACACCGCCCCAAGAGGTAAACCTGGACGTGGTAGAGGAAACAAAACCCGCTTCCTCCCACTGAGAACAGTCAGGTAGGTGGTCGTCTTTACTGGTTCAGAGACCAGTGGTCCTTCAGTCCTTGGGCACACAGCATTGTGTCCAAAGGTCTGGGTTGGAGCTGGACCAAGGACCCCCCTCCCCTGATCAGGTTTTACCAGCCACCCTCCAGAGTCCTACAGGACTATGTGGCAGAACTGCTCAACAAGCGAGCAATAAAGAAAGTAAGGCACCTCAAATTTCAAGGCAGGTTGTTCACTGTTCCCAAGAAAGACTCCGGTCAGCAAAGAGTGATTCTGGATCTGTCGCGTCTAAATCATTATATAAAATGCGACAAATTTCGCATGCTTACGGTAGCTCAGGTACGGACTCTACTTCCGCATGGAGCCGTCACCACCTCTATCGATCTTTCAGACGCTTATTATCACGTCCCGGTTGCGCGGAGCTTCTCTCCGTTCCTGGGTTTCAGACTCGGGAAACAAGCCTACTCCTTCAGGGTCATGCCTTTCGGTCTAAATATAGCCCCCAGAATATTTACAAAGCTGGCGGACACGGTAGTACAGCAACTCCGGTCCCGAGGGATATCCCTAGCAGCGTACCTGAGGCGATTGGATAATTTGGGCACCAACAGTTCTAGAATGCCGGAAGACCACAGCCACGGTCATCAAATTCCTGGAGTCGTTAGGTTTTCAACTGAACAGAGAAGTCCCGCCTGACTCGAGTCCCGGTTTCAGTGGCTGGGCCTCCAGTGGGATCTGTCCTCTTACACGTTATCCCTTCCGCCTCCCAAGCGGAAGGAGATAGCTTCCCTTACCAGGAAATTTCTGAGAGACAAATCAGCATCCCGCCGGTCCCAAGAAAGAATCCTCGGCTCCCTTCAATTTGCCTCAGTGACGGACCTGCTCTTAAAAGCAAAATTAAAGGACATAAACAGAGTGTGGCGGAGTCGAGCCAATGTCAGGCTCAGAGACAAGGTCTCCTCCATCCCCGGATTTTAAAGGCGAGACTGCGGCCTTGGTCCACAGTCAGTGGCCTGTCCAAGACAGTTCCGCTTCAGTTCCCTCCTCCAGCGCTGGTGGTTCACACGGACGCCTCATTAAGCGGCTGGGAGGTTATTCGCCAAAACAAAAAGTACAAGGAACGTGGTTCACAATGTTTCAACGGTTCCATATAAACACCTTGGAAGCTATGGCGGTATTTCTAACCTTAAAGAAAATCCGCCCCCCCAGCCGGATTCATATCAGACTGGTGTTGGACAGCGCCGTGGTAGTTCATTGCATCAACAGGGGCGGCTCCAAATCAGGTCGCGTAAACCAGGTTATGGTAGCTATTTTCTCCCTGGCGAACAAGCACAGCTGGCATCTGTCAGCCACCCACCTAGCGGGTGCGGAACGTGGTGGCGGATTCCTGTCCAGGAACCACTCCGTTGGAGACGGAGTGGTCTCTGGACGGAGAGTCTTTCAATTGGATTTGCCGCCGGGTTCCGGGTCTCCAAGTGGATCTGTTCGCGACGGAGAGCAACTTCAAGCTTCCCTGTTATGTGGCCCCGAACCTGGACCCTCAGGCTTATGCCACGGACGCAATGACCATAGACTGGAACAATTGGGAGAAGATTTACCTGTTTCCCCCAATAAACTTGCTGTTGAAAGTACTGCACAAACTCAGGTCATTCAAAGGTCAACTGGCCCTGGTAGCCCCTTATTGGCCGAAGAGCAACTGGTTCCCTCTACTTCAGGAACTCGAGTTGCAGAGTCATCGGATTCCCAATCCCAGACTGATCCAAGTAGTACAAACCAAGACTGTGTCAGCTTCCTTAAGAATTCAGAATGCCCTAGTTTTATGGACTTTATAAAGTTCGCTGCTCAAAGGGGAGCAAACATTGACCCCGTTAACACTCTGTTTTTAGAATCAGACAAGAGAGATTCTACTCTCAGACAATATGACTCAGCAGTCAAGAAATTGGCTTCCTTTTTGAAGGCATCTGAAGCTCAAACCATGACTACTAACCTAGCAGTTACCTTCTTTAGATCATTGTTTTGAAAAGGCCTTGCCCGGCCACTATTACCACAGCTAAGTCAGCCCTGAAGAAGGTATTTTTATATGGTTTTAAAATTGACCTTACAGATTGTTACTTTTCATCTATCCCTAGAGCATGCGCTCGTCTGAGACCCGTATCGCGCCCACATTCTGTTACGTGGTTCCTCAATGATGTTCTTAAGTTAGCATCTGAGATTGACAACTCACAATGCTCTTATTTGGATCTGTTAAGGAAAACCTTATTTCTGATTAGCTTGGCTTCAGGTGCCAGAATTTCAGAGCTGTCGGCTCTCTCTAGAGGTGATGATTTTGTTAGTTTCCTCCCGTCCGGAGAAGCCCTCCTTTCTCCTGACCTTAGATTTTTAGCTAAAAACGAGGACCCTCAAGACAGGTGGTCTCCTTGGAAGGTGGTGCCTCTTCCACAGGACCAGTCCTTATCCCCAGTCTATACCTTAAAGTCTTACCTTTTAAGAACTCCACAGTGTAAGTCGGGTCCTCTTTTTATCAGAGAGAAAGGTGGAACTCTTTCGTTGAATGCTATAAGGCAACAAATTCTGTATTTCATTAAACAAGCTAACCCGGATTCAGTCCCTAAGGTTCATGATATCCGTGCAGTAGCTACTTCCACTAATTTTCATAATATGGATTTTTCAGAACTTACCAAATATACGGGATGGAAATCACCTCTAGTGTTTAAACGCCATTATTTAAAATCACTCGAAGCCCTGAAATTTTCTACAGTGGCTGTGGGGAGTGTCATTCCCCAACCTTAATTATCCTTTATCCATCCCCCTCCCCCCCCGCCCGCCTGCCTCATTTACTTCTCTGCCTGCCCTTCTGGATGATCATGCCTCACTGCCTTGCTCCTCATATTGATATTATTATTGTCTTTATTATTATCTTTTTGGTGACTGTATTTTGACATGCTGTGATTTTGATTGTATTAGGGGTACTGGGCTGTTTTTATTTTGCTCCATGTATTATATATAAATTTTCTCGTGTTGTAGATGTCTCTCTTATGCTTAGATATAAGTTTATATTTACTCCTTATAATCTTTGTATTATTGAATGTATTTTGCCTACTATATTGTTTTGTGTACTAATTTTGTATTCTACTTTTAAGGTCGTATTGCTGTATTTTCATGTTAGTAATCATTTTTTCATGTGGAGAGATATGATTCATTAAATCCTTTTCCATAGCTTGTGTTTTTTTCTTCAGATCACCTTATATTTTTTGTAGTTTGCAGTCTTGGCATGATTCTCTATCACTATTTCACCGGCTGACATGGGGCTGGACTCAGAAAAGGGATTTTGACAAAGGAAAAATCTATTTCTGAGGGAGGCCCCGTGTCACCCGGTGACCCTCCCAGAACCTGCTTTGCCCCCTACTTGCACATGCCAAGCCTGGGGTGGTGCTAGTCTGGAATGAATGTAGGTGGCGCTGGTGTCGCCGGCCTGGGGGACGCCTGAGCGTGGGGGCTGGAACGGCTCACCGCTCTCTTCGAGGGGTTTTGACATGGGGATATCTATCGAGTGTAGCTCTGTGGTTGTGATCCTTTCACTCACCCTTGGTTATACCGATGTCTTCCTTAGGCAAGACGCTCGATCTGGGGGTAGTAACCCCAGGATTCCTGAAAGCTCTTTTTCTCTGGTATATCTAGCATTTTATACCTAGAAATTCGTGTTAGTATGGAATTTCACCGGGTGACACGGGGCCTCCCTCAGAAATGATATTTTCATAATAAAATAAATTTTTGAACATACTTACCTGGTAGTTATATATATAGCTTAAGTCCCTGACGTCACGGCAGAATTTCAAAACTCGCGGCAATTGCCGATCAGTAGTCAGGTGAACCACCTGTGCGCCTCTACCCAGGTACCTGGAACCATTCCAACTATTCCTCAGATCTTCCATGCCCCTAGTCTCTAGAGGGGAGGAGGGTGGGAATTTAATTATATATAACTACCAGGTAAGTATGTTCAAAAATTTATTTTTTTATGAAAATATCATTTTTAAACATCTAACTTACCTGGTAGTTTATATATATAGCTGATTGACACCTTTGGTGGAGGGTCAGAGACAGCCAACATCGTTGGAATTTGCTTAAGGGTTAATAAACCAACTTAAGGTCCTTACCTGGATTAAGGAAGCTGACTTCAATGAACACCCTCATTTTGTCTGCTTTCCTTAAGAGGTCCAGCGATCCACTCAGGGGCTGAAGACCTCTAGGAGCTGCCAACCGGTGTACCAACCTCTATGTGACAGACAACCTATAAACCCTTGTTCCGGGCGCCACCAAGGAACAAAAAGGGATTTTGACTAAAAATCTATTTCTGAGGAAGGCCCTGTGTCACCCGGTGAAATTCCATTGTTGCACGAATTTCAACGTATAAAATGCTAGATATACCAGAGAAAAAGAGTATTGTCAGGAATGCTGGGATTGCTACCCCAGATCGAGTCGTCTTCTCCAAGGAAGACGTCGGTATAATAAAGGGTGAGTGAAAGGATCACTACCACGGAGTCTCACTTGAAAGATATCTCCTGTTAAAACCCCAGAAGAGAGCGGTGAGCCGGCAAACACATAGACTTGCCAGCCAGTTCGGCGACACCAGCGCCACCTATACTCATTCCAGGCTAGACCCCAGGCTTGGCATGTGCAACAGGGGAGCAGAAGGTGCCTCATGGGAAAAACCGGGTGACACTTGGGGCCTTCCTCAGAATTAGATTTTTCCTTTGTCAAAATCCCTTTTCTGAGTCCAGTCCTTTGTCAGCCGGTGAAATAGTGATAGAGAATCATGCCAAGACTGCTAACTACGAGGAAACAAGGTAATCTGAAGAAAAACACAAATTACGAAAATGGTTTTAATCAGGATATCTCTCACATGGGAAATTGAATACTAAATTGGAAAAGTACAGTAAAAAACCTTAACATTACGAAATATAGTTGAGCAAGTCCACAGTGTGGCAGGAAAAACCCAAAAATACTTAAGACTACAAGGGTATAATGTTAATTGAAAATTACTTAGACTAAAGAGTATATATAACCTTATAGCTACACACAAGAAACAATAAAAACATGGGGATCTTTAAATAAAATATATATATATATATATATATATATATATATATATATATATATATATATATATTATATATATATATATATATATATATATATGGGGTACATGGAGCAAAATAAAAACTGCCCAGTACTTTAAAGGAAAAAACATAATCATAACATGTCAAATTACAGTTTCCACTCAACAGAGACAATATAATATCAATATGAGGAGCAAGGCAGTGAGGCATGATCAACCAGGAGGACAAGCAGAGAAGTAAATGAGGCAGGCGGGCGGGGGAAAGGAAGGATAAAGGAAGATGACTAATTAAGGTGGGGAGATGACACTTCCCACAGCTATTGTAGAAAATTTCAGGGCTTGAGTGTTTTTAAATAGTGGCGTTTAAACACTAGAGGTGATTTCCAACCCGTGTATTTGGAGAGTTCTGAGAAATCCATATTATGAAAGTAATTAATGGAGAAGTAGCAACTGCTCGAATATCATGAACCTTAGGAACTGAATCTGGGTTAGCTTGTTTAATAAAATACAAAATTTGTTGTCTTATTGCATTTATCGAAAGAGTACCACCTTTCTCCCTGATAAAAAGACTTTGACTTACACTGTGGAGTTCTTAAAAGGTAAGACTTTAGGGTATAAACTGGACATAAAGACTGGTCTTGTGGAAGGGGCACCACCTTCCAAGGAGACCACCTGTCTTGCGGGTCTTCATTTTTAGCTAAAAATCTAGGGTCATGGGAAAGGAGGACTTCTCCGGACGGGAGGAAGTTAACAAAATCATCACCTCTAGTGAGAGCCGATAGCTCTGAGATTCTGGCACCTGAAGCCAAGCTAATCAGAAATAAAGTCTTCCTTAACAGATCCAAATAAGAGCATTGAAAGTTGTCAATCTCAGATGCTAACTTAAGAACATCATTGAGAAACCACGTAACAGATTGTGGGCGTGATACTGGTCTCAGACGAGTGCATGCTCTGGGAATAGATGAAAAGTAGGAATCTGTAAGGTCAATTTTAAAGCCATATAGAATACCTTCTTCAGGGCTGACTTGGCTGTGGTAATAGTGGCCGGAGCAAGGCCTTTCTCAAACAATGATCTAAAGAAGGTAACTCTAGGTTAGTCGTCATGATTTGGGCTTCAGATGCTTTCAGAAAGGAGGCCAATTTTTGACTGCTGAGTCATATTGTCTAAGAGTAGAATCTCTTTTGTCTGATTCTAAAACAGAGTGTTAACAGGGTCAATGTTTGCTCCCTTTTGGGCTGCGAATTTTATAAAGTCCATAAAACTAGGGCATTCTGAATTCTTGAGGAAGCTGACACAGTCTTGGTTTGTACTGTCTGGGTCAGTTTGGGCTTGGGAATCCGAAGACTCCGCAATCCCAGTTCCTGAAGAAGAGGGAACCAATTGCTCTTCGGCCAATAGGGGCTACCAGGGCTGGTTGACCTTTGAATGTCCTGAGTTTGTGTAATACTTTCAGCAGCAAGTTTATTGGGGAAACAGATAAATCTTCTCCCAATTGTTCCAATCTATCTGTCATTGCGTCCGTGGATACGCCTGGGGGTCCAGGTTGGGGAGCCACATAACAGGAAGCTTGAAGTTGCTCTCCGTCGCGAACAGATCCACTTGGAGACCCGAACCTGGCGGCAAATCCATTTGAAAGATTCCCGATCCAGGGACCACTCCGTCTCCAACAGAGTAGTCCTGGACAGGGAATCTGCCACCACATTCCGCACTTCGCTAGGTGGGTGGCTGACAGATGCCAGCTGTGCTTGTTCGCCAGGGAGAAAATAGCAATCAAACCTGGTTCACTCGACCTGATTTGGAGCCGCCCCTGTTGATGCAATGAACTACCACTGCGCTGTCCAATACCAGCCTGATATGAATCCGGCTGGGGGGGCGGATTTTCTTTAAGGTTAGAAAAACCGCCATAGCTTCCAGGGTGTTTATATGGAACTGCTGAAACATAGTGGACCACGTCCCTTGTACTTTTGTTTTGGTGAATATCCTCCCCAGCCGCTTAGGGAAGCGTCCTGTGTGAACAACTAGCGCCGGAGGGGGAAACTGAAGTGGAACTGTCTTGGACAGGCCTTCTGACTGAGGACCAAGGCCGCAGTCTTGATTTTAAGATTCGGGGGAATGGAGGAGACCTTGTCTCTGAGCTTGACATTGGCTGACTCCACCACACTCTGTTTATGTCTTTTAATTTTGCTTTTAAGAGCAGGTCCGTCACTGAGGCAAATTGAAGAGACCAAAGGTTCTTTCTTGGGTCCGGCAGGATGCTGAATGGTTTTTCAGAAATTTTCTGGTAAGAGAGATGCTATCTCCTTCCTCTTGGGAGGCGGGAGGGATAACGTGTGAGAGGACAGATCCCACTGGAGACCCAGCCACTGAAACCGGGACTCCGGAGTCAGGCGGGACTTCTCTCTGTTCAGCTGAAAACCTAACGACTCCAGGAAGTTGATGACCGTGGACGTAGCCTTCTGACATTCTAGAACTGTTGGAGCCCAAATTATCCAATCATCTCAGGTACGCTGCTATGGGATATCCCTGGGACCGGAGTTGCTGAACTACCGTGTCCGCCAGCTTGGTAAATATCCTGGGCGCAATGTTTAGAGAAAAAGGCATGACCCTGAAGGAGTAGGCTTGATTCCCGAGTCTGAAACCCAGGAACGGAGAGAAGTTCCGCGCAACCGGGACGTGATAATAAGCGTCTGAAAGATCTTCAGAGGTGGTGACGGCTCCACGCGGAAGTAGAGTCCATACCTGAGCTACCGTAAGCATGCGAAATTTGTCGCATTTTATGTAGAGATTTAGATGCGACAGATCCAGGATCACTCTTTGCTGATCGGAGTCTTTTTGGGAACAGTGAATAACCTGCCTTGAAACTTTAGGTGCCTTACTTTCTTTATTGCTTGTTTGTTGAGCAATTCTGCTGATGTAATCCTGTAGGATTGATGAGGGTGGCTGGTAAAACCTGATCAGAGGAGGAGGGTCTTTGATCCAGCTCCATCCCCAGACCTTTGGACACAATGCTGTGTGCCCAAGGGCTGAAGGTCCATTGGTCCCTGAACCAATACAGGCGACCACCTACCTGTTTGTTCTCAGTGGGAGGGAGCGGGTTTGTTCCCTCTACCACGTCCAGGCTTACCTCTTGGGTGGTGTTGGACTTTCCTCTGTAAGGGGCCCTACCTCTTCCCCCTTGCGCTCCTATTAAGGCCGTGAAAGAATCCACAGCCCTCATAGGTTGGATTGTATGCTGAAGGTGAAGCAACATACGAGGGTGCAGCAAGGGAATGGGCTGGTGAACCACCAGCACATATTGTTGGGGATGAGCCTTTGAGGTGGAGGGCTGTGCCACTGCCGAGACCGGGACGGCTTGAACTACCGCCTGATGATGGGGTCTCTTATTCTCCTCTTCCGTTTGCCTCCTCTCGCCTGGGGCCGCCAGATTCTGGGGTCTTTCGCTTGTAGGCAGAGATGCCCCAGCGAGAGCGCAGACTCTGGTTGGCCCTAGTAGCCTCCCTAAGAACATTAGTAATCTCTTCTTCAGGGAAGAGGTTAGGTCCCCAGATCGAGCTCTTCTTCACGAGCTTGTTAGGCTCGTGACGGATGGTGGCATCAGCGAAGATAAATTTCCTGCATTCCAGCCTGGCCATGATAAAATCAAACAGGTCGGACTGAAAGCCAGCCAACAGGGATTTAGCCAAGACCTGAAAGAAAGGCTCGTCTGCACAGGAGACGGCAGTGGCTTCAGTGAGGCAGACGGAGTTCAAGGACCGGGCTAGCTTAGTCCGGGCATCAAACTCCGCTTCTTTCAGCAGGGCTTCCGGTAGCCCTGGGAAGCTGCTCGCTAAACTGTGTTGAAGCACATCGGGGGTCCAGCTTTCCAATCAGTAAAGGTGGACGGAGCGTCCAGTCCAAAACTCATTACCCCTGGGAATACCAGGATGTGGGGTCTGTTTCCTTAGCTGAGGTAACGGGATTGCCATCAAAGCACACTCGGGCTGTAGCCAGAGCGACTTTGTTCAAGCAGGAGTCGGCAACCTGTCACCCAGGGCGAACATAGTGAAATTGCCCTTGAAAGGAGTCAATTTAGTGTTATCGGCCTGCCACTCCGTCAGAGTGCGCAGAAGAGCCGACTGAGCTTGGTCCCTAGGGAAGATCACTGTCTCCTAGGAACCTTGTCTGAACTGTACCAAGGCTTCCTCCGTCAGCCTAACGAAGCCTGGGTAAGGGGGCAAGAGATCGGCGGAAAAGAACTCAGCTCTTCCAACCGCCTCGTGCCAAGACCTTCAACCAGTTAAGGTTGCCATCATGTTGGATAGCCCGGAGGGCGAAACGCCAAGGGTTCCCGACGTCAAAGGGAGGGAGATCCGCCAGTATCTGGAATGGCATACTGGGGTTCGGCTCCGGGGTGGAGGAGCTATCCCCGCCAGTATATTGCAAACCCATGACTGGTCAGTTTCTTTTCGAGATTTGAGTGAACTTGGACTCAACCTCCGCCGAGAACTGCTTGGAACATTGGTTAGCAAAAGACTCGCATCAAAGGCAGGCTGGCGAGGAGGGCTTGATTTTGATGCCCTCTTACTCGCGCCTTTGCCGGAGGAACCAGACTTGCTCCCGGAGGCTACAGGTGCTGAGACCTTAGCAAATTCGATGGGGGGAAAGGCAAGGCTTTCCTGGAAGACGAGGACTTAAAGCCCTTCGCCTTCCATGAAGTCTTCAACTTCAACTTGGGGACAGCTGATGGAGCTCTGTCACCCAAGGAGGAAGACTTCACAAAACCAAAAGGAAGACATTGATGAAGCTGGGGAGTCAAAAAAGGGCCCGCCCCAACAACCTCACTTACCTCGCTACTTACCACCTGGTCCTGTTCAAGTTCATGGGTTCCAGGTCCAAGTCTAACGCGGCGACGTCCTCTGAAACCTCAGCGTAAAGGATATCCACTTGGGGTGGCTGGGTCGCATCCCGGATCTGCTGGATGATGGGGGTGGCAAGTTCTTCTGGCACTGCGGTCGCCACCCGTGCGCACGGGGTAGAGCAGGTCCTCAACTTAGCGTCGAGGAGTAAGGCTTCTTGGAACGGAACGTTCCTCCCAAACCCAGCCACCCAGGCCGGAGAGGATTCCAAGGAAGACTTCTTGGAGGACTCGTCCGCCTGTAAGAGAAACCAACAATTAGAGTTGAACGAAAAAGAATGGTTGAACCACCATAAACATTATTTCGATATGAGGAGCATAAATGAGAAGAAAACTATATCTTACCGACTCGTCCTGGATGGTTGTGCACAAAGCGAAGCAAACCTCACAGCCATCAGGGGTGCCAGACAACCAGGTCGTCTAACTGGACCGCACAACCAGCGTGGGTCCGCACACTACACATGTCCATAGGGTTGTTGCAGTGAGCGTGCACCCCGGCTCCTCACACATATAACAGTCTGTAAGTGAAAAATGTACATGAACCTACCACTCTAAGTAACCTAAAGCTGGCAAGGCCGGGAATTTCAACTACAACCGGAATGCTCCGGTGGAGAAGAAAACCCCCGTTAAAAACTGGGCCAATAAGCTCCAAATTAAACAGAGTGGAAGGTAATTATTTCCAGACCCTGAATACTCCGGGAATGAAAGGTATGAGACAACAGGAACTCACCAGGGCTGCTGCCAGTAAAAACAACGGCGGAACCCCCGGGGTAGAACCGGACTCAATAACATATTAAAAATGTAGAGACAGAGGAGAAGCAAGACTGTTAGATAATAAAAACTTATATCATATACAATAATTAATAGAATAAACAAGTGATGGTAAAAGAAATCCTCCGGAGACCGGAGGGATCCGCCCTTCTTTTCTGAAATATTCCCTCTTCGGAAGCCAGTGAAACAAGGTGGGTGAGATGCTAATCATGATAGGCTTACATAACATAAACCGGAGCAAGTGTCAACAACCCAACCAAGAAACCCACACGGCTGGGAAATGAGTGTGGGAGAGAATGTTCGAACCCGCCTCGAGTCAGATCGAGTAAACACAAACCACTAACACAAACACAGCGATGCTTGGGACTGTCTGGGAGGGTGAATCCCTCTACCAATAGGGAAGTCCTCAACTCGGAGAAAACGCCATCTAGCGCCACCCGCACGAGTAGAGCAAAGCTGGAGGAGGGGGAAGGGGGAGGTGGTGGGGTAGGGAAGAGTGGTAGGCTATTTAGATTGAAAACAGGAGACAAGGGAAAATGATTAACCCGCTCAACTGCAAACACACACCTCCAAGAATAATTAAAACTGAAAGGAGGGTGGCCTACTACTAGAAAGGGGATGCGACTGGAAGGCCTCAATGCCCAACTCCTGACTAGGCACGAAGCCTAATAAAATAGGAACCAGGCCTCAGCCTAGGCTAGAAAACGGAAGGAGTGCGGGAAGGGAGGAGGAAGGCAAACAGGGAGAGAAATTTTGTGCCGAGAACCAACCGGGATCGTAAAAGAGGGGCAAAAAGGCGACTAGCCTAGAGGAGACACATCCAAAGAACTCTATTCCTTCGAAAAGAAGGAAGAGAACTAAGGGGCTCACTCTACCACCCCAAAAACGACCACGGAGGAAACAGCAACAAAACTCCCTCAACCTTGATGGATCCTCCACGCCATAACTAAAGGGCAAGAGGAAATTGAAGATTATAGCCTAATGGGTGATAGGCAATGGGAAGACCCACACCCATAAAAAAACCATCACACAAAAACATAGAATTTAAAAAATGTGCTCATTTGCGTAGCCTACCCGGGGCAAGCGGTTAGATCTGAGGCTGCCGAAAAAAACGAGGAGGTAAACAGTGAATATAAACAAAACAGAGCACTAACGCCAAGAAAAAATAAAATATAGCCTTAATATCAGATTAAAATAAGTAATACCAACAAGGAACCCAACCTGGGGGGAACCTAGCGGGGCACCCCTAATATGGGTAAAAATGCTAATAATTTATTCCAAAGTTTAAAAAAAAAAGGGGGGCCTAATCAGGAAACCCGCCAGGAGGAGAACCATGGGGCAGATAATAAACATATAACGACAATGAGACAACCCCAACAAAAAAGACTGAACATACTTACCTGGTAATTTACATGGCTGGCTGGGGGACGCCTTGCGCCATAACAAAGATCTCAATAATTGGGAAAAACAGAGACAATGAACAGCCAAAATATCGAATAAAACCCCACAATAAGATGGTACTTAACTTGAGATGGTAAAGCTGCTAGAAGACATGATGAATTGAAAGAATAATCCAATAAAAAGGCACAAGCACACAAAAGAGATTTTATTATCACGTGCTAGAAAATGGAATGAGGTAGGTGGCGCTGGTGTATATAACTGGATGGTGTGTTGAGTGTAGGGGCTGTAACGGCTCACCATCTGTTGGAATTTTTGACAGGGAGAGATCTTTCGAGTGAGGTTAAACGTGGTAGTGATCTTTCACTCACCCCTCATTTTATACCAACGTCTTCCTTGGAGAAGATGCTCGATCTGGGGTAGTAACCCCAGCATTCCTGAAAGCTCTTTTTTCTCTGGTATATCTAGCATTTTATACCTAGAAATTCGTGCAACAATGGAATTTCACCGGCTGACACGGGCTGGACTCAGAAATGATCATTTGACTAAAATTGATGATTGTGAAGACTTTTCAATCTTCACAAACAACCATAAAATTTCAACCATTCCAAGGTAAGAACAAAGGGTATTGTTTTATGGAATTGGATTAAGGAAGCTGAGTTCAATGAACTCCCCTCATTATGTCTGTATTCCTTAAGAGGTCCAGCGATCCACATCAGGGGCTGAAGAATTTTAGGAGCTGCCAACCGGTGTACCAACCTCTATGTGACAGACAACCTATAATACCCTTGTTCTGCAATCACCAAGGAACAAAAAGGGATTTTGACAAAGGAAAAATCTATTTCTGAGGAAGGCCCGTGTCAACCGGTGAAATTCCATTGTTGCACGAATTTCTAGGTATAAATTGCTAGATATACCAGAGAAAAAGAGCTTTCAGGAATGCTGGGGTTACTACCCCCAGATCGAGCGCTCTTTCCAAGGAAGACGTCGGTATAAAAGAAGGGTGAGTGAAAGGATCACTACCACGGAAGTCTCACTTGAAAGATATCTCCATGTTCAAAACCCCAGAAGAGAGCGGTGAGTGTACTACATTTTAACACTTAGACACCAGCCAGGATTTGTAAAACACCAGCGCCACCTATTCATTCCAGGTTAGCACTACCCCCAGGCTTGGCATGTGCAAGTAGGGGGAGACAGAAGGTGCCTACTTAGGGAGGGTCACCGGGGTGACTGGGGCCTTCCTCAGAAATAGATTTTTCCTTTGTCAAAATCCCTTTTCTGAGTCCAAATCATTTGTCAGCCGGTGAAATAGTGATAGAGAATCATGCCAAGGCTGCAACTACTTTTTGGTTGCACAGGGCTGAAACAAGGTAATCTGAAGAAAAACAAAATTTATGAAAATGGTTTTAATCAGGAATCTCTTTCATGGGAAATTGAATACTAAATTGGAAAAGTTTTTAAAAAATCTTAAAATTACAGAAAATATGAGCAAGTCCACAGTGTGGCAGGAAAAAACCCAAAATACTTAAGACTACAAGGGTATAATGTTAATTGAAAAATTACTTAGACTAAAGATTATATATAACCTTATAGCTACAGATTAGAGACAATACAACATGGGGAAGAATTACATACATATAATATAAAGGCTATAACATATATAAATATATATATATATATAAATATTATATATATATATATATGGGGTACATGGAGCCAAATAAAAACTGCCCAGTACCCCAAAGAAAAACATAATCATGGTAACATGTCAAATTACAGTTTCCACTCAACAGAGACAATATAATATCAATATGAGGAGCAAGGCAGTGAGGCATGATCAACCAGGAGGACAAGCAGAGAAGTAAATGAGGCAGGCGGGCGGGGGTTAGGGGAAGGATAAAGGAAGATGACTAATTAAGGTGGGGAGATGACACTTCCCACAGCTATTGTAGAAAATTTCAGGGCTTGAGTGTTTTTAAATAGTGGCGTTTAAACACTAGAGGTGATTTCCAACCCGTGTATTTGGGAGTTCTGAGAAATCCATATTATGAAAGTAATTAATAGAAGTAGCAACTGCTCGAATATCATGAACCTTAGGAACTGAATCTGGGTTAGCTTGTTTAATAAAATACAAAATTTGTTGTCTTATTGCATTTATGAAAGAGTACCACCTTTCTCCCTGATAAAAAGAGGACCCGACTTACACTGTGGAGTTCTTAAAAGGTAAGATTTAAGGTATAAACTGGACATAAAGACTGGTCTTGTGGAAGGGGCACCACCTTCCAAGGGGACCACCTGTCTTGTGGGTCTTCATTTTTAGCTAAAAATCTAGGGTCATGGGAAAGGAGGACTTCTCCGGACGGGAGAAGTTAACAAAATCATCACCTCTAGTGAGAGCCGATAGCTCTGAGATTCTGGCACCTGAAGCCAAGCTAATCAGAAATAAAGTCTTCCTTAACAGATCCAAATAAGAGCATTGAAAGTTGTCAATCTCTGATGCTAACTTAAGAACATCATTGAGGAACCACGTAACAGAATGTGGGCATGATACTGGTCTCAGACGAGTGCATGCTCTGGGAATAGATGAAAAGTAGGAATCTGTAAGGTCAATTTTAAAGCCATATAAGAAATACCTTTCTTCAGGGCTGACTTGGCTGTGGTAATAGTGGCCGGGGCAAGGCCTTTCTCAAACAATGATCTAAAGAAGGTAACTGCTAAAGGTTAGTCGTCATGATTTTGGCTTCAGATGCTTTTCAGAAAGGAGGCCAATTTTTTTGACTGCTGAGTCATATTGTCTAAGAGTAGAATCTCTTTTATCTGATTCTAAAAACAGAGTGTTAACAGGGTCAATGTTTGCTCCCTTTTGGGCTGCGAACTTTATAAAGTCCATAAAACTAGGGCATTCTGAATTCTTGAGGAAGCTGACACAGTCTTGGTTTGTACTGTCTGGGTCAGTTTGGGCTTGGGAATCGAAGACCTCCAGCAATCCCAGTTCCTGAAGAAGAGGGAACCAATTGCTCTTCGGCCAATAGGGGGCTACCAGGGCTGGTTGACCTTTGAATGTCCTGAGTTTGTGTAATACTTTCAGCAGTAAGTTTATTGGGGAAACAGATAAATCTTCTCCCAATTGTTCCAATCTATTGTCATTGCGTCCTGTGGTACGCCTGAGGGTCCAGGTTGGGAGCCACATAACAGGGAAGCTTGAAGTTGCTCTCCGTCGCGAACAGATCCACTTTGAGACCCGGAACCTGGCTTATGGTTAAACCTGGAATACCAGTACAAATCCATTTGAAGGATTCCCGTCCAGGGACCACTCCGTCTCCAACAGAGTCCCAGTCTGGACAGGAATCCTGCCACCACGTTCCGCACCCCGCTAGGTGGGTGGCTGACAGATGCCAGCTGTGCTTGTTCGCCAGGGAGAAAATAGCAACCATTAACCTGGTTTACTCGACCTGATTTGGAGCCGCCCCTGTTGATGCAATGAACTACCACTGCGCTGTCCAATACCAGCCTGATATGAATCTGGGCTGGGGGGTGGATTTTCTTTAGGGTTAGTTTTACCGCCATAGCTTCCAGGGTGTTTATATGGAACTGCTGAAACATTGTGGACCACGTCCCTTGTACTTTTGTTTTGGCGAATATCCTCCCCAGTTTTAGAGAAGCGTCTGTGTGAACAACTAGTGCCGGAGGGGGAAACTGAAGTGGAACTGTCTTGGACAGGCCACTGACTGTGGACCAAGGCCGCAGTCTTGCCTTTAAGATTTGGGGAATAGAGGAGACCTTGTCTCTGAGCTTGACATTGGCTCGACTCCACCACACTCTGTTTATGTCTTTTAATTTTGCTTTTAAGAGCAGGTCCGTCACTGAGGCAAATTGAAGAGACCCAAGGATTTTTCTTGGATCCGGCAGGATGCTGAATGGTTTTTCAGAAATTTCCTGGTGAAGATGCTATCTCCTTCCTCTTGGGGGCGGGAGGGATAACGTGTGAGAGGACAGATCCCACTGGAGACCCAGCCACTGAAACCGGGACTCCGGAGTCAGGAGGGACTTTCTCTGTTCAGCTGAAAACCTAACGACTCCAGGAAGTTGATGACTATGGACGTAGCCTTCTGACATTCTAGAACTGTTGGAGCCCAAATTATCCAATCGTCAGGAACGCTGCTAGGGATATCCCTCGGGACCGGAGTTGTTGAACTACCGTGTCCGCCAGCTTGGTAAATATCCTGGGCGCAATGTTTAGACCGAAAGGCATGACCCTGAAGGAGTAAGGCTTGATTCCCGAGTCTGAAACCGAGGAACTGAGAGAAGTTCCGCGCAACCGGGACGTGATAGTAAGCGTCTGAAAGATCGATAGAGGTGGTGACGGCTCCACGCTGGAAGTAGAGTCCGTACCTGAGCTACCGTAAGCATGCTTAAATTTGTCGCATTTTATGTAGAGATTTAGATGCGACAGATCCAGGATCACTCTTTGCTGATCGGAGTCTTTTTGGGAACAGTGAATAACCTGCCTTGAAACTTTAGGTGCCTTACTTTCTTTATTGCTTGTTTGTTGAGCAATTCTGCCACGTAATCCTGTAGGATTGATGAGGGTGGCTGGTAAAACCTGATCAGAGGAGGAGGGTCTTTGATCCAGCTCCATCCTAGACCTTTGGACACAATGCTGTGTGCCCAAGGGCTGAAGGTCCATTGGTCCCTGAACCAATACAGGCGACCACCTACCTGTTTGTTCTCAGTGGGAGGGAGCGGGTTTGTTCCTCTACCACGTCCAGGCTTTCCTCTTGGAGTGGTGTTGGACTTTCCTCTGTATGGGGGCCCTACCTCTTCCCCCTTGATAAAACCTATTAAGGCCGTGAAAGAATCCACAGCCCTCATAGGTTGGATTGTATGCTGGTGAAGCAACATTACGAGGGTGCAGCAGGGAATGGGCTGGTTGAACCAGCACATATTGTTGGGGATGAGCCTTTGAGGTGGGGGCTGTGCCACTGCCACTGTTGAGACCGGGACGGCTTGGACTACCGCCTGATGATGGGGTCTCTTGTGCCTAAAAATCGTTTGCCTGCCTCCTCGTCTGGGGCCGCCAGATTCTGGGGTCTTTCGCTTGTAGGCAGAGATGCCCCAGCGAGAGCGCAGACTCTGGTTGGCCCTTGTAGCCTCCCTAAGAACATTAGTAATCTCTTCTTCTGGGAAGAGGTTAGGTCCCCAGATCGAGCTCTTCACGAGCTTGTTAGGCTCGTGACGGATGGTGGCATCAGCGAAGATAAATTTTCTGCATTCCAGCCTGGCCATCATAAAATCAAACAGGTCGGACTGAAATCCCAGCCAATAGGGATTTAGCCAAGACCTGAAAGAATGGCTCGTCTGCACAGGAGACGGCAGTGGCTTCAGTGAGGCAGACGGAGTTCAAGGACCGGGCTAGCTTAGTCCGGGCCTCAAACTCCGCCTTCAGCAGGGATTCGGTAGCTTAGGAAGCTGCTCGCTAAGATGTGAGGTTGACTGGCACAATCATCGTCCAGCTTTCCAATAGTAAAGGTGGACGGAGCGTCAGTCCAAAACTCATCACGCCCCTGGGAATACCAGGGATGTGGAGTCTGTTTCCTCAATTGTGGTACAAGGATTGCCATCAAAGCACGCTCGGGCCGTAGCCAGAGCGACTTTGTTTAAGCAGGAGTCGGCAACCTGTCACCCAGGGCGAACATAGTGAAATTGCCCTTGAAAGGCGTCAACTTTAGTGTTATCTGCCTGCCACTCCGTCAGAGTGCGCAGAAGAGCCGACTGAGCCTGGTCCCTAGGGAAGATCACAGTCTCCCCTAGGAACCTTGTCTGAGCGTACCCATGCTTCCTCCGTCAGCCTAACGAAGCCTGGGTACGGGGGCAGGAGAGGCGGGAAAGAACTCAAGCTCTTCCAACCGCCTCGTGCCAAGACCTTCAACAGTTAAGGTGCCCTCGTGTTGGATAGCCCGGAGAAAAACGCCAAGGGTTCCCGACGTCAAAGGGAGGAGATCGCCGTATCTGGAATGGCATACTGGGGTTCGGCTCCGCCATGGGTTTGTAGCTATCCCCGCCAGTATATTGTCATGACTGGTCAAACTTCTCCGAGATTTGATTGAACTTGGACTCAACCTCAGAGAACCTCTCGAAACAGCTGGCAGCAAAAGACTCCTCATGATCAAAGGCAGGCTGGCGAGGAGGGCTTGGTTTTGATGCCCTCTTACTCGCGCCTTTGCCGGAGGAACCAGACTTGCTCCCGGAGGCTACAGGTGCTGAGACCTTAGCCTTCGACGGGGGAAAGGAAGGCTTTCCTGGAAGACGAGGACTTAAAGCCCTTCGCCTTCCATAAAGTCTTCAACTTCAACTTGGGGACAGCTGATGGAGCTCTGTCACCCAAGGAGGAAGACTTCACAAAACCTGCAAAGGAAGACACTGATGAAGCTGGGGTTATAAAAAGGGGGGGCCCAACAACCTCACTTACCTCGCTACTTACCACCTGGTCCTGTTCAGTGTTCATGGGTTCCAGGTCCAAGTCTAACGCGGCGACGTCCTCTGAAACCTCAGCGTACAGGATGTCCTGAGGGGTGGCTGGGTGCATCCCGGATCTGCTGGATGATGGGGTGGCAAGTTCTTCTGGCACTGCGATTTTGCGCGGGGTAGAGCAGGTCCCTCAACTTAGCGCCGAGGACATAAGGCTTCCCGACGGAACGTTCCTCCAAACCCAGCCACCCAGGCCGGAGAGATTCCAAGGAAGACTTCTTGGAGGACTCTGTCCGCCTGTAAGAGAAAAGACAATTAGAGTTGAACATAAAAATGGTTCTCAAGAACCATATAAACATTATTTCCGACTGATATGAGGAGCGTAAATGGAAGAAAACTATATCTTACCGACTCATCCTGGACTTTGTTCACACAAAGCGGAAGCAAACCTCACAACCATCTTTTGCCAGACTACCAGGTCGTCTAACTGGACCGCACAACCAGCGTGGGTCCGGCACACTACATGTCCATAGGGTTGTTGTAATGAAGCGGTGCACGGCTCCTCACATTAACAGTCTGTAAGTGGAAAAAGTACATGAACCTACCACTCTAAGTAACCTAAAGCTGGCAAGGAGAGGGAATTTCAACTTACAACCGGAATGCTCCGGTGGATAGATTAAAACCCTCGTCAAAAACTCATTTGGCCAATGAAAGAATAAATTAAACAGAGTGGAAGGTAAATTGCTCTTCCAGACCCCGAATACTCAAACGGAATAAAAATTTATGAGACAACAGGAACTCACCACAAGGGCTGCTGTTAAAAATAACGGCGGATTAACCCCGGCGTAGAACGGACTCACTTATATTAAAAATGTAGAGACGGAGGAGAAGCCCATTTTTAGATATTATACACTTATATATATACAATTAATTAATAGAATAAACAAGTGATGGTAAAAGGAGCAATCCAATCACTGAGACCGGAGGGATACAAAATTTTCATATATTATTTTATTCTTCGGACTTCCCGCCAGTGTTTAGGTTTTGATGGACTCGTCATGATATAAGTACATAACATAAGCCGGAGCAAGTGTCAACAACCCAACCAAGAAACCTGGGCACGGAGAGGAATGAAAGTGTGGGAGAGAATGTTCAAACCCGCAAAATTACTTGTGTATATTCTGATATGTAAATGAACCACCAACACAAACACAGCGATGCTTGGGACTGTCTGGGAGGGAGCGAATCCCTTCATACCAGGGGAGTCCTCAACTCGGAGAAAACGCCATCTAGCGTCACCCTTATATAGAGCAATTTGGCTGGTAGGGGGGGAATAGGTGGTGGGGTAGGGAAGAGTGGTAGGCTCCTTTAGTCCCTACAGAGTGAAAACAGGAGACAAGGGAAAATGATTCACCCGCTCAACTGCAAACACACACCGCTCCAAGAATAAATAAAACTTGGGAGGGTGGCCTATTACAGAGGGGGATTGACCAAGCCTCAATGCCAACTCCTGACTAGGCTATAAATAATAAAATATTAACCAGGCCTAGCCTAGGCTAACGGAAGGAGCCAGGAAGGGAGGAGGAAGGCAAACAGGGAGAGAGAAATTTTGTGCCGAGAACCACCCGGGACCGAAATTGAGAGGGGGGCAAAATTGCGAATAGAAGAGGGACACCTTTTTGAACTCTATTCCTACTGAAAAGAAGGAAGAGAAGAAGGGGCTCACTCTACCACCCCAAAAACGACCACGGAGGAAACAGCAACAAAACTCCCTCAACCTGATGGATCCTCCACGCCTAATGTCTGAATAGGCGAGAGAAATGCTAAAAAAAATGAGCCTAATGTAATTAGGCAAGGGAAGACCCACACCCATAAAAACCATCACACACAAAAACATAGAATTTAACAAAAAATGCAAATTGGAAAAGCCTACCTCGGGGAAGCGGTTAGATCTGAGGCTGCCCACCTCGAGGAGGTAATCAGTGAATATAAACAAAACAGAGCACCAACATAAGAAAAAATAAAATATAGCCTTAATAAGACTAAAATAATTTGTAATGGACCAATTTTGAACCCAGCCTGGGGGAACCTGGATGACAGAGGCAAAAACCTAATATGGACCCGTAGAAGGTCTATCAAATTTATTAAGACTCAAAAGTTTGGGGGGCCAGTGCAGGAAACCCGCCAGGAGGACCAGGTGGGAAAAGATATTGCATATAACGACAAGGAGACAACCCCAACAGAAAAAGATTGATTGAACATACTTACCTGGTCGACATGGCTGGAAGGGGACGCCCTGGCGTCATAATTTTCAAATAATTGGGAAAACAGAGACAATTACAGCCAAAATATCGAATAAAACCCCACAATAAGATGGTACTTAACTTGAGATGGTAAAGCTGCTCGAAGACATGATAGAAGAATAATCCAATAAAAGCACAAGCACAAAAAGAGAGTGGTAGCTTTCACGTGCTAGAAAATGGAATGAGGTAGGTGGCGCTGGTGTCGCGAACTGGCGGGTGTCTATGTGTGGGGGCTGTAACGGCTCAAAAATCTCTTCTGGGGTTTTAACAGGGAGATATCTTTAAAGTGAGACTCCGTGGTAGTGATCCTTTCACTCACCCTTGGTGGAGTCATACAGAGACGTCTTCCTTGGAGAAGGGGTCGATCTGGGGTAGTAACCCCAGCATTCCTGAAAGCTCTTTTTCTCTGGTATATCTAGCATTTTATACCTAGAAATTCGTGCAACAATGGAATTTTTAAACACGGGCTGGACTCAGAAATGATCATTTGACTAAAATTGATGATTGTGGAAGACTGGTTCAATCTTCACAAACAACCATAAAATTTCAACCATTCCAAGGTAAGAACAAAGGGTATTGTTTTATGGAATTGGATTAAGGAAGCTGACTTCAATGAACTCCCCTCATTATGTCTGCATTCCTTAAGAGGTCCAGCGATCCACTCAGGGGGCTGAAGACCTCTAGGAGCTGCCAACCGGTGTACCAACCTCTATGTGACAGACAACCTATAATACCCTTGTTCCGGGCGCCACCAAGGAACAAAATGATCATCTGACTAAATTCAATGATTGTGGAAGACTGCGTTCAATCTTCACAAACAACCATCAAAATTTCAACCATTCCAAGGCAAGAACAAAGGGTATTGTTTTATGGGATTGGATTAAGGAAGCTGACTTCAATGAACTCCCCCTCATTATGTCTGCATTCCTTAAGAGATCCAGTGATCCACCCAGGGGGCTGAAAATCTCTAGGGGCTGTCAACCGGTGTATAACCTCTATGTGACTAGACCTCCTCTCAATACCCTTGTTCCGGGCGCTACCAAGGAACTTTCATCCCAATGATTGCGGAAGACTGCGTCCAGTCTTCACAAACAACCATAAAAATTCTCAATTCCAAGGTAAGAAAAAGGGTATTGGTTTATGGGATTGTAGGGGTATTCCCCTCTCCCATTACTGAATTAGATGCTATAAACGGACACAGCGTATAGCAATCTTCGCATAATGTCTGGACTTGTTTTAGATAGTGAGAGGCAAATACTAACTTGCTTCTCCAGAAGGTCGTGTCCAAGATACTCTGCAGGGACCTGTTCTGTTTAAGAGCTACAGAGGTTGCTACTGCCCTGACCTCGTGCGTCTTTACTTTCAGAATCTTGTGGTCTATCTCTACATTCCATATGTGCTTCTTTTATCAACTGTCTGATAAAATAAAACAGAGCATTCTTCGACATCTATACAGAGAGTTTTTTGACTGAGCACCAAAGCCCTTCTGAATTCCTTCTTAAGTCCTTTGTCTTATCCAGGTAGAGCCTTAGAGCCCTTACCGGGAATAGGACTCTCTCTCTCTCCTCCCCTGTTATGTCCGTTAGGTTCGGAATCTCGAACGTTCTGGGCCAGGGTTGTGATGAGTATTCATTTTTGCAAGGAAGCCTAGTTGCAGTGAGCAGATTGCCTTGCCTTGTCTAAAATCTATATTCTTGCTGAGAGCATGTATCTCACTAACTCTTTTCGCTGTGGCCAAACTGACCAAGAAAAGAGTTTTCATGGTGAGGTCCTTTAAAGATGTCCTCTGCAAGGGATCGAACCTAATCCCCATGAGGAACCTCAGGACCACGTCTAGGTTCCATGCTGGTGAGTTCTCTATATACAAATTTGGGTTACAGAAATATTGAAGAGGACACATGGTTGTCCTTGCACCATCCTCTAAATACCTCCCACTTGGATTGGTATACCTTAATGGTGGATAACCTCCTTGATTTTTGCGATAGCGCCAGCTGCCTCCTTCGAAAAACTTCTGGCTCTTGTGAGTTTTCCGATAGTCTGAAGGCAGTTACTAGTAGTGCTTGTAGGTTTTGTAATATCTTTCCAAGTGGGGTTGTTTGAGTAGATCTACTCTCTGAGGTAGGCTACTCGGGATGTCCACCATCCATTCCAGTACCTCTGTGAACCAATCTCTTGTCGTTCAGTAAGGGGCCACAAGGGTCATTCGGTCCTCTCATGTGACACAAATTTTTTCAGTACCCTGTGTATTATCTTGAAAGAGGGAAATGCATACACGTCCAAGTTGGACCAGTCCACCAGGAAATGCGTCTATGTATATAGCCCCGGATCTGGTACTGGAGAGCAGTAAGTTTCCAGCCTCTTCGTTTTGCGCTGTGGAAAAAAGATCTATGCAAGGACGTCCCCAAAGTCCTGATGTAGCGTTCATTCTGTTGAGAGGACTTTATTTCCTGCTCAGAATGTCCGCCCTCACATTTTTTTCTCCCCTTGGATAAAGTGGGTTACTAGTTTTACATTATCCTCCTTTGCCCAAAGAAGAGGTTCTCTTGTTGTCTCGTATAGAGACCTGGAGTGAGTGCCCCTTGTTTGCTGATGTAGGCCAACGCTGCCGTGTTGTCGGTGTTGACCTGCACCTCTCTGTTCCCCACTGTGTTGAACTCCCTGAGAGCTAGAAGGATTGCAGTTAGTTCCTTCTAATTGATGTTTAAATTCTCCTGCTCTCTGGTCCAGGAGCCTGAGACTTTTTATTTCCCTCGTGTTGCTCCCCATACTGAGTCTTTACGTCCGGATAACAACACTAGGTCTGGGTTCCTCTAAATAGAGAAGGGACCTCCTGGAGCTTGACGGGACGTTCCACCACTATAATACGGTCTTATTGGTTCCGAAATGGGGATGCACTTGGTCTCCAGTTCTATTTCCTTGTCCCAGTTCGATTTAGATGAAACTGTAAACATAGAATCAACGGGCATAGGAGACAAACTGTTCTCAAATGAGACAGACTCATCCCGTTCCATGACTGTCTCTTTAGAAAGAAAGGCTTGTTCTTTCAAGCGGAAAAGCCCAAAAATCCTGACTCTGAATCTTCATCCTAAGGTATAGAACCTCTTGGGATGGGATCAGCTGAGATTTCTATCTGTTTATCAGTAGACCTAATTCTTTGTTAGACGCTTGATGCCAGTGCATCTTGTACAAGGCCCTGAGCTAACTCCACGTCTTGGCTTCCAATATCTTGAAGCCTGACGTCCTGACATCCAATGCCTTGAAAATTGACGTCTTGGGTTCATTGACGCTTGTCATCATGGTGTTTCACTCCTAGATGCTTGACGCCACTGCATCCAGCGTCTAGAGTTTCATTCACAACGTTCAGCGTCTCAAACTTCTGGACGTCTAGAAGCTTTAGTGGGACGTCTATTATCCTTCTTCTCTTTGCCTGGTTGTCATGCTTGCACCAGGGAAGACAAAGTCTGCTGCATATTTTGTAGTAAAGCTATTTGCGGGGCTTCCTGCTGTTGGGGACAGGCTGGGGAAGCCTCAACTATGGCAATTATTTCCTCCTCATCGTCAATAATGGACCGTGGAGAGGGTTCAGCAGACAAGTACCAATCCGAAGGAGGAAGAGGAGGATGTACGAAGGCAGCACAGTGTCCGCCACGCTCTTGCAGCCTGGTATCCTGACTGAACAGAACTGTCTACGTTTGTTCTTAGTAGGAGAGCTACCCTTGGGGCTGGAAGGGAAGAGCTCCGGCTGCTCCAGTGGCTACAATCTGTAGTCTATGAAGTCTTATCATGACGTCCCTCAATATTGGGTAACTTGCTCTTGAGAGGTCTCGGCTCCAGAGCCAGACGTCAGCCCCGTCTGTTTAGGGACGAAACAGAGACCGAAACTGGAAAACCTTTCCCATGGACGAACTTCAGAAAATTCTTGGAGTTCGGGTGCATGGGGATGTGAAAATACGCATCCTGGAGGTCCAGTGAGGCCATCCAGTCATGCTGTCTGACCGCTGCTAGAACCGATTTTGTCGTTTCCATAGCGACCTTTGTTTATCATTGCACAAAAAGTTGAGTGCAATCCCGTCTAGCACTGGTCTCTAACCCCCCAAGCATTTGGGGATCAGGAATAACCGAATGTAGAATCCTGGGGAATTCGGATCCTGAACTCACTGTCTGGTCTCCTTTTGCAACATCATAGACACTTGTTGCTGTAGAGCCTTTGCCTTGGTTCTGTCGTTGCATTTGGCAGAAAGGTCGAATTGTCTTGTTACTAGAGGGGGCCTACTCAGGCTGGACAGTCTGGCTCCTACCGCAGTCTGCAGGAGAAGAAAGGCAGGTCCTCCTTCTTCCCTGTGTAGAGCCTCTTTCGTTGTCATTCATCTACCCGCCCTAGAGGAACCTCTATCGGAGGGCCGACCATGAAAGAGCTGAGATACCTGAAACACAGGAACCTCAGCCTTACCCTTTTTAGTGATGAAAGTCGTAGGTAGGACTTTTCTTGCTGTTTTAGATATTAAATCTTACGTGGTTTTCTGGGCCAAAGATGAAAAAGCCTCTTTACCAAATCTTGAGAGAAGAGGTGAGAGGAAAAAAGGGGTATAAATCAGTTCTGATTTTGATTGGACGTGACCCCATTAGCCAGGAAAGAGCAAAGATGGGCCCTTTTCTTCAGGATTCCCACTGAGAAAGGTGCAGTTGATTCGTTGGAACTATCTCCGATTCCTTTATCCATACACGACATCAGATATATGAGTTCTTCGGTGTCAGTCGTGTTGAATAATTCCATCTTCCTTCCTAAATCTCCAAATTCTTTTGAGGGGGTGGTCCAATTCTGATATCGACCAACAACTTCGTTTTCCCCATGGCCACTCGACGAGAAGAGTCAACAAGATTCGAGAAGGTTCCTGGGAAGGGGCAGGTATTTCAAGGCCGAACGATTCTCCAGTTTGATACTAAACGCTAGACCTTGAGCTAGTTTGGTTGGAGGAAAAACAAAGGCTGTCTTTCATTGTTTCTCCTTCGAAAGTATCCATTCTTCGTAAATTCTGCCCTCTTAGATGCCTTGCAAGGGTAAATTCTGAAGGCGGGGAACGAGGAGCAGTCAGGATAAATTTCTCTGGAAAAAATTTCCGAAAATAGCTTCATAAGCCTTTTCAAGTCTGATAAAAGCTGATGGCCTTTTATATTGTCTTCGTCAGAAATCTCTACAATAGGATTCACAGAAGAATGCGGGATATTATCATTCTCTTCTTCTGATTTTCCGAAGACGGAAGTAGTGACGTCTTTCAAAATATCATCTTGACACCTGGCGTCCTGGCGTCCAGTCTCTTGACGCCTGGCGTGTTGGCGTCCATTTTCTTGAAGCTTAATGTCTTGGCGTCCAGCTTCATGACGCCTGACGTCCTGGCGTCTAACTTCTCGACACTTGACGTCCTGGCGTCCAGCTTCTCTACGCCCGACGTCCTGGCGTCCAGCTTCTCAACGCTCGACGTCCTGGCGTCCAGCTTCTCGACGCTCGACGTCCTGGCGTCCATACTTCTAACTTTCGCTGTCCCGTCAAACCTAGAGGTTACTTGAGAACTGGCCGCCTGTGCGACATCGGTCAAAAGCTTCCTCCGGTTGACGCTTGACGCCAGCAGCAAATGGGGACCGAGTGGACGAAAAAACACTTTAACCTCGCCTTTCCTATGGCGAGGGTGAGCGCCCTGGGAAACGTCAACAGGTACGCTCGGGGACGACTGCTCGGTAGCTAAAGCCTCTTGCCTCCCTTCGTCTGTCGACTTTCCTTCTCACAGGGGTTGGTGAGCTTGGAAGAGGTCTAGGACTAGGAGCACAACAGGACCGAGCGGTCGCACCCTCCACTGCACTTGCACTAACAACATATTAACACTTGTATTTTTTAGATCTCTTATTGTCGATCACATATTATCCTTGTCTTCTGAGAGGATTTTACCTGTTGGGCCAGGGTCTGAATGGCAGCCAACAAATCATTAAGTATTGGGTCCTTACCTGTTTCAGTAGGGGTTCAGAGACTACCACTACGGAGAAGGATCAATAGGATAGTTAGCAAGGGGAAAAGAATTAACTATTCCCTGGTTATATCAAGAAGAGTGAGAAACAGTACTCTTGGCTCTTCTGAGCCGGTCTTCCATTCCCGTTCTTCAGACATACTAAGTGGGGATCCAAGGAGACTTTAGCAAGCCGCTTGCATCCCCACACACACATTTTCACACTCGATGAAGTCAGATATGTTATAAGAAAATCCAAAAGCGAAAAAGCGAAAGCCAAGCCAAAGTGTACTTCACCAAAATAAGTTGCGAAAAAAACACAGGCTACGAGCGAAATTCCATCGATGTTACCGACACAGCGGCAGGAAGATCTGAGGAATAGTTGGAATGGTTCCAGGTACCTGGGTAGAGGGCGCACAGGTGGTTCACCTGACTACCGATCGGCGATTGCCGCGAGTTTTGAAATTCTGCCGTGACGTCAGGGACTTAAGCTATATATATATAACTACCAGGTAAGTTAGATGTTTAAAAATAGATTTTTCCTTTGTCAAAATCCCTTTATTATTAAAATAGTTTAACCAGACCACTGAGCTGATTAACAGCTCTCACAGGGCTGGCCCGAAGGATTAAAATGAAATGGAGTACCAGGTCTAAGCCATAGGCTAAAGACTAGGACCAAATGATGAATAAATAATGAAATTTTAAAAATATGCAAAAAGGCATATGTTTCCACACCAGAACACATGCACACATTAAATACATTTACTCAAGTTTCATCTGTACAATTAAAAAATAAAACTGAGTAATGACAAAATTTTGAATAACCTAAGATTTTTTAAAATTTGGATTTTTTTATATATTAGTTGCCCCGTGGGATTTTGTATTTTCATAAATCAAATTTCATACTTTATCAATTAATTCACATTTCCTCATGAATATTAAAATTGAATCAATTGAAAATGTTGCAGACTGATAAAACTTCACTAACCAATCTATTTCCAAAAGTTGATAACCGATGTTGGTTATACTTTGGGCATTCACATAACACATGTTTAACTGTTATTATCACTTTGCATTCTGAGCATTCGGGAACTGGTTCAAGTGGGCTGCTCATTAAGTGTCCATGTATCAGACGAGTATGACCTATTCGGAGTCGTGTAGAATTACTTGCGCATGTCTCTCTCTTTGGTATGATGTACTCCATTTTTTAACTCCAGATTCTATTTGCTTCAACTTATTATTTTCAGGTTCTTCATTCCATTTATTTCGCCATTTGTTTATAATGCCTACTTTTATGTGTGTTACATAATTGTGAACTGGAATATTTACATTAGATCGTGTCATATAGGCTGTTTCTTTAGCTGCTTTATCAGCCTCTTCATTTCCTTTGAACCCTACATGGCCAGGAATCAACATATTTCTATATTTTTCCCATTATTATATAATTTATGGAGTAATAACTTTATTTGTTGTACAATGTTATTTTTTGGTTTGTAACTCTGAATGGCTTCGATGGCGCTTCTAGTCGCTAAAAATCACAAAATTATTACGAGGTTTCTTTAATCATTTTTATGGGTGATGCTATTGCGCATAACTCAGCTGTAAAGACAGAGGCATTATCAGGTAGAGAGAGGGAGATGAGTTAAGTGGCTTTTATCCCACAGAAAAGCAACGGCTAGCAAGCAATGCCTACATATTAATTGGCAATACACCACATAAGAGGATTGATAAATTTTGTCCTGGGATACTCCAGCATATCCCACTCCGTTCTCTGATTTAGATCCGTCTGTGTATATTACGTAATGTGGACCTTTTCGGCTTATAAGCTCTATTGTATATTGTCCATGGTGTTCTGGGGTATATGAGTAAATTTTTGATAAATATTTTAAGTGTGTGCAAATTCTTATTTTATTCATAGTCCAAGGAGCAGGTAATTTTACTATTAAAGGCCATTTCACATTTATACTCAACGACTCAAACAGTCATCTAGCTCTAACAGGGAAAGGTGGTGAGTGATTGTTTATAAATACATCTCTTAATTCAAATAATTCTTTTGTTGGAGAATCACTTGTCTGAATTCTCAAGGCACTCTTCATTGTTACAAACTCTCTATGGAAAGACGGTGGTAGTTCGCCACATTCAACTTGTAAAGATGAGGTTGGTGATGATCTAAAGGCTCCTCAACATATTCTAAGGCCTTTATATATTATATGAACTGGGTCTAACGTTTCCAGTGTTGCATCTGATGCTGAGCCATATATTTCGCTTCCTTATCAATGACAGACAACGCTGTTGCTTTATACAGTAAAGTAAGGGTATGTCTATCAGCTCCCCAAGTCGTGTTTGATAGTTTTTAATTAGATTTAATGCTCTTTTACATTTAGATTTCACGTATGTTATGTGGGCTTTCCAGTTCAAATGAGTATCAAATACTAATCCCAAAAATTTTGCTGTTTGGCTAATTGGTATACTATGGTTTCTGATTTTTAAATCTATTTCACTTTTTTTCCACTTTTTATTTTTATAAAACATTACTGCTTGAGTCTTTTGTATGGATAATTTAAAGCCTACAGATGAGGCCCATTCATCTATTTTTATCATAGTTTTATTAATGATTTGCTCTGCATGTTTTAAGCAAGACGCTGCATAATATATGGCAAAATCATCCATATACAAGTTACTTTTAATTCCGATAGGTAAATTATTACTGATGTCATTTATGGCTAAAGTAAACAGTGTGCCACTAAGGACACTTCCTTGTGGAACATCATTTTCAAGTGGAAATGTACTTCACAATACATCATCAACTCTTACTTGAAATGTGCATTTTGTCAAGTTTTGGATAAACCTGGGTAAATGTCCACGGGTACTGTTTTTATGTAACATTTTTAATATTGTATATCTCCATGTAGTATCATGTCTTTTCAATGTCAAAAAAGACAGCTATAGTAACTTGTTTTCGTTCAAATCCTCTTCGTATGTGGTCTTCTAAGTTAGATAGAAAGTCCAATGCAGATCTGTTACGTTGTTTTGAACTGAGTGGGAGTCAAAATTTTATTTTCTCGAATGTCCCATGTTAGTCGAGCAATTACCATTTTCTCTAGTAATTTGCATAAACAACTTGTTAAAGAAACTGGTCTGTAATTGTTTATATTACTGGGACCCTTTCCAGGTTTGGGGATAGGAATAATTATAGTTTTAATCCATTCATCAGGAAATAAATTTCGAAGCCATAAGTGATTATAAAACTCTAATAAGTATGACTTTGCCAAAGGTGCTAAGTGACAGATCACTTTAAAACAAATATTGTCACCTCCAGGGGCAGATGACTGCAGTTCAACAAAGCAAATTCCAACTCTTCCATATTAAATTTTCTATTATAATGTATATCTTCTATGGTTTCAAAATTTATTGTTATTAATTCTATACTATTTTTCTTTGTGGAGAAGTGTTCATCTAAATTTGTCACTACTTACTTTTGCTAAGTTTTCTCTTACTTTTTTCTTGTGGAGCAAGTACTCTTTTCCCATCTTTTAGTATGGCATGTCTAGGTGGTTTAACATGGGTACCATTTATTTTCCTGAATTTTTCCCATATTTTTTGTATGGGAGTATTATTAGAGATCATCTGATACATACTTCCTCCATGAAATGATTCTTCCTTGAATTACTTTTTTTTTATTTTGCAGATATTTTGTTATATAGAGGTTTTAATGCATTAATTTCTAATAATAATATAAGTTAGTTTTTGTAAATTTTCTTCGAATATCGGTAATGTTTTATTTATTTTACTGAACTTTCTATTCAAATTTTCTAATCATCTTCCAATTTGGTGTTTTATTTTTATCAATTCTGTTAGTTTTTCAGACCAGCATGGGACTTTGTGTTTTGCTGGATGAGATTTTGATTTTGGTATTGCTTTATCAGCAGCATTTTTAATGAAATCAACAAGAAATCTATTTGTTTCATTGTGATCTTGTACATACTCAAATGGTGGGATATTCCTAGTGTGGAATTCATATAGTTCCCAATTTGCATTATAAATGTTATATTGAGGGATATGCATGGCAGGATTATTTTGTAATGATGAAATTAATATTGGGAAGTGATCATTGGTGTGCATGCCATCAACTGTATTCCAATCCAATCTGTCTATATGATTGTTACACATGCAGTAGAGTTAAGTCTACTGAAGAAAAAGTTCCATGTGTTTTTGAAAAATATGTGCTCATATCATTATCATTTATACAGCACATGTCGTTTGAATCTATGAATTCTTCTATTTTACTTCCTGCTCTATTGAGTTTGTACAATTACAGTCCAATATTGGGTTGTGAGCATTAAAATAATCAACTATTAATGTAGGTTCTTTGGCATCATTACATAATTCTTTAAGTTTATCAAAGTAATATTTATTAGGTTGGTTGTATAAACTATAGATTACATAATTTTTGTTTTTATTCCTATTCTAATACTCAATATTTGCAGGTCAGTAAAGTTTACAGGTACTTTGTCATAACATACTATGTTATGTACATAAGTAAAGTCCCCGCTCAATGGGTTCTCTATGATCACAACCTTATTATCGTTATTGTGACTTGTATATTTATTACCTGTTCATTTGCCCTTGTATATAGTATATGTGTCAGAGTATTTTTTGTGTCCAACCAGCTATTGTTAATCATCATGTTTTCTATATGTACCTGTCCTGTTTTGTGTAGAGAACTAGTTTGACCTTGGGTCACTTGTAAATTTTGTACTGGTGTCTGCGTATATGCTGGTGACCCCCGGAGTGGTCCCGGAGCCATTAACGGACCCAAACAGTGACTTAAGTCTTGGCCCAATGAACCAAGCCACGCCCCTAACGGACTAACTACGGCACTCTAACAAAGCGTTCGGGCCTTACCGACCCTCATCGGCAAATCACTGGCGTCATTAGCGGACCCACACGGCACGCTCCCAGCGTGTATTGACGTGGGTGTTCTCTCACACTCCAAGTGAGTGCGGAATGAGCATGGATGCAGACATTCCCTCCCACATACAAATTACCATGAACTTCTTGGAGGCAGATGTCTCCCTCGCGCAACCCCCTCTAGAGCCCTCCTCCACACCGAAACCCGCGCACTCCTCCACGCCAGTACCCGCTCCCTGTGCGATGCCCCTCCTGACGGACCAACCGAGGGCGGCCCTCAGCTAATAAAGCTGCCGCCGTTCACCCATCAAAACCCAGCGTCTTGGCTCTACAGGGTCGAGGGGCAATTCAGGGTGGCAGGCCTGACCGACGAGGTGTTGAAGGCAGACATTGCTATCAACGCCCTACCGGAGGAGATATACAGGAAGGTCACCCCGTGGGTGACGTCAACCACGAGCCCTGCCACCTTCCAGGAATTAAAGGCCACTCTCGTCGAGACCTGCTCCCTGCCAGTCTCCCAGAGAGCCTCCCGCGCCCCTCGACCTTGCCATCAACCCCCGGCAGGACGTGAACCTCTTGGAGACGTGACATGCACTCCAGGACCTCCTTCTCCTCCCTTAGACGGACAGCAGCGGCAGGCACAAAGAGATTAGCCTGTCGAGGGAGATCCTCCTGCGGCAGCTACTCCCAGAGGTCCGTGGACAGGTTACAAAGCCCTACACCCTGCCAGTTGAGGACCTGATAAGGACAGCGCTGCAGCTACGGACTCCACAAGGGCAGCAAAGCGGGCACCCATGCCCGCACACCCCATCAACTGCCTCCAGCCGGAGGACCCCACTAGAGAGTGCATGAACGTCTTCACCAGGGGAGGCCACCCCACCACCAGAAGAAGGAAAGGCCAGGGCTTTGCTACTACCACCAAAGGTTTGGTAAAGAGGCCTGGAATTGCGAAGCCTCCTGCCTTTTCGCCCATCCAAAAAACAGGGGAGACGGCGGCCACCCTCACAGGCCGCCATGGCAGCAGCATCCAAAACACCCAGGAGCCCTGCACCAGTAGGCTTCTACGCCCGTGCCACTATCTCCGGCAGGATAATGCTGATCAACACTGGGGCAATGCGGTCAGTGTTCCCGCCTTCCAAAGAGGACCGCAGGCTCCCGCCAGACCTGCCTGCCTCTCTGACGGCCGCCAACAGGTCCCCCATCCTCTCCTACGGCACCAGGCTCCTGTCGGTCTCCATCCTGGGCCTGAGATACAAATGGAACTTCATCGTCGTGGAGGTTAGAACCCTGCTCCTGGGTGCAGACTTCCTCGCCCACTTCGGACTGGCAGTCGACGTCGGCTGCAAGCGCCTGCTGGACATCAAGTCCTGCCAGTCCCTGCCCCTGTCACCGGGCCCCAGGGTGCCCACAGCCTGTTCCGTCGTTCCCCACCAGTACACCTCCCTCGTGAAGGAATTCCTGGAGGTATTCAAACCCGAGCCGTCAGGTGCCCAGGGCCCCGCCAAACATGGGATATATCATCACATCAAGACAAGGGGGCCCCTGACGCATACAAAGTTCCTGAGAGGCTTCCCCACAGCGCCTTCAGAAGGCCAAGAAGGCCTTCGCTGAGATGGAGCGTATGGGCATATGCAAGAAGGCCACCGGCCCATGGGCCTCCCCACTTCACATGGTGCAGAAAACGGACGGCTCCTGGAGACCCTAAGGCGACTACAGGCAGATCAACCTCACTACAGAGTCCGACCACTACCCTCTACCAAACATGCAAGACCTGACGACCTCCTTCCACGTGGCCAAAATATTTTCAAAGCTATATCTCTTTTAAATCATATTTCCAGGTACCAGTAGCTCCAGAAGACATCCCCAAAACCGCCATCATCACGCCCTTCGGGTCCTACGTCTTCGCCTTCTCCATCTTCGGCCTGAGGAATGCAGGGGCGACCTTTCAAGAGAGTAATGGACAGCATCCTGGGGGACCTGAACTTCTGTGTCTGCATCGCCGATGATATCCTAATTTTTTCCAGGTCCTACAAGGAACACCTTCGGCACATCCAGAAGGTCCTGCAGTGCCTGCAGGAGAGTGGCCTCGTCGTCAGGTTACAAGTGCACCTTCGGCGTCGATAGGGTAGAATTCCTGGGCCACGAGATATCCCTGGGAGGCGTCTGCCCAGTTGCATACAAAGTCGAGGCCGTCGTCAAGTTCCCCACCCCTACCTCTGTCAAAGCCGTACAAGAATTCCTCAGGATGGTCAACTACTACAGGAGGTTCATCCTGGGGGTCACACACACCATGGCCCCCCCTGACAGAGATCCTCAAGGGCCGTCCAAAGACCTTGGTGTGGGGCCCCGACCAGCAACGGGCCTTCTCCCTGATGAAGGCCGCCCTCGCCAAGGTAACAGCTTTGGCCCACCAGGACCCCAGTGTCCCCCTCCAGCTAACAAAAGACGCCAGCAACGTCGCTTGTGGGGCCGTCCTGGAATAGGTCGTCAACGGAGCCCCTCAGCCCATCGCCTTCTTCAGCAGGAAGCTCAGCCCCACAGAGTCCCGCTACAGTACCTTCGACAGGGAACTCTTCGCGCTGTACCAGACGGTACGCCACTTCAAATTCCTCCAAGAGGGTACGCCCTTCACAGTTTGGACAGACCACCAGCCGCTGGTCACGCCATCACAAAGCTGGGGATGCTTGGTCCTCCAGGCAGCAGCGGCACCTCGTGGAGTTACCTGCACCATCAAGTGCCTCCCAGCAGGAAGAACCCAGTAGCCTATGCCTCTCGAGGATCAAAATCGACGCAGTGCAGCTCGGGATCGACTACGAGGACCTCACCCGGGAACAAGCCGCTGACCCAGAGATTCCAGCTTACTGCACCGCCATCACATTGCTGAAGTGGAAGGGCGTGCCCCTCACCCCTGCGGGGCCAACACTGCTGAGCGAAATAAGCACTGGCCACCTTCACCCACTGGTGCCTGCCTCCCGTCATCGGCTGGTCTTCGACATCATCCACGGACTATCCCACCCCTCCGGCAGGACGACGGCCAGACTACTGCGGAGAAGTTCATCTGGCACGGCACACAGGAGGACACAACGGCCTGGGCAAGGCAGTGCATACAGCACCAGGCCAGCAAAGTAAGGCAGCACACCGAATCGGGGCTGGGCGACTTTCCCCAGCCAGGGAGACATTTCAGGCACATCCACATCGATGTAGTGGGTCCTCTTCCCCCATTAAGAGGAGCCAGAAACCTTCCGACGGTCGTCGACCACTCCACCAGGTGGCCTGAAGCGACGCCCATGGAAGAAACCACCTCCAGTGCATGCACAGAGGCCCTCCTCTCCAGCTGGATCAGCCGGTTCGGTGTCCCGGACCATATAACTATGGACAGGGGCCCAGCCTTCCTGTCCGAGCTGTGGACTGCCCTGGTACACCTGCTGGGGACCACTCACCACACCACCACCACCTACAACCCCGCAGCCAATGGAATGGTGGAGAGGTTCCACAGGTCCCTGAAGGCATCCCTCATGGCTTGTTGCACTGCCGACAACTAGAAGTACCAGCTGCCCTGGGTCCTCCTTGGGCTGAGGACCGCCCCCAGAGCCAACAGCGACCCATCTGCAGCAGAAAAGGTTTTTGGGGAGTCCCTCATAGTCCCGGGGTAACTCATCGCGGAGGACCAGGACAACTTAACAACGCAGAGGCTCCACGACAGGGTTGGGAAGTTTGCCCCCTGCCGGCGGACATATACAGACAGGACGTCCCCCTTCATGCCTCCTGGTCTATCCTCCGCCATCCACATCTTCATCAGGAACGATGCCGTGCGCCCACCTTAACCAGGCCCTACAGGGGCCTTTCCTCGTACTGGAGAGAAACAAGAAGGCATTCGGTGGCCGTCCATGGGAAGGACAACTGGGTGTCGGCAGACCGCCTCAAGCCCGCATTCCTGGAGGAAGACGTCTGGGGCATTTCCCAAAGCTCTCCCCAGGAGGTGGCGGCCCCTCACCCGCAAGAAAGCCTCATGGGTGCCCCCAGAAGGCCCCCAGGTCTGGGCAGGAGAGCAACCCAACACTCCCATCTGCACACACCCCCCAGCTGGCATCAAGAAGGCACGGCCCCCTCTGCCGCCCCAGCAGATGTCTGCCTTGATCAGATGTTACCTACATCTTGTGGGGGGGGGGAGTATTGTAAAGTCCCCACTCAATGGGTTCTGTATGATAAACATCCCGTTTTCTACGGTGCCTTCACAGCTGACCCAAGGCCGCACGTACACAATCTTATCATCATTATTGTGATTTGTATATTTATTACCTGTTCATTTGCCCTTGTACGTAGTATATATGTCAGTGTATTTTTTTGTGTCCAACCAGCTATTGTTAATCATCATGTTTTCTATATGTACCTGTCCTGTTTTGTGTAGAGAAATAGTTTGACCTCGGGTCACTTGTAAATTTTGTACTGGCGTCTGCGTATACACTGACGTCCGCAAGCCGCTTTATAAGAGGGTCACTTCATCAATAAACCAGCAGTACTTGTCTTCCTGCTCTTTCTTTAGCACCTCTCACACATATATAGCAGTACCTAAATTTTGTTCTTCCTCTCTAGATGTAGATGCTAAGGTATATTTACCTATTGTTGATATTGTTTTGTTGACAAGTTGTAAACATAATATCAATGGTTCATATTCTTTTAGTAATCTTTGTATTTCTCCTAGGTGTAATCTGGTCTGTAGACCATTTATGTTCCATTGTATAGCATAGCTATTGAAAATATTTTGTTATAGAGGTCGAGTTTTACTTTCTTTTTTTGTATATCAAGTTGGATTTTTTTCTAATAATTTACTCACGACATTCATTTGTTTTTCTTTATAATTTACTACTGTAAGTGCTCAGTGCACATGCAACCTTTTTCATGGGTACTCGAATCCGTGATTTTTTTTCTCTATATTTCAGAAAATTTCTTATGATGTTTGTTAAACCTTCTTTCGTTATGTTTTTGTTATTATTGCACGATTCAACGAAATAATTGTTACATCCACAAGTGTTATCGTGTATATTTCTTGTTTCATTCGTTCTTGTACCAATTATTGGAGATGGAGTAATCTCTTCTCCCTTGGCATAATCTATGGTATGGTTCTCTTCAACCTCTTCGATATTTTGGAAATCTGCTTCCATGGGTTTTACTGTTATTTTAGGAGATAAAAGTATACTCTTAGCTTGTTTTTGTTCTTTCTTTATATGCTTTGTCTTTGGTTTAACCGAAGTTTGTCTATTAATAGTTGGTTTCTTCGTTTTGGGTGGTGTTCTCTCCAACGGTCTCTTTTTATCTTCTATTTCTGGTCCATCACAACTTTCCTCTGCTACTTTTGTAGAAGCATCTTCTTGTGCTGTTTGCATTAATACTTCAAATGAATTTGATCAAATATTATCCATATTATTTGTACCTGTTTCTTTATTTGTTACTAATTTAGTTTTTGGTTGCAAGGCATTTTCTTCTTGGGATTTTTTTTCTGTGCTCCGTTACTTCTATTTGTAAGCGTTTCTGTTTCCTTACGGGTTTTTGTTACTGAAGATTATGTGTTTCTTAGATGGATCTTGAATTTCTCTCACTTTCAGTTCCAATTTAGCTTCCTTTATAGACATCCCAATCCTTTCTTGTAAGTCTTTCAATTCTGTACTGTACATATAAAACACATTCTTTGGACCTTGAGTGATGATCTTGCCCACAGTTGACACACTTTGGTCTAATACATTTCCATTGTGTGGCATGCTCGTCAGAACCACAATAAGCACATATACGTTCATTTCGACAGTTTTTCTTCGTGTGCCCATATTTACTACAATTTTGATATTGTAGTGGTTTTGGGACATAAGGTCTCAGTTCTCTATTTTGGCCCAAAATTTTAATTTTTTAAGGTAGATCTTGACCTTCAAATTGTATTTTTGCAATTCTTAATATTTTATTGTTCTGTTTACTGGGTACTACATATATCTCATAATCTTGGGTTTTTGGGTATCTCATTTTAAGAGAGTCCAATAGTATACTTTTCTCGACTGGTTCGTTATTATTTTCAGAAGTACAATAGTACCCTGAATGTTCATAGTGTCATGTTTTTTTTTATAATTACATTTACACTATCAATACTTTTTATGAACAAATAGTCTTCAGATTGGTTTTTTGTTGTGGCTTCAATAAGCCATGTCCTTTCTTTTTGGATTATTCAGAGAATTGTCAATTTCCATGCCATATTTGCCCTGTACTGGAGCAGCGGTTGTCAACTATGCTGGAATGGTACCATCAAAGGGCCCAGGGGTACTTGAATCTTTATAATGACTTGTCATAAAGATTGGAGGAAGAAAAAAGTCAACTTGAAAACCTTAAAATGATATCATCGGCCTTTCATGGAGTTATTCTTCCACCAACATCACAAGTGAGAACTGACTCCTAAATGTCCGCACCCCTACCTTACCATGCAAGGAATGGCACAACATGATTAGAGTGGCCCAAGTGTAAGCCAAACCCACTTGCTAAGGACTGAGAGTGTTACAAGAATACAATCATCCCCACCCAAATAATGTTGTGGGCAAACCAGATACAATGCCGAGAGTCCTATTCCCAGAACCAGACGCCCCCTGGAATCCGTGGTCCAGCCCTAGAGAACAGTTCTGCCTTTGAGCTATCCATCTGATATCTCTCAGGTCCAAACATTATTGGGTAGTTGATGGTCCTACTACAGTTCCCACTATTTAGCGTCTGATATAAACCCAGTCTCAGCTTTGATATCTTTTCCTATTTATCTGATCCAATAAATTTTACAAAAAGTGGAAAATTCCACAAAATTAGTCCAAAGAAATATATAACAATACATGAGATTCTTGGACTCAAACCCAGGAACAAATTCCTAGGGTTCAAGAGCTCCCCTCACCACATCAAGGTGGTCCCACATCAAGGGGGTCAATTAATTACAAAATACCATACTTACCAGTAAGCATTACAACAACCTTTCCTTGTGCTATTACACGAGTCTTCATACAACGATGGATTATCCTAGTATCAGTTTCTCTCTCCTAACCTATTGACTTCACTGCCTTTCAAGACCGCCTTTCCCAATTACCATCCACCTTACTTGTGATAGATGACTTCAATTGTCACCATACATAATGGGGCGACTCGGTTATCAATCCCCGTGGACGAGCCCTTGAACAATTTTTAATATATCTAATAACCCCTTGAACAGGTTTTAAAATCTAATAATCTTTCTATTTTAAGCTCAGAACACCCAACACATTTTGATGCAAAAACACATTCCTTTTCTTGTCTAGATCTATCACTATGCTCTCCTGCTCTTCAACTAGACTTTCATTGGTCATTATTAGACCACTTCATACCTAGTGACCACTTCCCTACCCACCTTTCATCTACTTCCCATGTCCCACTCACTAATCCTCCACGCTGGCTCTTTGATAAAGCTGACTGGTGCCCTTTTTCAACGCTTTCAAACATGACTCTACCTCCTACATCCTTTTCATCACCCCTTGACATGCTTACATACTTCACCCCATCACTGTTTAAGTGCTGCATTCACAGCCATCCCATGGGCTGCCCAACCTTTCACATCAAAGTGTGTACCCTGGTGGAACGAAGACTGCATCAGAGCTCTACAAATAAAAAAAGCTACTTGGTGTAGCTTCAAACGAAAAAATAAACCCCTTTACACGTCACTGCCTTTATAATTTTCAAAAGAGCCAACGCCTTACTGAAATGCAAAATACCTGCTTCACAGATCACAAGTTGGAAATGCTATTTCTCCTAACTAACTTCTTCCTCCCCTATTTCAGCTGTCTGGAAATGTATACATAAAATATCAGGAAAACACCCACCTCACAAGGACCCAGTACTAAACATAAATAACAGTTGTATTACTGACATAATAGAAACTGTCAACACACTAGGCCAATATTTTAGTCACATTAGTACAGGAGAACACCTCCCCACCCAATTCACAAACAAAGTTCAAACAGAAAAGAACCCAATCACCTTTACATTTTCTTCCATTGAATCATACAATATTCCATCACAGAACTCATTTCGGCATTCAAATCTTGTCAGAACACACATGAAGGCCCTGATGGTATCCACAACCAAATGCTCCGAAACCTTTTGTCAAATTCCATGACCTTTCTCCTATCATTATTGAATAGAATATGGGTAAAAGGCAAATTTCCCCAGTAGTGGCACAAAACCCTCATCCTCTCCTTTTTAAAACCAAATAAATCAGGAAATGCACCCCAAGACTATTGAGCTATCTCTCTCACCAGCTGCTTATGTAAATTACTAGAATGATAATTTTTCACCTGATGTGGCATTTAGAATCAAAACAACTTCTTCCTTCATCTCAATTTGGCTACAGACGAGGCAAGAGCACAGCAAACCTCTTGCACACACAGAATCTTACATCCAAACAGCTTTTGCCTCTAAACAATGAGTCCTTGCAATTTTCTTTGACTTAGAAAAAGCATATGATGCCACCTGGAAATATCACATCTTACACCAACTATTCCAATTTCTTATGACATTTTTATGATAAAACAACAATTTTTAAAGTAAATTGTATTTTTCCTAACTATACAAACCCGAGGTCCTTTACATTAGGAGATTACTTTCAGGCGTAGGCTGGAAACGGCCGTTGAACTTCAAACAAGGTGGTATAGGCAGTTAACTACTGTCCGGGAGGCGGGAGCACCGCCTGCCCGGATGTAAACATTCCAATTTGCTTTCTGGCCCAGGTACAGATTGATGGGTGGCATGAGGTGGGCATAATTGTAAAGGACCTCGGGTTTGTATAGTTAGGAAAAATACAATTTACTTTAAAAATTATTTGTTACGACACAATATACAAACCCTCGGTCCCTTACATTAGGAGACTTACTGATTGGAGGGAGGAATCTGAAAAATGTCTCTCTGAACTGACTGGAGTTCACCACCTTGTCTTCCCTTCCTGGTCGTAAGAGCGAGGAAGGAAAAAACTACCTCTGACAAAAGATCGGGTTGTAGGAAACGCAGGATCAGTTGTCAGACTTCTGGGCCTTGCATGAAAGAGGAAACGTCAGTTCAAGCAAAGTAGGCTAGGAAGAATTGACGTCGGATGACAATAAGGCAAATACAAGTTTTGGGTTTGTCTCAAAGTCATGGACTCCTCCTCCCCTTGCAAGAGGAGGGAGTGGGGTTGCTTCTATTAACCTGAAAGGAAATAGAACGGAAGCTCTCGTTACGTGCTTACCTGCCTCGATCGCCAGTCCAGCTTGTAACGGCGCGTCCGCTCCTGCCAGTGGGAAGAGAGCTTAGGATGGGGAGAGGAAAAGAGGCCAGTCACTCAAAATTCATCTCCCAATCACTACCGTACAACATAGGCGAGATGCAACCTGTCCCGTTAGGGGAGCTGGATAAGCTACACAACTTGTTGAGCAGCCACCACAGGACCCAAGGAAAAAGTGTCCAAGGACTTGTGTGCAACATCCCGGAGGTAGAAGGAGGTGAAGGTAGTCTGTCGGGACCACACCCCAGCCTTCAGCACCTGTGGTACCGACATATTCTTCCGGAATGCTAGGGACGGACCAATGCTGCGAACCTTGTGAGCTCTCGGACGGAGCGTACCGGTGTCGTCTTCTCCTGCTGCAGAGTACGCTCTCCTTATCGTCTCACGAAGCCAAAAAGAGATGGTATTCTTGGACACTTCTTTCTTGGTCGAGCCAGTGCTAACGAAGAGTCGTCGACACTCAGGCCGTAGGTGCCGAGTCCTCTTCAGATAGCGCCGCAGCACCCTAACAGGACACAGTAGCATCTCGTCTGGATCATTATCTACGAAGTCCTCTAGGGAGGGGATCGTGAAGGACTCGAACCGTGCGTCAGGGACCGAAGGGTTCTGAGTCTTCGCAATGAAATCCGGGATGAAATCAAGCGTAACTGATCCCCATCCCCTCGAGTGTTTGACATTAAAGGAAAGTCCGTGAAGCTTGCCTACTCTCTTCGCCGATGCCAGAGCAAGCAAGAAAACAGTCTTTAGGGTCAGATCCCTGTCTGACGACTCTCTTAAAGGCTCGTAAGGTGCACGAGTCAGGCTCCTTAAACGAGAGTCACATCCCACGCAGGGGCCCTGAGATCCCTGGGTGGGCAAGACTGTTCGAAGCTTCTCATGAGTAGAGAAATCTCAAAAGAAGATGAGATGTCTACTCCTTTCAGCCGCAAGACTAGGCCGAGTGCGGCTCAGTAGCCCTTTACAGCTGAAACGGAGAGAAGCTTCTCTCGGCGAAGGAAGACGAGGAAGTCCGCGACCTGTTGAACAGTAGCTCCGACCGCAGAGATACCCCTTCGACGACACCAACCACAGAAGACGGACCACTTTCCCTGGTACACCGCTGCGGAGGATCTTCTGAGGTATCCTGCCGTCTCTGTTGCTGCGCGGCGCGAAAAGCCTCTCGCTGGCAAGAGATGGTGGATAACCTCCAGCCGTGAAGACACAGGGAATGCACTGCCAGGTGGAACCGTTGCGCGTGAGGTTGACGCAGAAGGTTGGGCCAGGGGGGAATATCTCTCGGGGCCTCTGAGAGGAGAGCTAGCAGGTCCAGGTACCAACTGGCCTGGGGCCAGTTGGGTGCCACCAGAGTCATTCTAAGATTCGGGGTGATCATCACTCGGCTGATCACCCGGCGAATCAGACAGAATGGGGGAAAGGCGTAAGTGTCAAGGTTGTCCCACGGGTGTTGGAACGCGTCCTCCGCAGCGGCCCATGGGTCTGGCACGACGGAACAGAAGACCTGGAGTTTCCTGTTGTGCCGGGTGGCGAACAGATCGATGACTGGACGCCCCCACAGATCGAACAGCCTTTCCACCACTTCCTGATGGAGGGACCACTCGGTCCCTACCACCTGGCTCTGGCGGCTGAGCTTGTCTGCCACGACATTCCTCTTGCCTGGAATGTACCTGGCTGACAGCTCTACTGAGTGAGCTACGGCCCACTCGTGCACCTGCATCGCCAAACAATGAAGCTGGTGGGACACCAGTCCCCCCTGCTTGTTGACGTATGCCACTACCGTGGTATTGTCGCTCTTCAGTACCACGGAGTGTCCCATCACTCGATCCTGGAACTCTTGGAGGGCCAGGAAGGCCGCCTTGAGCTCCAGGATGTTGATGTGAAGGTGCTTGTCGTCTCGATGCCACACTCCCGAAGTCAGCAACTCCTCCAGGTGTGCGCCCCATCCCTCGGTCGATCGTCCGAGAACAGAAGCATGTCCCGGAGGAGTATGCAGGGATACTCCTATTAAGAGGTTCCTGTCGTCTAGCCACCAGTGAAGGTCCTTTCTCACTTCCTCGGAAAGAGGAATGAGGAAGGACTGGGGTCTCGGGACTGGGACCAATGTTCCTTTAGCCTCCACTGGAGGACCGCAGGTGAAGACGCCGTGTGGTACTAGCTTCTCTAAAGACGACAGGTGACCGATGACGACTTGCCATTTGCCGAGCTGGTTGTTCCTGTCGAGACAGGAACAACTGTGCTGCCTGCCTGAACTTGCTGATGCGAGTCCGAGGGAAAGACTTCTGCTGCCACCGTGTCTATCAGCATGCCCAGGTACTTTGTCCTCTGCTTGGGGTGAGATCTGACTTCTCCAGATTTACCACGATCCCTAGATCCTGACAAAACTCGAGAAGACGATCCCTGTCCTGTAGCAACTGCGGCGAGAGCTTGCCAGGACTAGCCAATCGTCGAGATACCTCAGCAGGCGTATCCAGCGGCGAGTGGGCCCAAGCTGACACGAGAGAGAACACTCTTGTGAACACCTGGGAGCGGTCGAGAGCCCGAAGCAAAGTGCCCTGAATTGGAAGACCGACTCCCCAAGGACGAAGCGGAGGTACTTGCGTGAGGGCGGATTGATGGGTATCTGGAAATACGCATCCTTCAAGTCCACCGTAAGCATGAAGTCGTTCTCCCTGATGGAAGCCAGCACAGATCGCGCCCGTTTCCATCGTGAACCGAGTCTGGCGAAGGAAGCGGTTCAAAGGAGAGGTCTATGACAGGTCTCCATCCCCCTGATGCTTTCTCCACGAGAAAGATACGGCTGTAAAAGCCTGGAGACTGGTCCGACACGACTTCCACAGCATTCTTGCTCAGCATGGCCTGCACTTCTTGCTGTAGTGCGATGTCCTTCGACGAACCTGAAAGATAAGTTTGGAGATGGACCGGCGAGTAGGTGAGGAGAGGCCGAGACTTGAAGGGTAGTAGATATCCCTCCCGAAGGACATCCACTATCCAGGTCTCGGCTCCGTGTCGCTGCCATGTTGCCCAATGGCTCGACAGGCACCCCCCCACCTTTGGCAGCTTTTGGGGGGGAACGCCGCCCTTAGCGTTTCCCCTTCTTCTTCTTCCCTTTGCCCCCTTTACCGGACTGGAAAGAGGGCTGAAAAGGACGGGAGTAACCCCCTCTCTTCGAGGAAGAAGAAGGCTGGGTGTTTCCTCGGGACCCCTTCGAAGACTGGGACTTCTTAGGGGCCGAGGAAGAGCCAGCCTGGCCCGAAGACCTGGCTGCAGTGGGACGAGAAGACCCGGAGGTCTTAACCACTGCCTGGTGGACAAGCCGGTCGTTCTCATCGGCACGGCGTTTGTCTACCGCGGCGTCCACCAACTCTCTAGGGAAGAGAGAGGAGGAACCCAGCAACGGTCCATTCCGTAGAGCAATTGCCGACTCGGGACCTACAGACCTGGCAAAGCGAGAGAGAACAGCGTCTCTCCGCTTTAAAACCAGGTTCGCCCACAGGTTTGCAGTCTGGTGGGCAAGGTAGGAAATAGCCCTACCTCCAGACTGGCACAGTCTCCCAAAGGCAGAGTCCTCCCCAGGTACGATAGCACCCGAGGAAGCAGCCACCTTCGATACTGTGAAGGACCACAGATCGAGCCAGGAGACTGCCTGGAAGGCCGCCATGGCGGTGGCTTCCAGGGTTGCAGCTTCTTGTTGGGAGAGAGAAATATTCTCCGCCGACAATTGCTGCAACGAAAGACCCGGATCCAGACGCGAGTCAGGTCGGGTCAACCTGTTTAGTCGACAACACCCCTTCCGATGGAGTATAAAAGCGCTTCTGACGAGGCAGAGGGGGGGAAGAAGCTTGTCCGAGCGACTCGATCGAAGGGAGCTGTCTTGCCCAGACACAAGACCGTTCACTTGATCGAGAACTCCCTCGGCAAGCGCGGACCACGGCAGTCCCACCGAAGCCTTGGGTTCCTTCTTGGGTCCCCAGAAGGATTCGAGGCGTGACGGACAATCCACAGAAGAGGCCGTGGTCCCTTCCCCGAGGTCATTGTGCTGACGAATCAGCGCGATAACCTCTGAAAAAGTCCTCTGTATTTCGGGGGTGTCCGCATCCTGGGGCAGAGGACCCTCGAGTCCCTCCAGGGTGCGGTCTTCCCGAACTACTCTCCCTGCAGGGGGGAGAACCTCAGCAGACCCCCGAGGACCTTCCTGAACTACGCGGGCGTAGGACCTGGTCGAGCCAAGGACCGATCCAGGTGCATACCCCCACAGCTGGACTCTGAGGAGAACGATCCCCAGAGTTCCTCCTCTCCGACTCACGCCCCCTGGAGGAGACCGAAGGGGCGGAGGGGACAGGCGAGGAAGATCGGGCGCTCCCGCTGCCCTTACTGGCAGAACCAGTAGAGGCAGCGGGCCGAGAGCGGTCACCAACCCGCGGTGATGACGAGCCCTCAGGTCGAGGAGATCGTTTCAACCCAGGTGAAACAATCTCCCGAGGAGAGCGGACCGGCTCGCGAGAGCCAAGCCACGCATTCGTCTCCCCCGAGCCAGGCTGGCCGCGTGGGCGTGGCCGGGGACTGGGAGGAGCCGAACGCGTGGCTGGCTGGCGCGAGCTTGCGCTGTCCTCTGGACGCGCCCCAGACTTCTTCGAGGCCAAAGCCTCTCGAGAAGACTGAGTAGGGGACTTCTTCCCTGTCTCTACTTGCATCTGGCCCCGCGGGGCTGAAGCACTGTCCCGGGAACCTGACGTGGCACTAGAAGGAGTGCCAGCAGGAAGAGGCGGAGCACCTGCATGCCCTGGCTCTTTCTCTCGTCCCACGCCCTGGTCTGTATGGCGAGAAGTATCTACCGTAACAGCCTGGGATACCCGAGTCTCCTTGGGGACCCGGGTACTAGAGCAACTCGCTGAACGAGCGCCCGATGCGGTCTCGCTGGCCTTAGAAGCAGGAGGTTTCTTAGGCGCAGCGGGAGAGTGCCGACCTTGGTCTGCACGCCCTTGGCTCCTGATGCCCCTGGCCCGGGGCCGGAAGCGGTTCCCTGATCCGAGGATCGGGAAGAGCCAACGAGAGAACCCACTGCCTTCCCTGTGGAAGGAGGCAGACCCTTAGAAACCTCGGTGCGAAGTTTCTTAGGGGGGGGAAAGACAGACTTCTTCTTCTTCGGCCGCGAAGCCTCGGAAGGAGAAGAGGAAGAAGCAGCAGACGAACGACGACGATGATGATGAAGATGAAGACGAGAGCGACGACGACACCTTCCTAGACCTCTTCTTCTTCTTCTTCACCATCTGCTTCAGGAAAGCAGTCAAATCCCCAATCCAGGAAAGCGAGGCCGTCGATTCAGGAACAGCAGGAACAGCAGGAGGAGCAGCAGCAGCAGCAGAAGGTGCAACCGGGCAGAGAAGGCAGAGCTCGGACCAGCCATTGCCTGGGTAGGGAGAGCCGCGCGTCGGCCAGGAACAGAAGTGGGCGGGGCCAGGGATGCAGGCGCCGCCCCTCCCGCGTGCAGGTCCAGGTCGGGCCTCGCCATAGTCACTGGGATGGGGATTGAGGCAGACGAAGGGCCGGGCTGGAGAGTCAAGTGAGGAACCGTGTCCAAAGCCAGTCCATGGTCAGCAACAGGGGCAGCAACAGTCACATACGGAAAAGATGATGTCACCATGTAGGAGGGGCCAGCGCGCGAGAATGGAGCCAAGCCAGGTGGTAATGGAACAGCGTGCTGGCCCGCGGATGACGCCGATACCTGGGTGTCCAGATGCGATGCCACTGAAACCGGCATCTGGACAAATCTTGAAAAGGTGACGGTAGTAGTCGTGGCTGCCACTGCCGAGTGGGTCGTGACTGGAGGGGGGGCCAAGGGAGCCAAGCCTTCCAGGGCCGAGCCAGGTAGACCCAGGTGCAGCCAGGGAGAGTTGGGAATCATAGCCTGGCTGTCCAGTCCGGAACCTGAAGCAAAGTCGGGTTATCAATGGAAGCCTCCACTCGATCCGGAGGAAAAATTTCACCTCCGAACTGGAAGAGACTTCGAGAGGATGCCGCGGTCCAACTCTCCCCGCGCCCTTCCACAAACAAAGAAACGTAAGAGGAAGGGGAGGGGGAGTCCTCACCGAGGGAGAGGAGCAAGAAGAGGAAGTTCGCCGGGAGGAAGAAACGAACCTGAAGTATTAGCCACCAAAGGCATCGTCGGGGCATATTTCCCTCGGACGACTCCTTGGAAGGCTTACGACGGTAACGTCTCCTCCCTCGAACTTGCCCCACTGCTCGGAGGACCACAAACAACACTCATCACGCGTGAGAGTCGGCGTGAACACACCCGCCCCTGCAAGATGTGCAGAGTGCATGTGGGTCCACGTCGACTCTAGAACTAAAAGAATTGCACTTTTTACCTCCCACCCTGGGACACACGCTGGGGAAAGGAGGGTTTAGACAATTTTTCCATGATAAAAAAAAAAGAAAAATCCCACCAAAAATAGAAGTAAGATGCAGTCAGGCAGAGAGCGAAGAACAACGTCCGTGCGCTACGACGGCCGGAAAGCAAATATGGAATGTTTACATAAAATAAGGCGGTGCTCCCGCCTCCCGGACAGTAGTTAACTGCCTATACCACCTTGTTTGAAGTTCAACAGCCGTTTCCAGCCTACGCCTGAAAGCAATCTCTAATGTAAAGGACCGAGGGTTTGTATATTGTGTCAGAACAAATAAAGTTTTATAGATACTTACCCAGTAATTACTTAGCTAAGAGTTTCTACTCGAACGGCAGCTAGAATTTTGAATTCCAAGGTAGCGATTCTTTTGTTAGTGTAGGCGACTAGACCCCACCCACTTTCGGGGTAAGAGAGAGGAACAACACCACCAAGAAGTCAATTTTTTTATGCTAAAAAAGTCCATGCACGGGGAGGATGGCAGGCTCCATCTGTAATTACTGGGTAGGTATATATAAAACTTTATTTAATCATTAGTGTCATTTTTACATAAGTAACTTACCCAGTAATTACTTAGCTGATTCCACATTGAAAGGCAGAGGGGAATCATGGACAATATATAGGCTAGCACTCAAAAGTTTGTTGTTTCCTTACCCAGTGAGAGAGCTGCTGCAGGTTGATGCTCATCTCAGCCTGTAGCGGAGTGACGGCATAGCCATGAAGCGCCTCTACTGAGGTGGGACACTTTGCAGCGAAGGAGTACTCTGAAAGCTGATGAAGCATAATACAAGCTTTGTGACAAAGGTGCTTAACGAAGGTAGACAAAGCATCCATAACTGCCCCTGCCCAGGGCACAGCACCACAAAACACAAAATACCAAAAAACACAAAATACCAGAAAACGTAAAATTAAAAGATTAAAATACATGACCACTACCCAACACTAAAAAACTGCTGGGCACTCCAGGTACTTAGTACCCCCCAGAGCTAGCGTAGAACTCAACACCATGTTCAAGGCAAAGAGGCAGAAGTAAGGAAGGGATACTTCCTACACTTCCTCACCCACTACCATGCCAGCTACGGACACAGGTCCCAAGGTACTGCAGTTTTCGTAAATCGTCTCGATGTCCCGCAAATAGTTCATAGCAAACACTGATCTGCACTTCCAATACACTGCTTGTAAGATCCCAGCGAGGCGACGGCTCTTACATCATGCACTCTAACTTTCAAAAGCGATCAGTCATTCTGCGCTATTTTGGAGTGTGACTCTATGATGGGCTTCCTCAAGAAGAAAGAAATGATGTTTTTTGACAAGGATCTAGAGGGATTCTTCACACAACACCACAGATTACAGGCAGTCCCCGGTTATCGGTGGGGGTTCTGTTCTGAGGGTGTGATGATAACCGAAAATCGCCGCTAACCAAAAATCGGATATTTTCGGCGCCGAAAAGCGCCGATTTTCGGTTATCGGCGCCTCTGTTAGGTATGAATCGGCGCCAATATCCAATTATCAGCGGTGATAAACGGAAATCGGCGATTTTCGGCGCCAAAAATTGCCGATTTTCGTCGCTAGACAAGCACTGTAAAACCGGATTGCCATTAACCGAGCCCTCTGTCAACCGGGGACTGCCCGTACTAAACTGTCATCTAATTTTCTTGGTATGATGTATATAGTGCCTGAGGGCTCGTACCGGGCACAGGCCTCTTTCCTTCTCTTCTGTACCTGGGATATCTGTTAAACTTTTAATTGTGAAAGAACAAGGCCAAGAATGCGATGGTTTTCGTTCTTTGCTAAGAATCCTAACAAGAGGGGGCAAACTGCATCCCCATTGAGAAAAGCCAATCCTTTTGTCTATCGCATGAAGCTTACTTATTCTTTTTGCTGTGGCTAAAGTCACCAGAAAAAGTCTTTTCCTTGTCAGATCCCTTAGCAAGGAAGAACGCATAGGCTCAAAACGAGAACCAGTAAGCCACTTAAGGACTACATCAAGATTCCAAGAGAAGGTCTCCTCCTTCCTAGATTTGGAGATATTAAAAGATTTAATCAAATCCAATAAATTTTGATCATTCAGAATATTAAGCCCTCTGTGGCAAAAAATAGAGCTAAGCACTGCTCTATACCCCTTTATTGTCGAAGCAGACAGACCCCTAGAGGATCTCAAACGGAGGAGGAAATCTGCTATTTGAGCGATAGATATTTCAGAAGAAACTTTGTTTCTTCTACACCAAATCCTGAACACTGACCACTTGGCCTGGTAGACATTGTTAGAGGGGTTACATCTACATTTGGTGATAGCCTCCGCCGTTGATTTAGAAAACCCTTTCACTCGGATGAGCTTGCAGACAGTCGAAATCCTGTCAGGGCCAGAGAGGACAGATTTTGATGGAACTTCCAGAAGTGGGGTTGTCTGAGAAGACTTGGAATCTCAAGGAGGAGTCTTGGGAAGTTTACAAGGAGATTCAGCAGTTCCAGGAACCATTCCTTCTGCAGCCAAAAGGGGGCTACAAGGGTCATTCTTACGTTGTGGTGTGAGTGGAACTTCTTCAGCACTTCTTGGATCATCCTGAATGGTGGAAAGGTGTAGAGATCCAGATTGGACCAGTCTTGTATCATCGCATCCGTCGCCCAAGCTAGGGGGTCCGGAAAGGGGGAGCAGAACAGAGGTAGGCGGTGGTTTCTGGATGTCGTGAATAAATCTATGGTTGGATGACCTCCATAGATTCCAAAGGCTGGAACACACACGAAGATCTAGTGTCCATTCCGTAGGAAGAATTAGTTTTCGATGGCTCAATTTGTCCACCAAAACATTGCACTTGCCTTGAATGAACCGAGTGACCAAACGAGTCCGGTTCTGATCTCCCCAGCATAGAAGGTCCCTTGCTATCTTGCAGAGAGAAAATGAGTGAGTTCCCCCCTTGATGTTTTATGTATGCCAAGGCCATGGTGTTGTCTGCATTGACCATTACCGTCTTGTTGAGGACCTCTGTCACAATGTGCTGCAGACCCAGATGTATCGCTCTTAATTCCTTTGTATTGATATGAAGTTCTTTCTCCTCTAGGGACCACCTTCTGGAGACTTCTAGGTTCCCGAGGAGAACTCCCCAACCTAGATCTGATGGTTCGAAAAAGAAGTCTAGGTCAGGGCTCACCGGGAGGAGAGATTTCCCTTCCATGAGTTTTTCTTCGAACCTCCACCATCATAGGTCCTCCTTTATTTCTGAAGTTATTGGAAAGAAGTGACGGACTTGATGAACCTCCCGATCCCAGCAAACTCTTACGTAAAACTGGAGTGGTCTCATATGCAGCCTCCCTAGTTTGACAAATTGTTCCAGAGAAGCCAGAGTACCCAATAGACTCATCTATTGAGTGGCAGAGCATGAGCGAAGTGAGAGTAACTGGTCTACTTTCCTCAAGCAGTCTTCCACTCTCTTGAGGTATGGAGAAGCCCGAAAACTCAGAGTCTATCTGAACCCCCAGATAAAGAATCTTCTGAGTGGGGGTCATCTGCAACTTCTTGTGATTCAGTAAAAGTCCCAACTCTTGAGTCAATACATGAGTCTTCCACAAGTCATCCATGCAACATTGCTGCGTGGTCGAACGGAGTACCCAATCACCCAGATATAGTGCGATATTTACTCCTGCTAGATGTAGCCATCCCGCCAGGGGAGCCAGCACTAGGGTGAATACCTGTGGGGCAGTTGAAAGACTGAAACAAAGTGCTCAGAACTGATAAGACTTGATCCTTGTATACGAATCTGAGGTATTTTCTTACGTCTATGTGGACCAGAATATGAAAATATGTCTTGCATGTCCAGGAAGATCATCCAATCTCCCCGACAGATGGACGCAAGAACAGAATGAGTGGCCTCCATGTTGAATTTTGTCTTTTCTATGAAGACATTCAATGCACTCACATTGAGCACTTGTCTCCATCCTCCTGAAGCTTTGGGCACTACAAAAAGACTGTAGAAACCCTCCAATTCTACATTCTTTACTACTTCTATGGCTTCTTTGTTCAGGAGAGAAACCTCCTTTGAGAGGAGGCCTCCATATCTCAACCGATCCTATGGAGTAATCATGACGTCAATCAATATTGGGTGTGTTGGTCAAGGGCAGCCTCTCCTTGAAGGGGATGGGGTATCCCTCCTTTAGTACTTTCACTACCCAATGATCCGCCCCTTTCTTGTTCCATCTCTCCCTGGCACCGACTTGGGCATGGAGGACTGTACTCACTTACGAGCAGCTGACTTGGTTGTAGATTTTCTGACTGCTTGAGATGAAAACCTAATTGTCCCTCAAGATCTGGACTGGGGCCTCTGTTTGCCTCCACAAAAGGGCCGAGGCAGATTTGGCAGAGAAGGTGGGCCAGTTTCTTTGGCACTTAGTCAATTGGGTTAAAAGATCCTGTGTTGATTTCTTATGTAGGCTCGAAGCAATCTTGCTAACCGTGGATTGAGGGAATAAGTGCTGCTTGTCAAGTGGGGAAAGAAGAAGAGCCGATTTCTGCAGTTTTCATTTTTTGAGAATGTCCATAGCATAGAGGACAGTTAGTTCCTGGGAATCATCTGTAATTGCCTTATCAGCCCTGGAGAGGAAATTAAGAAGTTCTGATGAGTCGTCTCTTGGAAGAGCGAGGTCCTGAATTTTCTTGGCAACCGCTCCTACACACCGGTCAAGAAAGCTTAAGAGAGGATTTAAAAAGACTCTTCAATAAATGTCCATTTCCTGAGCTGAGAAAAAAACCTTGGCTGAAACGAGAGCAGATCTACATCCCGTGTTGATGAGCCCAGAGAAGTCCCCCTGGGAGGAGGCAGCCACTCCCAGGGAAGGAGCTTCTCCCGTCGCGTAGGACAAATAGTGCACATGTGCAAGACGTGAGGGCAGTACGCTAAAGCAGGCCTTTCCTTGTTCTCTGTCCTGTTGCTAAGTAACCAATTGGTTCTTAGCCACGTAAAATAAGTCTAATCCTTCGGGCCAGCCCTAGGAGAGCTGTTAATCAGCTCAGTGGTCTGGTAAAACTAAGGTATACTTAACTTTTTTCTCTTCTCAGAAAGCCAATGCTCCACCTCGAGTAGAGCTTTCTTAGAAGCAGGAGAGAGAACCATCTTAGGAAGTCTCACGGAGTCCGACAGCTGGTTACTCTTCATGAAAGATGAGGCTGGAGAGGAAGGCGTAGCAGGTGTGCAGAAATCCGGGAATTGCTGAATTGCTAAGAAGGAACTTGAGCAGGGACTCGTATGGAGTCGAGGGTGAGTCGTGATCAAATCTTCATCAGAAGAAGAGATCGGAGACAATACCAGATCTATCTCAGAAGCTGTCAATGCTGAAGGTTTCTGAAGAAGTTGCAGATACTGTCTATTTGATGCTGTAAAGGAGCCAGTGAAGAGTCTAAGGTGGAGGAAGGATGATTTGTAGTTGAACTAGGCGTAGCAGTAACTGGTACAGGTGCCACCTCAGATGTTCTAGAGTGCTTGGGGGCAAGTAGTGGAATGCTTCCTCAAAACAGTACAATCGTGCGCTTCAGGGCACTCGAGTGCTTGGGGAAGCTCGGGAGCTTCAGGACGCTCGGCCGCTTCAGGGCACCTGGCTGCTTCAGGGCACTTGGCTACTTCAGGGTGCTCAGCTGCTCACTCAATGTAAAACAGACGTTCAGCCAATCCAGGGCGCTCAGACGGAACAAGGAGCTTATGCAAGACGAGAAGCTGTTCATACGAAGCACGTTTGAAGCCCGATGGGGAACATCTTTGAGACGAAGAGGGTATCTGAACCCTTGAGCCTGGCGATGAGAAGAGAAGTGCTCGGGACTGTCCCACTTGCTGTAAGAGGGATGAGGACTGAAGGAAGGCTCCCTCAACCTCTTGCAGGGGAGATGCGGCAACTGATCTCTACCCAAAGAACGTCTCTTAAGCAGGCAGGACTCGTCAGTGAAGTGCCAAAGGCGCCTCTTACGAGGCAAGGACTCCTCTGAGCTTGAAGAAAGCTGATGCACATCCGAGATGCCTTTCCAGCGGCTGTCTCCAGTCACAACCTAAGATACAACAGGTTGGACTGAAGGGGCGACTGCCCGTGGGCAGACCCCACTGACCTCCCTTAGGCTATGGTATGCCTCTTCCCAGGTAGAGGGGAACACGGCAGGGACCGTTGCCTAGGAAAATCAGTGAGACAAGGAGCCGCCTCCTCCACTAACACTTCACTTTTATCATTCTTTTCCAATTTGTCCATAAGGACACACACTGATGCCCCTGACTGGGGCACTGTACTTACTACCAAATTTAACCTTTGGTCAAACTTATTTTCAAGGCTGGCAAAGCGATCAGGTTCGGAAGTGTTGGAGCCAGGAGAAGGAGTAAGTGTTTAGGAGAATGAACTGAGGCAGGTGGGGAAGGGTTAACAACATGAGAGACAACAGAAATGTCAGTATTTTTAGATTTAGGTGTCAAAGACTGACTAACTATTTTCCCGCTGGCTTTAGCAGCAGCTTTTCTCTTTCGGTCCCTCTCTAATTTAGCTAAATGTGAAGCTAATGTCTTCCATTTCTGTTCCCCCCATTCCCTACACTCATCACATGTCAAATTAATAGGGCAAACCTGCCCTCTGCAATTGGTGCACAAAGTATGAGAATCATGTGTCAATTGGGTCATCCAGGTATTGCAGCCTTTACTGCAATACCAGAAACTGAAAGAACTAATCTTAGACATGCCTAAACTAGCTACAAAGTCACAATTGTAAAAATGTCAAAATCAGGAAAAGTCAATATCAAATAACAATCCCAAAAGGCTACCGTATCAAAAATACTTCACCAAATGGAAAGAAAACCAATGAATCAAAACCAAGCTGCTTTGTCAACACCAGGTGTAGATTCTACAAGCAGCAGAAACAAATTGACTTGTTGGCAATGTTTTTCCTCTCTCTTACCCCAAAAGTGGGTGGGGTCTAGTCATCTATACTAACAAAAGAATCATTACCGTGGAATTCAAAATTCTGGCTGCAGTTCGAGTAGAAACTCTTATTCAAGTAATTGCAGTACTGGGTAAGTTACTTACATAAAAATAAAAGGTAAAACAGGCATTTTCATATAATCTTTTCTTAACAACTGAACCTTCTGTGTACGCAAAAACTCTTCCATTTTTTTACCCTTCACTCAATATGAAGTTCCCCAAGGCTGCGTTCTTAGCACTACCCTATTTCTTATAACAATTACTACTGTTAATACAGCATCCCTGCCAGCATGAGTTAGGTCTTCCCATTATGTCAATGATCTCACAATTTATGCTGCAGATTCCTCAATCCCTAAGCTCCACTCACTTATACAGTCTGCCGTTCTAGTTGCCTCTTCATGGGCTACTTGATATGGATTCCTCTTCTACCAATAAAACTTTTTCCATTCTTTTCTCTCACTCCCAAACAGTACCTCCATTGCCACTTTTGCTTTGCAATTCACCCACACAGTACCATACTAGTGGTAATTTACTTGGTTTGATTTTTGATTCCCGCCTTACCTGGAAGGAACACATCCTATCAATTGAAAAAACTGCTCTCCAATGTCTTGCCTCCCTCAAACTTTATCCCACATTACCTGGTGCGCTGACCATAAAACACTTATGCATCTACATGTAGTTCTCAGTCTATCTGTCTCAGACCTCTAGATCCGGTGGACCACTTAGGACTAAGATTGGCCTTTGGGCCTTCCATTCATCACCAGTAGAAAGTCTCTATGCTGAATCAGGATTAACGTTGCTCATTCGTCCACGTGCCCTACTCTCTCTTAGATACTGTGCCAGATTCCACCAGTTCTCTACCCTGAGGCTAAATATACCTGAACCCTTCCTTGCCAAATTTACTAACAATCCCAACCGACCCTGCCCTTTCTCTATCCGTATGAAAACCCTTCTCACTCTTTATCACCACAATTGGAAATCCTTCCTTTTTACATCCACACTTTCTCACCTTGGGTAATCCCCATTTTCTCAGTCCGTCTATCTATACTGTACTGCACAACTTATCAAAAATAACAATTTTTTTTAAAAGTAAATTGTATTTTTCCTAACTATACAAACCCGAGGTCCTTTACATTAGGGATTACTTTCAGGCGTAGGCTGGAAACGGCCGTTAAACTCTTGAGCAAGGTGGTTAGGCAGTAACTACCTCCAGGTAGGTGGGGATACCCGCCTGCCGGGATGTAAACATTCCACTTTGCCTTTCGGCCCAGGTACAGATTGAGGGGTGGCATGAGGTGGGCATAAAGCGTAAAGGACCTCGGGTTTGTATAGTTAGGAAAAATACAATTTACTTTTAAAAATTGTTATTTGTTTCAACACAATATACAAACCCTCGGTCCTTTACATTAGGAGACTCACTGATTGGAGGAGGAATCTGATAAAGTCTCTCTGAACTGACTGGAGTTCACCACCTTGTCTTCCCTTCCTGGTCGTGAGAGCGAGGAAGGAAAAAACTGCCTCTGACAAAAGATCGGGTTGTAAGAAACGCAGGATCAGTTGTCAGACTTCTGGGTCCCTTTGCATGAAAGAGGAAACGTCAGTTCATGCAAAGTAGGCTAGGAAGAAGAATTTGACGTCGGATGACAATAAGGCAAATACAAGCATTGGGTTTGTCTCATAGTCATGGTCTCCTTCCTCCCCTTGCAAGAGGAAGGAGTGGGGTTGCTTCTATTAACCTGAACGGAAATAGAACGGGAGCTCCCGTTATGTGCTTATCTGCCTCGATCGCCCGGTCCAGCTTGTAACGGCATGTCCGCTCCCTGCCCGTGGGAAGAGAGCCAGGATGGGGAGAAAGAAGAGAGGCCAGTCACTCAACATTCATTCTCCCAATCACAACTGTACAACATAGGCGAGATGCAACCTGTCCTGTTAGGGGAGCTGGATAAGCTACACAACTTGTTGAGCAGCCACCACAGGACCCAAGGAAAAAGTGTCCAAGGACTTGTGTGCAACATCCCGGAGGTAGAAGGAGGTGAAGGTGGTCTGTTGGGACCAGACACCCGCCTTCAGCACCTGTGGTACCGACATATTCTTCCGGGATGCGAGGGATGGACCAAGCCATCGACTTCGTGAGCTCTCGGGTGAAAGGTAAAGGTATCGTCGTCATCAGCTGCCAAGTACCTCCTTTGATCGCTTCACAAAGTCAGGAGGAAGATGTGTCCTTAGACTCCTTAGACACTTCTTCCTTGGGAGAGAGAGTACTAGCGAAAACGTTGATGACATCCAGGTTAGGAATGTCGAACCTTTCGGAAAGTATCACAGCTTCCAATAGGACAAAGTAACGAATGATCTGGATCATCGATACAAAGTCCAAGGAGGAGGGGAACAAGAAGGACTCGAACCCGACAGTTGATGCCAATGGATTCGGAGTCCACCTACGACCTCCGAGAAGCAGTCGAGGTATGATCCCCATCCCTGTTCTTCCATCTTCTATGCCAAGGCCAGGGTAAGATGAGAGATGGACCTAAGAGGGCATATCTCTATCCGACGACTCTCGTAGGGCGAGTGCAGAGCACGGACAGGAACCCTAAACGAGAGTCACATGCCACCCAGGAAACAGTTCCCTGGGAGAGCATGACTGAAGAAGCTTCTCGTCCGTAACTAACTCTCGACTGAGGAGCACCTTCAGATAGAAGACTAGGTCGCAGGACCTCGTTCTTCACAAATGAAAGGGAGAGAAGCAGCCCTCGGCGGAGAAGACGAGGAAGTCCAGACCAGCGGCGACTCTGACCCGAGAGAAGTTCCGACAACGACACCACCAGTGAAGACGGATCCAGTCCCTGGGACAGTGTTGCAGAGGACTTCAAGGGATATCCAGCTATATCCGTTGCTGCTCGGTGAGAAAGCCTGTGCTTGCAAGCAGAAAGCTGGAAAGTCTCCCAGTCCTGAACACACAGGGATGTACTGCCTCAGAACCGCTTCTTGTGTAGCTGCACAGGAGGATGGGTCAAGCGGAATTCTTCTTGATGCCTCGGCAATCAGGTCGGATGAAGGCATGAAGTCTTCAAAGTATTTGTCTGTAACTTGGGTGAGCAATGTTTGCTGAACCAGCGAAAACTGGACAAATACGGAAAAAAACGTCGATATCGAGATTTTTTTTCATCCACAGCGGCCCCTGGAAAACTGAGAAAAAGACCGACTTGTGTGCAGGAGGCAACAGAAGGACGGTAGGAATTTCTCAGTCCAGCAGTCTCTGCATGAATCTTCGTGAAGAAAGAGTGAGCAGCATGTTCTGTCCCGATCACTCAAACCTGAGGCCAGGCTTGCCTACCACTACATCCCCACCAGGAATACATCTGGTTAATTGAGCTGTCGAGTGTGCAATAGAACAACACTCGAGTACCTTCAAATGTCGAGATGAAACGGGGAAAAAACGATTGCCTCCTGTTTGTCGACAAATGCCACAACTGTGGTTTTGTTGAATTTCAACAAAACCAGTGAGTGGCGCAAAACCCATCCTGAATTCTCGGACGGCCAAAAGGCTGCCCTGAGCCCAGGACGGTGACGAGAAGGTACTAATTGTCTCGGTCACACAAATTCAAGACAAGGTCTTACCAGTGTGTGCCTATTCCTCAATCTGTGAATCCGTAAGTAGACACAAGATGTCCAGAGGGGAATATGCAAGCATATTAAGAAGGTTTCTTCAATCAACATTAGCCTAACTCTTTCCTCATACATCGAAGAGGAAAGAACAGGGGACTGGGAACAGACTTCCATTTTCCACCTGGAAAGCTTCTGCAAGATGACAGGTACCTGAGGCAATTAGCTCTAACAACGGCTGGCATTTCCCGAATCGGGAGCACGGGAGAGGTGGTGGGATGAAAGTTCGATGGAAAGAATTGCCGAGACCTAAGGGAAATAGACTTCTCCTGAAGGGATCCATTCCCAGGTCTCTGCAATGTTGGGGCTAGTTTCAGAGACTCGATAAGTATCATTTCGTCCAGGCATCAGCAGTTGCAATCTTCTTCTGAAACCTAAGACTTCTTAGCTAAGGAGTTGAAGGGGCTGGCCAGAACTCAGGTCAGTTGAGATGACTAAGACCCAAAGTTCTTGGCCACTGTCCAAAGGACAAGTCAGTGCCCTGGTGGGAACTGACAGTTTACTTGTGAACCTAAGTTCTGGAGAGAAGAGGCGAGGCCTTTCAGACCCACTGGTTTTGCTATGACACACCCCTGGCTCCTCCCCCAGACAGCCGTAAGCGAGCACAAACCACGCCCATTGGGGTGGAGCAACCAGAGACATGCGAGTTGACAGGAACCAAACCGCCATATTTGAAGTTGCAAGTTGCTATGAAGTATATCTGTACTTACCATTCCATTTTACTGCTGAGAGATTTATTTGAGATTGCAAAATAACTACAAGTAGTAACTTAAAGTTCCAATTTGTGAATTTTGACATTTTCCATTCCTCTTATATTCTAAGATAATATAATGTGACAGTAGTTCACCTCCCCTTTTCAAGATATTCCTATCTTGTTACCTAAAAGTTGCATTTCCTCTAAATGCAAGGATAAGAGTCTAAGTATACCTTAAAGAAATTTATGAATAATTGAAAAATGTTATGGCTGGCCTTCAGAAACATGTAAGCTGTTGACTTTTGTATGTAATTACTTTACAAATCCTTTATTTCCTCCAGAATGGTCTCCTCAGTTGGGGGGTAGGGTCGGAGGGTGAACTAGACCCTGGGTCTGAAAGGCCTCGCCTCTTCTCTCTCCAGAACTTAGGTTCACAAGTAAACTGTCAGTTCTGAGAGAGAGGCTTCAGCCTTTCAAACCCACTGGTTTTGCTCACCTGATACTTCAGGGGGCATGAAGATGAAGTCCTGCAACGACTGCATCGAAAGCTCCCTGTAGACCGAGGAGAGCATAAAATGACCCAAATACAGAGTTGCTTTTCCAATTCATTCTAGCCATTATCTCTTGCAGCGTAACTCCATTATACATCATCCTTGAAGCTGCTTGACCTCTGATAGAGTGGAAATTGGTGGAGTGTTTTCTGGCATTGGGATCAGCTCTGAAAATACAGTCCCTGAATAGCTGCCTCATCTTTGGAAGGACATGATCTTGAAGTTTTCATCCAGCCAAATATGGTCTTCCCTATCTATGTTCCTTTCTGCACAGATTTTATTTGTGTACTCAGATAAAAGTTTAATTGTTAAAAACTGGACAAATTTTTGGCTTGATAGGGTGACACCTAAAGCTGAATTCAATAGGAGTGTAACATTGTTTCTCTGATTCTTGGCCATGAAGGAAGGGTGGTTCCTTAACACAATGGTTTCTGGCGTGAAGGTGCTCCTGGAGATACATAGATGATTAAATTGGTTAGCTCTCAATGGGCAAGCCAAAGCTACGAGGAATAAGGTCTTCTGAATCATGAGCAGCACAGAATCATCTCTTGTAGTGTTGAGGAAGGAAACCACTTTATCAAGATCCCAGCCTGGAAATTGATGAGAATTGCTGGGTCTTCTTCTATTTACTCCATCAAGCATAGCTTTAATATACTTGTCTTCTGTTAGACAATAATTGGGAAAGTATCCCTTCAAAACCGGTCCAAGAGCAGCTCGGTATCCTTTTAGTGTGTTGTATGCTAGGCCCTTGTCTATTAATTCGTTAAAATAGAGTAGCACTGATAAAAGAGGGAACTTGGTACTTCCATATTTATTGTGTATGAACTTTTTAAAGCTCCTGAAGAGATTTTGGTACTTGGCCATGGAGCTGTCTCGTAAACTGGAAGTAATTTTGTTGCATATCTCTGGAGGAAATATGGAAGGTAGTTGATCTTTTATATTCTGAAGGCGATCAAATTCAAGTGGTGTTGCGCTAAGGGTGAAGTACAGTCCATATGAAGTATCTGGCAACCTTCTACTTTGACTTTGTACTTCCGGTATTCCTTGAGACTGTCTTGACTAGGGGATCCATGGTTCTGTTTCCTGGGAAACAGTGCAGAAGAGCATGTTGTTATCACATTCGTTATATATCTAAAAGCAACTTTATGCAGTAAGAAGCCTGGGGAAAAGCATAAAGAGGAGAAGAACCTTCCCAGCTAATGTGAAAGCATTATTACTGATTGCTTTTGTGTTGAGTACTGGAAGAACAAAATCTCTTACATTTAGAATTAAAGCCATTGGTGAAAAGGTCTATTTCAGGAAAGAAATTCATATCTGTGCAAATTAAATTGAATAGATTATTGAATCAAGAGTGGCTTCTGGATGTATGGAACCAAAGTCTCTCGATAGGGAATCAGCCATCACATTGCTTTTCCCTTTAATCCATTTAGTTTGAATGTCTATGTTGTATTTTCCTTTGATGTTTAGTAACACTTTGATGGCCTCCTGGGTGATTTGTTCCTAATGCTACCATGTTTTTGACCCAACAGTATGTTACTTGTGAATCTATGTGAATTAGTACCACTTTGTTTCTTAGTTTGTCTCTGAAGTGTTTTATACAGTAAATGCATGCAAGTAGTTCTCTAATGTTAATGTGCAGAGTATTCTCATTTTGTAGCCATGTATTATTAGTTGAGAGTATGCCATGTTCTCCTACTAATGCTCCACCTTTAATCCAAAGTTGGATGCATCTGTGAATAGTTCTAGATCTACTTGATTATTAGGAATGTTTATAGCACTATACATGTTAGTCTGTTTCCATGCTTCTAGAAAGGATTTGAAAGGAGGAGGAATGATTCTATATCCTTTAGCAAAATATCTATGAAATCTGTGAAGGAATTTAAGATGGTATCTACCATAAAAGGTGTAGTAGGAACAGAAGTTAAGTGATCCTATCAATCTTTGATATAATTTGAGGTCAGATCTGTTCAAGTTGGATACTGTATTGGCAAGCCTGATACATTTATCAATGTTTTCCTGCATTGGTCTCATTGTTTTGTTCTCCAAGTTATAATGAACTCCCAGGAACTCTATCTTTTGCACTGGATGAATAACAGACTTTTTAATAGATATTTGCCAACCCAGTTCCGTGAGCACTTCAATGACTATTTGGATGTGAGACTCGCATTTGTGAAAGTCATCTGCCAGTATGAGTATATCATCTAAGTAGTTAAAGATGAGTATATTATATTTCTTCCTAATGTATTTAACTACTGTGTACATTAGTTTGGAAAAGATGTAGGAGCTGTCTTTAACCCGAAGGAACAACCGTCCATTTGAATTTACGCTTTCCTAATTTGAACGTTAAGAATCTTTGAGCACTGGAATGAAGAGGACGTGCCAATAAGCGTCCTTTAAATCAAGTCTACATGCCCAGTTGTTTAAATGTAAATTGGGAATATAGTTTTAGGTTTCAGCATAGAGAAAGAAGGTTTCTTGATCATAGTATTAAGGCATTTCATATCGAAGATTAGGCGAATGCTCCCATCGGGTTTAAGCTTGTAAAATATGTGGTTAGAGTAGTAGAAAGAATTTCTGTTAATTTGTTCTATTACCCTAGGTCTAGTAATCTGTCACATTCTCTCTCTAGTATTATTCTCTTGCTAGAAGAATAATATCTATCAACCCCAAATCTTTTCAAAGTCTTTTGAGCCTTATTTTTATTGGTAAATGGGAGTCTCACACCCTTACTGATCAAGTTGCATGCAAAAGAAGAATTTGGGAGTTTTTGCCAATTTTTTAATTTATTTGTCAATGACCTACCTATCCCACTTACTGGAGGGTGTGAGAGGTTTCCTTGGAGCTAGAGGCTTCTGTAGGGAAATTTAACTCTTCCAATATCATTGAATTGTTAGTGGGTACATTTGCCAAATTTTTATCTTTACTGTGAAGCTCCAGGTTATTTTCCACTTGGTCCGAGCAGGGCTCGATGGTATTAAGATTTAAAGCATAATTACTTTTGTTTCTTATCTTTGACGTCTGAATTAATTGTTGTCTGTCCCCCTGTACTCCTTCCCCCTCTTCGGCCACCTCTCTTGATACCTCGCCTGTAGGGATTGAACCTATTCCTGAACCCAAAGCTTCCCCTGAATCTTCTGTAAAAGTTAAATTTCTCTCTGGGGTAGCCCTGATACTTGCCAAAGTTGAACCTTCCACCTCTAGAGATAATGTCCCCTCCTCTAGGAAGGGGACCGCCTCGAAAACAGAGCAATAGCTTTCCTTTGATCATCTGATAAGACCCATATATCATTAGTTTCAGCTTTAATAATAGCATCTCTGGTATCTAAATTGAGGTTCCTGGGTAAAGTTCTACTTCTGAATGAGCGGATTAAACTTTTAATTAGATCAATGTGTTTCCTGAAAGGCCCAATTATCACTTTAGTAATGAAATCAATATCGTTAATCTTAGAGGGTAAGCTAATTGCGCCAGAGCTGCATGCCCTTAAAAAGAAGATATAGCCATCTTAATGTTTTCAATATCAAAGTGAAATTTCTTCTTGAAATCTTCATTAAACAACCTGCCACTTGGCCAAAAGTTCAACTTTGGCAAATTTATCAATTTGAAAAGGTCTGCAAGTTCTTTATTATGATTACAAACAAAGAATTGATCATGAGAGTTCTTGTCTCCTTCACTTAATGTTAATGCAATTAAGGAGTCATTTAATTGTATTTTCCATCTCTATGAATGGAGGGCACAGCATTAAAATTGTTAGATATATAAGTAGGAATAGGTTTGTTAAAGGTAAGCGGGTTAAATTCTTCATAGTCACTACTATCTTCATTATAAGTTGTAAATAATTCTTCATTTGCATTCTCAGGTAAATCTACTTTACCTGAGGGCACTTAGGAGGGTGGGAATTGTCATTCCTTTTGCAGTCGAACCACTTCTGCAATAGGAGTGAAAAACTAGACTCAAATTTGATAATAAAAGTTTAACTGATGTCTATAATATGGCTCATGAATTTACAAATCAGGTTGGACAGCAGCAGACCTAGAAGGCTGAAGCCAGGCAATCGGGTTCTAGGCTCAAATGGCCTTCATCGGTTAATTCAGGTCAATCGGCATCCTCTCACTAGTATCCCATACTTAAATTTATATAGCCTCTACAGTAATCATCTTATATTATTTATATAGCATGACCTGTCAGAAATTCTTAAGACGGTAGGGGTACCAGTTCCTCATGGTAAGGGGTAAACAATTATATCGAAAGGAAAGCAGTGTGATATAAAATTCTACCCATTAGCTGAGGTAGTGCAAATTATACCGCCATTGACAGGAACCCCTCTAGTTAAATGTCTGCAAACGTTGAGATAAAACGATAGGATCTCGGTGGGATAGGTGGAAGGGGGCGGCTAAGAGGTAGCCTAGATTGACGTGGTATGTTAAACTCAAAGTTAGAAAAAGTTAGGCTAGTTAGGCCATCCTGGCTCATTGGTAAGGTAAGGCAAATCTAGTTAACACCTCACCTTACAACATTAATTACCTTTGGCATATAAGTATCTAGTCCTTATAAGGTTTAGGCTCACTTTACACAGTTTAGGATTATATGATAATGTACTTCGGTCTCGAAATTTATCTATTCTCAAACTTTTACGATTATAACTATTTGAGGGGACGGTATGCACCGGCTCATTGTTTACCTTTACTGCCATGCTTTAGCGTCATCTGTCTGAATCCGCTGCTATCCAAGACGTTTTTATATAAAAACAATATTAAACCTTACCCTTTCTCCACTAGTTTCAATAATGTTTGATTCTGTAATAATAACATTTGAAGAATTTCACTGTTGGAAGGTTCCTGGCTGGTTGGCTGGTTTCTTCCGTTTTGGGACATCTCTTCTTTTTGGGTTGTGCCGGTGGAATATTGTCATCATCGCTAGTTTCGCTGAGATTATGCATCTGCTGATACCTACGACTTTTTGGACATTTTAATTAGTTGATTAAGTCCCTTGTCCCTCGTGACAATAATTAGGGAGGGTTGTAGTAATGGTGAGGTGTAACAGGTGTTGCCTGTGTCCTGTCAACTTCAAATATGGCGGTTTGGTTCCTGTCACTTCGCATGTCTCTGGTTGCTGCCCCAATGGGCGTGGTTTGTGCTCAAGCCACGGCTGTCTGGGAGGAGCCAGGGGTGTGTCATAGCAAAACCAGTGGGTCTGAAAGGCAGTGCCCTCTCTAGAACCTTGATTACCAGGGTATCTGGCAAATCTCTGAAAGAAAGGCAGAACCAAGTAAAGATTCGTTCCCAAAGGGTCGAGCCAACTCGGGACTTACAAAAAACCGGAGATCCAATTGGGACAAAGTCTTCTTCTTAGCACCAGAATTGCCCAAAAAACTGCAGTCGGCAAGACCCTCCGAGGCAAGAAGAATTCATATTCTGTCGAGGCAGGGGTGGAAGTTTGGTGTCTCGACCTTCGAAGAAAAGAATTCATCAGGTTGAGAATGCTCTCGGAAGCCAGGACTGTGGCGGTCCCTGACACTCTCGGCCCCTCGGAAACTGCAAGGGTTGCGAGTGATGAAGGTTATTCATTGGGGGAGCCGCGGTCCTGTCCCGGGGATCCTCACGCCTGACAATCGGCGTGAAGTTCCGAGAAACGAGGGCGATCGTAACTTGAAGAGGAAGACCCTCGCTGTTTCCGATGCGTGAAACTCCTGTACCTCTCCCCTTGGCGGGAGACCTTGACAGATCCCATGAAACCCTCCTCGGCTACCTGGTTATAATACGAGAGAATCGGGGGACCGATACCCAAAGCATGCCAGGCAGCCGAACTCCGAAAGAAAATTTCGTCGGAGCTCTCTCTGTCCGTCTCGCGCCTCTCGGAACAACCGAGAGGAGAAGAGAACAGGTGAGAGAAAAGAGTATCTCTACCTGTCCTGCCAGTATGATAAGCAGGAGAGGCGGACCGTGAGTGATAATCAACCGAAGGAGATTACTGCCGCACGGGGAAAGAAAGCACTTGTGCCGTGGTAAAGCGCTTTCCTGGGAAGAGCAAAAAAGTTCACTCGAACATAGCCGAGAACCCAAAACGGAAATAACCGAGTAGGGCTGAGCCGAGCTGAGCCGATCACGCAAACGCGGTCCAGCTGGTCGGTATGCGGCGGACTGGGAGGCAGGGGGATGGGCGAACCAAGCCGAGCCAAGCCAGTCTGGCAAGCCGAGTCAGTCAAGTCGAGCGAGCCAGTCTGGCAAGCCAGTCGAGTCGGGCCGAGCTGGCCAAGCCAATTGTGCAAAACACAATCATAACTGGGCAGGCCGGACTCGTCTGCTGTGAACAATTGCTAGTTTCCTGAACTCTAAACTCCTTCGAGGCCGAGGCCCCTCGAGAAGAAGGTTCAAAGGGGAATTCTGTGTCTATCTATCTTGCATGCTTCGAACCTAAAGTTCAAGACACAAGGATGAAACCCAGCCGACCACAACCGAAGCAGCTGGCGGGCAATATCGAGACACCTGGCGTCGCGGCACCACGCAACCAGACACCTGGGTGTTGGCAACCAGACACCTGGGTGTCTCGGCACTTTCTCTCATCCTCCTATGCCTCTCGTAAGGAGAGCGCTCGTGATTCAAAGAATTCGAGCTACCCACGAGACTTCCGAAAATCGGGAGCAGCTGCTTTGTTTCCTAAGAGATTAAAAAGAGCCAAGCACAGAACCAGTCTTAGGCGCAGACTTCCAAGACTGGCAACGAGGGCGTGGCCTCGAGAGGCGCTCGCGGCCCCCAAAACGCAAAGATCCACAGGAGAATGCGAATCGGTCAACGAGAGAAACTTGTCTCCCGGAAGAGAGTCAGTCCTTAGAAGTCCCGCAGGACTCCCAAAGTGAATCTCTTCCCTGCTTCTTCTGGTGTTCGAACCGACAGGATCGAGACATCAGGCTGGGAACCCGACCAAGCACTGGCAAACACTCGGGAGCGCTTGCGGTGCTGGCAGGAAGAGGAACCAAGACACCTGGGTGCCTCGGCCCTTTCTCTCGCACTGCTCCCGAACTGGGCCCAGGAAAATCTCTCCAGACCAGATCGGGATACTCCGACATTCCATAGAATCTCGAGCACTCGAGCGGCTCGCCAACGAGCGCCCGAAGCAGCCCCATCTTAGAGGCGGAACCTCTAAGACTGGGAACAGGATCGCAAACTGAGGTCTCTGCGCGCCTGCAGTTCCGAAACACAAAACCCAGGGCTATGCCAATCAGTTTCCTAACCCGAAGGTCGGAAAGAGCCAACGAGAGACCCACTGCCTCCTCGGAAGGAGGCAGTCCCTAGACGTCCAAGGGCATCAAGGGGAAGAAGCAGCATTCCTTTCCTTCAGCCGATGGAGGTCTGTCCGATTCTCGGGACCCCAGGACCTCGGGAGAGGAAGGGAAGACGCAGCAGAAGACGAAATCGAAGATAAGATGAAGAAGATGGAGGCTACTTCCACAGGACGGCTTCCTTCACCTCCACTCCGACATCTTCTACAGGATGGTGGACACGAAACATTGTAACCTCCAGGGTAGTCCGGCAGGAACACAACGGACGCAGCCAGGACACCACCACCAGGAGAAGCATGATCAGGACAGCCGATGCAGGAGCTACGGCAGCAATTCGGAAGGCAGGAGCTACAGCAGCAATTCGGAAGGCAGGAGCTACTGCAACGGCCAGGAACATCACCTCAACAGGACGACTTCCTACATCTTCACGCCGACATCTTCTACAGGATGGCAGACATCGTAACCTATGGGGCAGCTGGCAGGAACGCATGGAAGCGGCCCCGGGCACGACCGCCAGAAGCGGCAGGGATGATCAGGACAGCCGATGCAGGAGCTACGACAAAGGTTTGGAGAGCAAAAGCTATGCAACGGCCAGGAACGTCACTTCCACAAGGCGACTTCCTTCCCTTTCACGCCAACATCTTCAACAGGATGGCAGACATCGTAACCTCCAGGGCAGCTGGCAGGAACACAACGGAAGCGGCCCGGGCACGATCACAGAAGAAGAAGCGGGCACGATCAGGACATCCGATGCAGGAGACAGCGGTTCGGAAGGCAGGAGCTACTGCAACAGACAGAATGTCATTTGAAAGTCACCAGCAACGACAGGAGTGATCAGGTGGCTGCGGCAGGAGACCAGGAGAGCAGCCCAGAGACTGTCGTCGAGTTGACAAGAGCATAACACAGGGAACAGCAGGAGCAGATGGACCACAGATACGCAGGAAGCATTGCAACAGCATACATAAAACCAGCAATGACAGCGATCGATCTACATCGGTGGGAACAGAGTCAGAAGCGATCCCGACGTAGAAATATGTCATCTAATCAGGTATTGTGGTCGATCCGAAGCAACACTGAATGAATATCGGGACTGCTTCATGCAAGATATTCTTGATATATCCAGCCAACTACTGCTGTGTCTGCGATGCTCACTGTCAACCTGAAAGAAAAACAATGATGATTAGTAGAGGGAGGCTCCTCCCGCTACAAGGGAAACAGCCCTACACAGTGGGAGGAGGTACTCTAGACGAGGTCGCTCGATCGCTCCCCCCCCCACCCCGTCTTCACCCGACGAGCGAGCGAAGAGGGCGAAGGAGAGAGATCTACTAAGTGGAGAAGTCAGAACCTACGGTAAGAGAAAAAAGGATGGAGGGGAGGCCACCAAGGGCGCCGTGGAAGCGGAACTTATTGACAATGGCCGTGACCTCCCACTCAGCCCGCAAATCTCTAAGCGCAGGTGGCGAGTAACACTCAGCATAAGTAGGAAGAAATTAGTGATGCCCCTTACACACGGAGGACGGAAGCCCAAGAAGGGAACTAACTCTTACGTCCTGATGGATGTAGGGGAGTGAAGATATTGCGTCCCAAACTATATCTCCGAAAGTACAGGGGCGCCTTCAGTATTACGTAAAGGGCAGCTGGAGAGAAGCATTACCACTTGGTTACACTACTCCAGTTATGCCCTTGGCCGTCAAACCCAAGACACAGGCAGGGAACGACGGCTTACGCAAGGTTATCACAAATCGTGGGTTTGTATTAATAAAAATCAAACACACATATATATAAATAAAAATACAGAAAGATCCCACCAGGATAATAAGAGCTTAACGACAGTCAGGCAGAGAGAACGAAAACACGTCAGCAACGCATGACGGCCGAAAGCAAACTGGAATGTTTACATCCGGGCAGGCGGGTATCCCCGCCTACCTGGAGGTAGTTACTGCCTAACCACCTTGCTCAAGAGTTTAACAGCCGTTTCCAGCCTACGCCTGAAAGTAATCCCTAATGTAAAGGACCGAGGGTTTGTATATTGTGTCGGAACAACTTAATACTCCCTCTCCTATTCTACATTCTCATTGCCTTAAGCACATTATGACACATGACGCTTGCACCCTGACTTACACAAATGGCTCCAAGTCCTCTAAAGGAACTGGGGCTGCTGTCCCCTTCCCTACCAAACATTTTTAAAATTATCACCACCTGTGGCAAGCATTCTTACAGCAGAACTATATGCCATTTTGTTTGCACTAAAACAACTTCAAATCTCATCATCCTTTGTTACTTTTACAGACTCTGCTAATTCTTTATCCCTCATCCAATCTACTGACTGCACCAATCCTGTAGTCCATGAAATTCAAGACTGGCTCTTTCGTACTTCAGCCCAGAAAAAACTAGTCTGCTTCTGCTGGACCCTGAGTCATGTGGGCATCCTAGGCAATGAGCAAGTGGACTCTTTAGCCTGCTTGGCAGCTTTGTTGGGATGCCCATGTTTCAAAACCATCCCATACTCAGAGTACTTCCCATTCTTCCATCTACTTACTAAATTGCTGGCAGTCTTCCTGGTCCAGTATCTCAAATAACAAGCTCCGCACAGTTAAACCTACCATACTACCATGGTTAAACCCATGTCACAAGAATTAGATGATGGGAAACAGCTCTTGCCCGACTACGAATTGGTTATTCAAACCTCACACACTCCCACCTGATGAAAGGATCCCCTCCAACTTTGTGTCCAACTTGTATCCCTCTTTCCATATCCCATATAGCCCTTTCCTGTCCCCAGTAACAGTCGCACGCAACAGAGCCTTTACCAGCCTAACCTCTCTTCCCCATCCACCTCGCCTTCAAGATATTCTCACTTTCCACAGAACGTGTGATCTGCTTCCTTCAACAAATAAACATTCTTCATTTAATAAGAATATAACCAACCAACCAATAATTCTGACCATACTGTATCTATAATCAGCATAAAATAGCACCATATGGTCTCCAAGGCCTGGTGCTTGACTGACATTAATTCAATCCCCTAATTACCAGCACTGAGGAGTTGCCTACTTCTACTACTTAAATTGCAACAGTTTGTATTACTGTAGGAATAAACAAATACTGCCATGCCTGAGAACTGCATTGCAAACCTTCCTCATACAAGGATATATGGTTAACACCATACATCCTCGTGAAAATGTTCTTTATAAATGTTCTCTTCACATGGTAAATTAACAATTTTTTATAAAATCCATAAAAAACATTTTCCAAATGTACTGTGTACTTTAGTAAAAAATTCAAACTGCTTCATTTTTGGAACAAAACTGCAGTAAATCACATTAGAATTTTGTGGAACAGGCATAACTACCTAATCAACATAGGTTTAAGCCTAACAAATAAGACCAGTGTGAGACAACACACAAAACTACAATAAACAGAACCAGGACTGAATTATGCCAGCATTGCCTCTAATAACCACCCTTATTCTTTCCACCAGGAATCCTAAAGCTTGGCCTACGGCAACTAAGTAGGCTAAAACCTCAGGCAACAGAACACCTTGGTTAACTAATCACCAAGGATAAAGGATCCTTCGATACATTAAGTAAAAAAGCAATGTATGTAGGATCTTTATATACGTGTCCAACTGGTTAATAACGGAGGGTACCGATAACTGTGGCTTAAATCAGTCACTTGCCTAAAACGAACCTTCCACTTAAACATCTCGAGGTAAAACTATAGAACAATTCCGCATGGCTTATTTCCTTGGAAACTGAGTTTTCCTATACTTTCAGTGCTGCTGATGGAGGTGTTGTTGATTACTGGCGGTAAATTATTATTAACCTCACAACTATTGGAGACCCTCTGGGAACGGGGTGTTTTGGGTGGGGTAAAACACTGGAAGAGAGAACAGAGATGTTATTGTTATGATGGCCACCCTGGAATGGTTCCATGCATATAGGAGCCATATTTTCAAGAAGGGATTTGATACGGAAACCTATTACAAAAGGAACTATACTAACCTAACCTAGTAGGCTGTGTTACTTAGCCAGAGGGCTCCAGTCAACTTACCCCCTGTGAAGGAAACTCCACATTTTACCAAACGTTTCCCTATGACACTGCGTATGCACAACAGCATTCCAGGATGGCCAGCATACAGTGACATATCAGTTCTGAGGTTAATTACAATCGACCACCAAAAAACCATGGTAAATTCTTGATAAACAACCAAAATACTACAGAAAAACTCAGTTTCTAAGGTAATAAGCCTTGCTTATTTATACTATAATTCTACCCATCTCCTACATACTTTAGCATAAAGATAAAAATCTCTAATGTGAACAGTAATTCATAAAATTAAATTGAATGATTGCCATGATAAATATAACACTGCAGCTAATTCAAGGAATTAACTGGGTGATTGCCATGATAAATATAACACTCTATCTCTAATTAACAAAATGAAGTTTTAAACAGGTGCCAGCGATATTTCCAAAACAACAAATCCAAATAAAAACGATTTAAAATCCCAGTACTAAATTTTAGCTCCACGTTGGTTATTACCTTGGAAATTGACTACAGTATTTCTATAGTATCTTGGTTGCTTATCAAGAACTTACTGCCATTTTTTGTCACTCGACTGTAATTTCCCTCAGAACTGATTGTACTTTTGCTATTGTGCATGTACGCTCCTCTCAATGGCCACTGCTTTGAGCGTCACAGCAAGATTTCGTAAAACAAGGAATGTGTACTTGAGGCAGGTTACTAAAAGGCGCCATTCCCGTCAACAACATTTACTGACGTTAAGTCATACACAAAAATACAAACTAATCTTGGTAAATAAGTACCTACCAATACAAACAAAGTTGAACAATTTTTACACCAAATAACACTGCACAAATTACAAGTTAACACTGAATAATAAAAAATGTAGATTCAACATCCTCCCAACCATAGGAGTACACTGCTACTCCTATGAAAACTCTTACCACACACTGTACACAGGTTACAAATCTAGTTTCACTGGTGCTTTTACCAAACGCCCTCTGCGAGTATAAGATATGGACGTGGCTATTTTGCTCCGGCAAAATAGCGTTTCATATGGCATTTAGCTATTTTGCCGGTTCTAATTACGAGTTTTCATAATTTGGGTGTAACTAGATAAATTATATACATGTAATAAAAAATACTTATACAGATAAATATATTAATATAGTTAAATTTCAAGCAATTTTTAACAAGGGGTTCAAAACAATTGTTTACTGATTTTACAAACTGAAACTTCGACTGAACCTTTATACACGTACCTATGTAATCTTTGCCTTTGGCCATGGTTGGTCGTCGCAGTTAAACTTACGGGAACCTGGGAACCTGGATGAACATTGTTCCAAAAATGGAGGAACAAAGTTTCACAACAAGCAAATTTGAATTAAACGCGAAGTTCAACTCATATAAAGAGTTGCAACAGGCTGTAGAACAGTTTCAAAAGGAACACTTTGTGCAATTGTGGAAACGAGACTCAAGGACTATAAAATGTATGAAAACAAGAGCGCCAAACAAAAACTTCAACGAAAATCTAATGTATGGTGCAATTAAGTTCTGTTGTGTCCATGGTGGCAAAGATATCAAGTCTTCATCCACTGGTGAGTCAAGCTGCTCTATTGATCCATATGTTGAACATACTTGTATCTGATTTTCCATGACTCAAAAACACTTATCCTTTACAAACACGCAAATAGCTCCTTATTGTAGGCTTCAAACGCATGTCTAGCACTGGCTTTTCTTTTGCAGGCCAACGTCCTAACCAGGCAACATTCAAGCAGGACTGTCCTTTTTCAATTCAACTATGCACAACTCCTGATGGCCAACAACTTTTATATCAAAGATAAACAATGAACATAATCATGAAATAAACGAAAAAATTTTTAACTACCTACCAAAACAGAGACACTTGTCTTTAGAAGAAAAGCGAGATGTAGAAAACATGCTGAAAGTAAATGCTAACAAAAAAAATGTTGCAAAACTATGTTATGCAGAAAACAGGAAAGAAAGTTCTATTAAAAGATTTGCACAACATAGGATCAGAGATAAAGAGAAAAGACAAAGATAGTACAAAAGGTCCATTAGAACAAGTTCATTCGATTTTTGTAGACTGTCCGGGTGCTGTAGTAGAATATGTGACCGATGATGAAAATCAGCTTAAAGCTACCTTCTTTCAAGATGAACCAACGAAGTCAACTTTTCATCATTTTCCCGAAGTTATGCTAGTCGATGAAAACATCTGCTCCGTCAAACTTCAAAATACCGTCTATTTATGCATTATCTGTAACGGTGATGCAGACATCTCTAATAGTGATGAAGATGGCAATTAATCACAGAGCATTATGTGCAGTTCGTGTCTGCAGTGGTTGCATCTATCGTGTGGTAGACTTAAAACTTCACCGAAAGCAAAGCACTGGTTTTGTAACACTTGTAAATTGGGTTGAACTTGTTTGTTTTGTTTCTTTAAATCACTTTTAATGGTAATTTTATTTTGATAATATCAATAATTTCATGACAAGTACGCTTTAATGTTCTTCAGTCTTAAAAGTTATTTTAATAATTGACCATGATTTTTAGTAGCTTTTATGTTTTATCTGTATGTATTTCTAATAAATTGTATAATTATTTATCTAGTTTATGAACTAAACCAAAATAATGAAAATCGTAGTTAGAACCGTCAACATAGCTAAATGCCATATGAATCGCTATTTTGCCGGCTCCGGCAAAATAGCCCTTAGGAGGCTATTTTGCCGGAGCCGGCAAAATAGCCCCTAGGAGGCTATTTTGCCGGAGCCGGCAAAATAGCCACGTCCATAAGATATTGGCTCAACTCTGGATTGTGAAATATCAGAGTCATCTGCATTCACATCAGAATGATTAGAAACAGGTTTAGGCACAGATTCATCATTTACCTCGGAAACAATACAAGGTACACCACCTTCGGCTTCTGTGTCCAAAACATTTGAAATCTCAAGATCATGCAATTTTTGTACTGGTCTGTTAATAATACCTTTGGAAGTTTTAACATCAACACTTCTTATCACACCATCTTTACCTGGATATACTTCTATAACAACACCAAGTGGCCAGGACAACCTACGAACATTATCTTCCTTGACTAATACCACAGAACCTTTCTTTACATTACACTTAGATACAAAACCTTTAATGGCACATGGTACATTTCTTATGTAATCAGAGCTCCATATTTCCCAAAACTTATCCAACTGTCTTTGTCGGGCAGTCTCTCTCATACATAACTCTTTAGAAGACACAAGAAGAATGCTCCTCAACAACTGGCTGGACACCTGCAGTACGGCCAATAAGAAAATGTGAGGGGGTCAATGGATTGGATGTATCAACATCCTCACCCACAAATGTCAAAGGTCTCGAATTAATGCAAGCTTCAACCTCATGAAGAGTAGTTTCCAATTCACATCTAGATAGGCATTTGGCGCCCAATGTCTTTTTCAGAGCAGACTTAACTGATGGAACTAGACGCTCCCACCAACCTCCCCACCAAGGAGCACGGTGTACAATAAATTTCCACTGAGGAGCTAGTGGGCCATAGTGTTGCTGTAATTACTGAGAAACTCCAACAAATGTCTTTGCATTATCAGAATAAAAATTGAAAGGACCACGTCTTGCTGTAAATCTACGGATGGCAAGAAGACAATCTGGCATAGAGAGAGAATCGGTGTTCTAAGCGTACAGAACGAATAACACCATAAGTGAAAAGCAAAATATAGAATTTTTTGGAGGGCAAATCTACACAAAACAATGGCCCAGCAAATTCTAATCCTGTTACAGAAAAGGGAGGTGCTGATTTAACTCTCAGTTCAGGGAGAGAGCTACAGGTTGACTACAAGCCTTGGAGTCATACCTGCGGCAAGTTACACATTCTCTACACACAGTCTTGGCTATCCTTCGAAGTCGCACAATCCAATAACCATTTCTCAATGTGGACAAGGGTAGAAACGCCAGAATGTCTCAGAAGAACATGCTGGAAACGAACTAAAGTCTTCACTACATGAGTAGAAGGAAGAATAATAGGATGTTTACTTTCATAACACAGATCTGAATATTCTAAAAACCTTTAATTCTCAAAAGACCATCATTATTCAAAAAAGGATCTAATTTTACTAAAGGGCTCCCCCTGTGAAGTGGTCTACCCTGAATCAGGGATTCAAAATCTCGTGGATATGCTTCCCTTTGAACACAAAGGTACAACTTACTCTTAGCTTTAGTTAATTCACAATATGATAAAGGACCAGACCATTTAACAGGTTGTGGTTTGCAATTATTAATAAATCTTAAGGTCCAAGCTACTATATTAAGGGCTTTCTGAAACTTACTCCATCTAGAAAATTCAAATACTTGGGAAAATGAATCCACAGTTATACATGCTACTACATTTTCCTCAGAACTTTCATCCCTTAATGAAATCCTTAACTGTTCAGGTCGAAGCAAAGACAAAGACTCAGACTCTTGAAGCCACGGGGGGCCTACCAACCAAAGATCTGAAGCTACAAGGTGTTTAGCAAACACTCCTCTAGAAATGAGGTCAGCAGGGTTATCCTTTCCTGGGCAATGATACCAACAATCAGGTGATGTTAACCTCTGAATTTCCATGACTCGATTTGCTACAAATGGTTTCCATCTACTAGGGTCTCCTTTTATCCAGGACAGTGCAACTGTAGAGTCTGTCCAGCAATATGAAGTTACATCTTCCCTAAAACGATGGGCAGATTTGACAAAAACTAGAAGCAGGGCACTAAGCATTACCCCCAGCAACTCCAAACGAGGCAGTGAGACCTTCTTTATAAGAGCTCATAACAAGGGAAGCTTTAAAGGAACCATCCTGCAAAGGAACTCTCAAATATACACAAGCACCATATCCCTTTTCAGATGCATCCCCAAAGGAATGAAGCTCTAAACCTGTTAGGTCTTTCCATGAAAGATCCTCAAAGTAACATCGCTGAACCTTCCATGAGCCAAGTTTCTCAAAACCCCTTAACCACCTTTGAAATTTACAATGCAACTCTTCAGGTAACACATCATCCCATTTAAGTCCAATTCTCCATACATCCTGAAAAAGAATTTTGGCAAACATAACAAATGGGCTAATAAGTCCAAGATGATCACAACATCTGGCTATTAGGCTGAGAACACTTCTCTTTATGGACACCACACCCATCTGAGACCCAACATTTACTTCACTAAATGAAAAATAATCATGAGTGGAAACCCACTGCATACCCAGGATTTTTATATATTTACTTCCACAACAGTCATTAGGGTTTTCATTAAATTTATCTGCTAAACTCTTACAATTTGAATTCCATTTAGATAAAGAAAAGACATACCAGCTTCAGACATAATCTTACAGGCTTTATCAAATTTTACACAAGCTTCAGTAATACTGTCAGCTCCTGACAGCCAATCATCCACATACAGATTATAATTCAGTTCGTCAACTACTTCACAATTAAGATATGACTTTAAATGATGTTTAATTGTAGCATTCAACAAGAATGGGCTACTCTTATTACCAAAGGGAACACGAACAAACCTCATTACACGGACAATGCCCTTCTTTTGCCACAAAAACCTGTGAACATCTTGGTCTTCCCTCTGCACCTTGATTTGAAGGAAAGCTTTAGTTATGTCTGCTGTTAAAGCTACCTTCCATCTTCTAAATCGTATCAACACTTCAACAAGATCAGGATTGAGAGAAGGTCCACATTCCAAACAGTCATTCAAAGAAATACCATTATAACTTACAGCTGAAGCATCGAAAACAGGTCTTACCTTGGTAGAATTACTACTCTCACGGATAGCAGGACGATGCGGTAAGTAATAAACAGGATATACACTAGGAATCTCAGAATGTGGCACTTCCTCAATAATGTCATCCTTTTCATATTCTTCAAAAACCTCATCATACCTTTCCCTTAAAGCAGGAGTTTTAACAAATTTCAAATTTAAATTTTCCAACCTCTTACGTGCTGGTTTTTATTATTTTTCAAACTTTAGCAACATCAGATTTCCATGGTAGACACTTCATACCTACCATCAATAAACTTTACATTATCAGAAAATTTCTGTAAAACAGTACTGGATGAAAACTCATTGGATACAGCTTCTTTTGAAGAGATTCCCACAGATTCAAGATCCCAAAATTTATGTAAATCAGACTCTGATACATTACTTACACACAAAAGCTGGGAAGTTACACTTACTCTGTCCAGAGGAATATTACAAGACCCTGACAAAACCCACCCTAACACAGATTCCTGAGCTACTAAATTTTTTGACTGTAGAGTTTTATTAGGTACCATAAATCTCCAATAGGCATTTAGGCCTACCAAAATATCAACATTTACATGGCGGTTGTTCATGTAATCATCTGCTAATTGCAATTTAGAAAATGCCATTACCTCCTCATCATTAACACTAGGTCGGAACAATGGTGCGCAAAATGTCAGGTACTTCAGCTGCCATTAAAGAATGACTCTCACCCATATAACCAACTAAACTCATCTCATACACATTACATTGGTTACTCTTGGAAGCTTTACCTCCTCCGAATGAAGAAAATGTTATGTACTCAGAAGTTATCCACTTAGGCCTTACCCTTTTTATAAATTTACTGGAAACACAAGACCTATCAGATCCTGTGTCAAATAGTAGTGTAGCTTCACATATACCCTTTTTCCCCAACACCTTAACCTTTGCGGTCTGCAACACACTGCGTGACTGAGTTAACACTCTGTTATTTAGGTTAGGTTCACAATGAGCTACCCCAACATGAGTTACATTTTCATTAATATTATCCTGAGACATAGCACCACTTACATTTTGATCATTCTTATTATACACTTTAGTCTTATTGCCAGTGCAGCATAAAACATTATGTTTTCCCTTACACTTAACACATTTTGATTGGCAACCTCTGGAAATGTGACCTTTTTCCAAACATCTGAAACACAGTTTAGCATTCCGAATGGCCTCTTCACGTTCAGCAATGGAAAGTTTCAAGATAACAAAACAATTTTCACTCTTGTGATTTTTACCACAAAACATACACTTATAAAAGGACACCTCCAGAGGTCTGAAGAGCAGAGGTAGAACCCTGAAATTTACTTCTTTTCTCAGATTCAACACTATGGTTATCAGTCTTTACTGCATTGATATCCTTAAATGTATCTGACCTTTCTCGGGACTCTATTTCTCTCTGCAAAAAATTCAATAACCAATCTAGGTCCCTTTCATGTCCAGATCCTTCTCTGGACCACTCCAAACGAATGTCAGGAGGCAATCGAGACAGGATAACAGGCGTCATAAATACCCCATACTGGTTACCATCCACTCCTAATGCCTCTAAACTACGGAGTGTCAAAAGTTCATCCTGTAATTTCCACAAAGAGGAAACATTTCTAGAACTAGGATTCTTAGCAGGCATAGTGATACCAAGAAGGGCCTGAATATGTGCAAAAATAATACGTTCAGGCCTACCAAACCGTTCCTTTGACATTTTACAGGCTATGGGGTAATTAGCACTAGTCTGGGATAACCCCTGTATTACTGACTTTGCCTGCCCTTCTAACAGTGACTGTAAATAACAGGATTTACTAATAATGGGGATATCAGAATCACCTACTGCCACAAATCTGTCCCAAAATGACTGCCGTTCAATCAAAACTCCACTAAACTTGGGCAATTCTAATTCAGGCAGTCGCACATTACATTGAGCTAAAGCACCCGAAGACCCACTCTCACTTGGTGGCTTCTCAAGTTTCTCCAGGGATAATAACCTTTGGGCAGCCTGTATTCTAAGAACCCTTACCTGACGCCGAAACTTATCAGCATATTCAATGTCTTCTTCTAAGTCCTGTGGGTAACCAATTTCTAGCTCCAAGGCGGACTGCACTTCATCCTAATGAGCTATACGTGGATCAAAGTCATCCACAGCATCTTGCAGTTCTACCTTGCTCACTTCTCGATCGCCAAGCAAATCCATCAGTGCATTCGACGAACGGGTCATCCATCCTCAGCTTTCCTTCCTTCATCTTGCCTTATTTATCAGGGTTGGGATTCTGCATACAACCAAAGAAATCCCGGGTTCTGGGCACCAAAATGTACGCTCCTCTCAATGGCCACTGCTTCGAGCGTCAAGGCAAGATTTCGTAAAACAAGGAAGGTGTACTTTGGGAAGGTTACTAAAAGGCGCCATTCCCGTCAACAACATTTACTGACATTAAGTCATACACAAAAATACAAACTAATCTTGGTAAATAAGTACCTACTAATACAAACAATGTTGAACAATTTTAACACCAAATAACACTACACACATTACAAGTTAACACTGAATAATAAAAAATGTAGATTCAAGAGTGCGTGCGCAGTGTTATAGGGTAATTTTTGGTAAAAAATGGAGCTTCCTTCATTTGGGGGTGGGTGCGGGACACCCAGCTAATTATCATGACCTACTAGATTAGGTTAGGTTAGGGTATTCTGTGTTAGTATGGTTCCTTTTTATAATAGATTTCCCGAGCCAATCCCTTCTTGAACATATGGCACCCGAATGCCTCTCGTATTCGCGGAACCGTTCCATACAGTCCGTGCAAAGGTAATACATAGAAATACTAAAAGCCCAAATAAAATTAGACTTATTATCACAAACGTCATAGTTCTTCATATGCAATAGGTTATAAGGTCTAGGGAAGGCCACTCACCAGTATTTCAGTCCAGCTGACAAAGACAGACAAGAAAATTTGCGTATGCGTAGCACGACATCGAGAAAGGGTAATCCTATTACCCTACAGTTTAGGGATCCAAATTCACTGCATTGGGTAACATGAAGATCAGCACACAGATTTACCAAATATTTATCGAATCATGGAAAACAATGAAAAAATGAGCAGTTTATCTGTTACAGAAGCAGAGATTATAAAAAATAAAAAGAATAAAGAGGAAACATAAATAAACAAGAACATGTCATATGGTTACGGACACACACAATATTTAGAAAATCGTAAATCTCGAACTCGGCACGGACTATTACCTTGGAAATTGATGTTTCCTGTACTTTTGGTGTTGCTGATGAAGGCGGTGGTGGTGTTTACTGTCGGTCAATTATTATTAACCTTATATATCTACCAAACACAGTTGGGGACCCTTTGGGAACGCTGGGCTTTAGAAACGATTGGAGAAAGACCGGACCACCACGTTGTTGTTATGGAACAGTTCCGAGCATTCGAAAGTCATTAGGGAACCATAGCCTATGTTCAAGAAGGGATCGGCTAAGGAAACCTATTAGAAAAGGAACTATACTAACCTAACCTAACCTTGCAGGCCACATGTGTTGCTTACTCGGGCGAACCCCCGGTGAAGGAAACTCCACTTTCTGACCGGCCAATGAAGAATTAGAGAAATTTATTTCTGGTAATAGAAATTCATTTCTCGTTATAATGTGGTTCGGATTCCACAATAAGCTGTAGATCCCGTTGCTGGGTAACCAATTGGTTCTTAGCCACGTAAAAATAAATCTAATCCTTCGGACCAGCCCTAGGAGAGTTGATAATCAGCTCACTGGTCTGGTTAAACTACTGTAAGGTTACAAGGTATACTTTTCACCAAAAGCTCCCCCTGTAACACTGCACATGCGCAATAGCATTCCAGGATGGCCAACGTACAACATCTGAGGTTAATTACAGTCGACCGACAAAAAATAACGGTAAAATCTTAATAAGCAACCAAAATACTATAAGAAAAATCAATTTCCAAAGTTATACCCGATGCGGAGCTTTTGCTTAGTTCTACCAACCTCTGCTTCTGCAAGCAGGTGAGATGCTCGTTTTTTCAGGTTTATCAAAGAATGACTGCTGAAGAGCAAGAGGCCGTGCCAAGTTCCTACCTGGTTCCTGATTCATAGGCGATCATTCTACAAAGACAATGGCTGGCACACGCTACACTACTCGCGCGAAGTATAGAGCTTTGTTTTTTTTTTTTTACAATCTCTGCTTCTTTGAGCAGATGAACTGCTAACTTTTTAGCAAATATACTTCTGTTTGCAGATCTGTCGAAAGAAGAAATTGAAAATAGGGAAAAAAGCTTAAACAAACACGCACAAGGAACAGTGAATTTGGACCCCGAAACTGTAGGATTACCCGAGAAAATTGGGAATTATCACTTTTGTAGAAAATGATTATCCTAATTCAGAGGAAGTGGAACTGAAAAGGGTAATTATTTATTCTTTACATCAAGGACGTAAATAAACAAGAAACAAATAACTGGGGAATTAGGTAACACAGGTTATTTCGATAGCTTGGTAATATACAAGTTACAAGTACTTTATTTGATTAATAATAGAGCTGAATATTAAAAATCGAAGTGAACATATTCTAAACATGCAGTTGGTAAACAGTGCACAAAAGAGAAATTATAAATGATTATTAATAATGCAAATATGACTTCGTAGCAACAAGAAATATTTTTTCCACAGGGAAAATGAGGAGGACTTTGAAAGTTCTAAAAAAAAAACACACACACACACGAAAGAAACGCTTCCGTAAAAATCTTGAGAAGTAATGTTACTGAAAAAATAAGCAATTTTATTAGCCATTCTTACAGGAACTACTTTTTGAAGATCATTGATATGGTTAAACTGTAAGGTGTCAAAGAAACGAGCAGGTAAAAGTTACTGCTACTTTATTACAGATCCAGGCAGTTTATATTGCGGCGACTGACGCCGGGTCGTGAGAGACAATGGAATTGACTGTGACCTGAGGTCGAAACAATAAACAATAATATGCAGTGAACGAGTACAAATTACAATACAAAACATACAGAGCTACAATATAGATACAGTCTTGATGCCTGTGAATGAAGAAACATGTGATACACAATGTGTGACATTCGTATAAATACCATAAAGTAAAAATGATTAAAATGCGTGACCTGGCACGTTTTAGGCGTGACTAATTGAGCTTGAAGAAAACGGGAAGTCACCAAAGAAAACAAGCTCAGCGGAGACTTATTAATGGCGCCACGAAACACTATCCTGGCGCCGATTTGGTGACTTTACAAATACTCCCCCAAGACGAGGGACGCGCCTGATTAATCCCTGTATCTGCTGGGACGCTGAAGGGTGCCGCGGCTCCTTGAAGATAACTGAGGGGCCTCCCGCCTGTGAGTCTGCTGTTTGGGCGGTTCCTTCCTGGGCGGCGCGCCTGCGGGGTGAGGGGCGTGCTGGAGTGCGTTTTGGGCGGAAGGGTGCTGCGTCGCTGCCGGGACTCTCTGACAGGAAGGCGGGCTTTAGCCGGTCTATGGAAACCCAGTCGTTCTTGCCTGGGAGTGCCAGCTGAACGCTTGCTGTTCCGCGCTCCAGCACGCGGAAGGGTCCCCTGTAGGGGCTTAGTTAGTGGTGGACGGACGGCGTCGACTCTGACGAAGACGTGGGTGGCGGATGACAGCTGTGGCGGCATGAAGGTGGTTGCTTTGGCGATGTATGAGCGCCTGCAAGGGGCGAACTTGCCGCCACGTCGCGGAGCCTCTGCAGAGATGGGGAGTGGCGTTCATCCGTCACGAGCTCTCCCGGCACCACGAGGGGTTCCCATAGGTTTGTTCAGCTGCGGATGGGGTGCCGTCGGCTCTGGGGCGGTCCTCAACCCGAGGAGGACCCACGGCAGCTGATGTTTCCAGTCCCCGGCGGTGCAACGGGCCATGAGGGATGACTTTAGGACCTGTGGAACCGTTCAACCAGGCCGTTGGCCACTGGGTTGTACGCTGTGGTGGTGTGGTGCGTGGTTCCCAGCAGTTGAGCCAGGGCAGACCACAACTCGAGAGGAAAGCGGGGCCCCTGTCGGTTGTGATGTGGTCCGGGGACGCCGGCGGCTAACCCAACTGGAGAGCAGGGCCTCAGCGCACGCCGCTGGCGGTGGCTTCTTGCATGGGTGTGGCTTCGGGCCACCTCGTCGAACGGTCTACCACCGTGAGGGAGGTATCTGGATCCGCCTGATGGGGAAGGGCCCGACGACGCCGATGTGGATGTGGCGGCGGCGCCTGGCTGTGGGAACTCGCCTACCCCGACTCGTCGTGTGACGACCCACTTTACTGGTCTGGCACTGCAGGCACTGTTTGCCCAGGCTGTGGCGTCCTTTGCACCCCGTGCCAGACGAACTTTTTGAGAGCAGTTTGGCGTGGTCCTGCCGGAGGGGTGTGAGAGGCCGTGAATGATGTCGAATACCTGGCGGCGGCGTGAGGCTGGAACCAAAGGGCGGGCTGGCCTGTGCTGATGTCACAGAGCAGGCTGGGCCTCGGGGGCGAGGGTCACGTCCGCCACTTGAGGGATGTGATGGCGGTGCGGTATGCTGGGGTTTCTGGGTCAGCGCCTGTTCTCTGGCAAGGTCCTGGTAATCTACACCAAGCTGCACTGCGCTCAACTCGACTCTGGAGAGGGCGTCTGCTACGGGATTTTTCTTGCCGGGAGGTACCTGACGGAACAGGTAAATTCGGCTATGGCTGAGAGGTGGCGCTGCTGTCTGGAAGACCATGCGTCCCCTGCTTCGTGAAGGCGTGAACCAGTGGCTGGTGGTCTGTGAAGATTGTGAAGGGCGCCCCTCCAGGAGGAACTTGAAGTGCCGAACTGCGCGGTACATCGCGCAGAGTTCCCTCGTCGAAGGTGCTGTAGGGCTCTGCGGGACTGAACTTCTTGCTGAAGAAGGCGATGGGCTGGGGGCGCCGTTGATGATTTGCTCCAGAACAGCACCGCAGGCAACGCGTTACTGGCGTCTGTCGTCAGCTGAGAGGAGCCTTGGGATCCTGGTGTGCCAAGGCGGTTGCCTTGGTGAGGGCGGCCTTCGTCAGGAAAAAGGCCTGTTGCTGGCTGGGTCCCCAAGACAGGGACTTGTTGACCTTTTTAGGACTTCCGTCAGGGGCCGTGGTGTGCGCGATCCCGGGATGAACCGCCTGTAGAAGTTTACCATCCCAAGGAACTCCTGGACGGCCTTGATGGAGGTGGGTGTCGGGGAACTTGGCCACGGCTGCCACTTTCGATGTAAGAGGGCGGACGCCTGTCGGAGACACCTCGTGACCCAGGAATTCTGCTTTCTGGACGCCGAAGGTACACTTGTCGAAACGGACGACGAGGCCGTTTTCTTGGAGGCGCTGGAGGACTGCTTTGATGTGCCTCTGGTGTTCGCTGTGAGACCTGGAAAATATGAGAATGTCGTCGACGTAGCAGACGCAGAATTTTAGGTCCCCAGGATGCTGTCCATGAGCCGCTGGAAGGTGGCCCCGGCGTTCCTCAGCCCGAAGGTGGAGAAGGCGAACACATAGGACCCGAAGGGCGTGATGATGGCTGTCTTTGGTATGTCCTCTGGCGCAACAGGTACCTGGAAATAAGATTTAAGAAGGTCCAATTTAGTGAATATTTTGGCCCCGTGAAAGGAGGCCGTGAGGTCTGCATATTGGGTAGAGGGTAGTGGTCGGGCTCTGTTGCAATGTTGAGCCGCCTGTAGTCGCCGCAGGGTCTCCAGGAGCCGTCCGGTTTCTGCACCATGTGAAGGGGGAGGCCCATGGACTGGAGGCTTTCCTGCAGATGCCCATCTGTTCCATCTCCCGAATGCTTTTTTCGCCTCCTGAAGGCGCTGAGGGGAAGCCTGGAACTCGCATGTGTCGGGGCCCTTTAGTCACTATATGGTGGTATATGCCGTGCTTGGCTGGGGCCCCGGGACTTGGCGGCTCGGGCTTAAATACCTCAGGGAACCCGACAGAAGGTGTGCATACTGGTGGGGGCGACGGCGCTGATGGTGGGTCTGGGTCCCGCCGTTAACGGGAGAGACCGGCAGGAGTCGGTATCGAGGCGCTTGCGCCCACGCCGACTAGCAGGCCGAAGGCGCGCCAGAAAATCGGCCCCAGGAGTGGGGTTCCACGTCCGCGACGATGAAGTCCCAGGAGTAACTCTGGCCAAGGATGGAGATCGACAGAGCCTGGTGCCGTAGGAGAGGATGGGGGTTCGTTGGCGGCCGTCAGAAAGCGGCCGGGTCTGGTGTCTGGTTGCGGTCCTCTGGATGCTGGGAAGACCGACTTAAAGGCTCCTGTGTCGACCAGCATCATCCTGCCGGAGACGGTGTCGCGGACGTAAAAACCTACTGTTTTTGAGGCCCTGGGTTCTTCGGCTGCCATGGCGGCCTGTCCTGCTGGCCGCCGCCACCCCCGTTTTTTTGAACGGTTGAACGAGCAGGGCGGCAGGCAGTTTCGGGCGTCCTTTCCGAACCACTTGTGGTAGCGACAGAAGCCCGGGAGCTCCGTCTGCTGTGGTTCGGTGGACGTCTGTTGGCGATGGCGTTGACGGGCTGCTCTACGCCCTCTTCAGGCTGGACGGAGCTGACCGGCTGTGTGGCCGGTTTTAGCCGCTGTGAAGCCTTGACGGAGTCTGTGAGGTGTTGTGCCGCCTCTATGAGGTCCTCGACAGGCATGGTGTAGGGTGAGCGATCTGGTTGCGTACTTCCGGGAGGAGTTGGCGGGTAGATTTCCCAGATGAAGCTTATCTCCTGCCGCTTGTTTGTGCCGCCAAGTCTGGTATTGACAGGAGATCTACGACCATGCCCCAAGCGTCTCTTGGATTGAGGTCGTGGCGTGGATTATTGGCAAGGTCGATAGCACGGTGGCCCGCCGGGCGATGGGCAGGGAGCAAGCTTCGAGGAGGAACTTTTTGTGGTGCTGTATGTGAGGGTGTGTTTGGTACTCGCGAGATGAGTTTTCTGTACACGTCCTCCGAAGGGCGTTGAGCACTGTGTCGGCCTGTAGGATTTCGTCCGTGAGGTCCGCGATTCTGAAGTGGCTCTCCACCCCGCGCAGCCACATCGATGGGTTCCCCGCGTAAACGGCGGCAGCTTTACGGTGAGGGCGGCCCGCGATTGTGTTGCCCGCCGCCGTGTGTTCGGGCGCTGGTGTGGAGTTGCGGGAGGGCCTCGATGCGGGGCGGGCGGCTGTGATGGGAGGTAGGTAAACCTCGGAGTCCGCGGGGTCCGCGTTTAACTGCATGAAGGAGGGATATCCGCGCCCATGCTCGCTTCCTTTGACCCCTTACTGGAGTGGGGTACTCGCGTCAGTACGCACTTTCGTGCGCCGTGTGGTTCCGCTAGTGACACTGGTGGGGTACGCCGACGCAGAGTCAGCACGCCAAACGCTGGTTACAGCGCCGTGTTTAGGCCGCTAAGAGCGTTTTGGAGAAATCCTGGAGCCAAGACTGAGTCGCCGCGTGTGAGTCCGCTAATGGCTCCGGGATACTCCGGGGTCACCACTGTAAGGTGTCAAAGAAACGAGCAGGTAAAAGTTACTGCTACTTTATTACAGATCCAGGCAGTTTATATTGCGGCCGACTGACGCCGGGCCGTGAGAGACAATGGAATTGACTGTGACCTGAGGTCGAAACAATAAACAATAATATGCAGTGAACGAGTACAAATTACAATACAAAACATACAGAGCTACAATATAGATACAGTCTTGATGCCTGTGAATGAAGAAACATGTGATACACAATGTGTGACATTCGTATAAATACCATAAAGTAAAAATGATTAAAATGCGTGACCTGGCACGTTTTAGGCGTGACTAATTGAGCTTGAAGAAAACGGGAAGTCACCAAAGAAAAACAAGCTCAGCGGAGACTTAATTAATGGCGCCGCCGAAACACTATCCTGGCGCCGATTTGGTGACTTTACAAAACTAATAATAATACTAAGATAGTCATCAAGGTTATCTAACTTATCTCGCTATAGGATAAAGTAAGATACAGTTTTGGTTCTGTAGCCTATGTGAAGAGCCATAATCTCAAATGACTGCGGATGCGCAACAGGGTGCCCCTTTACGGTATAAATATTATTGACCAATATTCTGGTGTCAAAACCACTGAACGACTAGGGCAGGGGTCGGCAAACTCCGGCCCGCCGACTTAACACCTGGACATTAGTTATCTAACAGTTGTTACCTAGTTTAAGGCGTTAAGGGATCCTCTTAGTCCATTTGATATCATGGCCCCCCTCTGAGACACTGCATAGCTGTCTGGCCCGCTCTTTCTAAAAAGTTGTCGACCTCTGGTCTACGGGAAAGGTTGAAGGTCCTTTAACAGTACTGAAACAGTCTAAGCCAACAATAACAAGTCTCTCGTTTGAGGGTGGCACTGACAATAAATCTCACTTTTCACCTTATCACTGCAACGACAAGAAGTTCGGAGCTAGCCAAAGTTTCGAGGAAGCAGAAAGGGATTTTATAAGAGAATGGATTCGCTTATACAAGGGGATGCCCTCCCTCTGGAAGGTGAAACCAGAGTAGTATAGCAAAGGAATTAAGAAACGGGAGGATTCTGCAATATTGCTGGGGAAATATCGAGAGAAATACCGAAATGCTACCCTACAAGATGCAAAGAAGCTTAATTCGCTGAGGAAAAACTTAAGGAAAGAACTGAAGAAGATAAGGGGCTCGAAGAAGTCTGGCGTAGGCTCTGATGAAGTCTAAGAGTCGACATATATCACTTTCAGGAACTGTTATTTCTACGAGACCAGGAAACTCCTGCTGAGTCGATTAATGCCATAGATGATAATGATGATTATGATTTCACAGATGAATCAACTTCGGTGAGTATTTATGGGCGTTATTCATCATGATCATTTAGCAATTATATAACTGTTTTTGATGCGAAGAAAGCATGCAAAAGACAACAAAATATAACAAAAGTAATGAAGTATGTTAATGAATATAAACAATGAAAAACTTAATCTTAAGGCTATCAGATTTTCTCGGGTAATTTCTCCTCTTGTACAGCACAGTACCAATTCTTCATCCAACGACTCTTTCTTTGGTTTTTCTTCCTTAATCAAAACAACAAAGATACTGAAATATAAGCAGTATCTCACGCAGACATGTTGTTTCAATGGAGATATTGACCATAAAATTGAATGGTCTGAGAGCAGAAGATTGCACAACAAGTATTGAGACTAAATTATTGACATCAATATGTATCGTTTAGGGGCTTCCTTAGTGAATTAGATTCTGGACATATCATTTCTGTAAATGAATATTGCCCTCATTCAGTAAAAGCCGGTGAATGGCAATATACTACCACTGAACTTATAGCGCACTTTTTTTTTATTCGTTTTTCAAAGGCAAAGAATGAAAATGACAAGAAAGTGTTCTGTGAACTGCATAAGCAGCTTGAAATATGATTATTGTTGCTTCGGAAAAGCCCGGTCATCTGCCAGTTATTCGTTGGCACTAAAAATTGTAGAAAGCAGTAGGGACAATCATTTTCCATTTAAATGAATCAGCTGATGAACAACATTCGAAATGCCAAGTGAACAGCCATATCTCTCGCAGAGATAAATTTCAGACTGATAAGTCCCAAGTTCATGGCTTTATCGGGTCTAAAAGGCTAAATAAAATCAAGACGTTGTCCTGATCAAGAACGCTTGTTTGCGATTGCTACTCTACTAAACAACATTATCTTCTTACGGTTTCCTCTGTATCTTGTCGCGAATAATAATAATAATAATAATAATAATAATAATAATAATAATAATAATAATAATAATAATAATAATAAACAGATGTAATTTGGCTGTGAATAATGAACTTGTGAGGCCCATTTACATTCGGAATTTGGTCAATACGCCAAGAAAGTTATCGTCTGATAAGATAAAGGGCGAAGAATGTATATCACACAGGCGAGGGTCAGCTGCCCTACCAGACTTAGAAGGGAATTTGTGGTACCTACGGATTTGTGCTGGACAACTTTTAGTCGATACCAAGGCAAAATGTGAAGTGTTGTATGATACTTTCGAACATATCTTTGGTGTAAAAGTGATACTAGAGTGAAACCGAAGTAACTGGTAATAAAAATCTAATTTGCCTGTGAGGGAAAGAATATTTAATCTTGGAAGACTGACCGAAGAATCCCCTCCAGCTGAGCTTGGGACAACTATCAAATCGGCTTCTCAAATGGTAAAGTTTGTTCAACTTTTGCAGTACCATATATCTCTTAAGGCAAATGTCTGTCAAAGGGAGAAAGAGAGCATCCGATGTTCACTCAATAATACTTTCTATCAAAATGTAATAAAAGTTAAATTCATAATAACAGACGATAAACATAGTTCTAAAATCATTGCATTGTCATATGATTACACAACAGCACTATCTAGTACTGTTAGAACTGACACAGGAAGGTTTCTCGGCCCCGGCCCCTTGCTACACTCGCATGTATGTAGATATGACTTGACTGACCTTAATGATTACCCTTATCCTTTTTCTCAGCCAGTGGCTTAAATATATGACTGACTTTGATGGCTTCAATTCTCTCACAACCAGTTGTTTGAATATAACGTGACTGATCATCTTTTCTCATCTTGTCTAGCCTGAGCACAGAACTGTTACTGTACTGTAGGTCCCTACAAGTATATCTCCTAATTACTGGTACTGTTCGCTCTGAAGTCGACCACGAGTTTTTTTTTTACCAAGTTCGACTCCCGTCTCCCTTGTGAACAAAGAAAAAGGGGCGAGCAACAACTGATTTTGTTTTTTAACTTGAGCAATAACTCAGTCGCCTCTTGAAGTCAATACAGTGCTTTGTGATAACCCAGTTATTTTCTCTGGACCCTATAGAGGGCGAGTGTCGTCAGTGCATCTCACGCATTACTAATGAGAGTTTGAGGTTCCTTCGGTCTTTAACTGCACCCACTTTTCAGCCTTTTACTTTATCTCCATTCCCTCTTCCTTTCTTCTGCCTTAATGCCACACCTCTCTGACTATTCCTAACGCAAGTGTGGGGTTTCCTCCCATATCCACTTTTAGATCCTCGTGCTTCATCTCCTCTGCTTTCTGGGTCTCTTTATCTGGCTGTACCCGACTCTAAATCCTTCTTTGAACTGACATAAGCGCTTTTTGGCTGAAAGTGCCTCAGTACTTGACTTGACAGCTTAAATGTCATAATATCAAATAAAATCAATCTTTCTCTGCAATCAAATATTGCAACAACAGCCAAGAATCGCTCGAAATATGTTCCACATCCGTGATACCTCTCCTACAAAAAAAAAAAAAAAAAAAAAAAAAAACGCTAAACGTAAAAATACGCTTTGCACTCGTTAGTGGGTGGTTCAATAAAGGATTACATTTCCAGTTCTCAGCAAGTCACTTTGGAATGATATTGCTTGCCAAATGCCATTTTCTACCATGGCTGCAACCCACCTCAATCGATTAACTACCAGGCATATAATTCACCGCTACAGTTAACGAAGGTCATGAAACAGGAGCAGTTGTTCCCGCCATCTCACCCCCGCAACCCTTGACATGCGAGCGAGATGGACTGGACAGCTTTAGAAGTTCTTAATCCTAACAATAAATACTTCAAGGCTGATAAAGATGAAATCGAATATCAGTGCTCTGAGTATGAATATACGGTCGCATTTTCAAAAGTGGTGCAAGAAACTGTGTATATCTTAGTGATAGGAGTAATCTAAATATTATTTTTAACGATAATCGTAGATAAGATCATTGGAATGAGAGGAATTTACACAAAAATAGAACAATAATTTCAAGTGTTATTATCAGAGAGTGGATTATGGAGGAAAAATCTGAAGAGGATAGATCGTTGGTTAAACAACAAGTGCTTTTTAATGGCCATTAGTGGAGCGATTTTCATCCATTAAAGAGAAACTTCGAATGTTATTAGAGGAATTCATAGTGGAATTTTTTCAAGGTAGCATAAAGTATCAAGTAATTTTGACAGCCATTTCTGAGATGTTAAGATCGTGAAACATCATCTAGACTAAGTATACTTATTGCATTATTAGCAATGATATACTCAGAACGATTTTACTGACGTTTGTTTACCACTGAATTTGTATGAGAAAGGAAAATGCCAATAAATTTCACAAGATGATGACGTTTTCAAACTTAGAAAGTCGACAGGATACTAATTTCTTACAAGCTGGCTCACGTTGCCTTTGGTATCTTGTAACGTACTAACATAAGTTGGACGAGAGGAACGCTGTTAGCCTACTGTTCTAGAACTAGAATGAATTTGGGGAAAAGACAGCACAAGAATTAAAGTACAAAGGACGACAACATAATTATAAATCACATTTTCTTTACATTTTTCCTTTTCCTCACATATCTAATAACACTGGAAATACCATATCCCTTACTTTCATAATACTTCTCTTCATGATTTTTGCACCAAGGTGAGAAATCATATAAATATGTCCCACAGTAACCAGTGTCGAGGAGCAGTTATAATGCAATCTTCGTGTAAGTTTTGGCACTGAAGATGATATCACCTCGGATGATATGAGGTTGGGCTTCCGTCGTAGAAGTAGCGGTTCCTCTCCTGGTGACGTAGTTTGCGGTAGGTCTGCCTGCTGTTCTACTCATTAACCAGTTATTCATGGTATGGATCTAATCTTCCCTTTGTTGAGCGCCATTTACCCTTAATTTCTCTAGATTTTTCTTCTTTCTTGAGGTACCTTTCTTTTTTGCTGTAAGTCACTGATGTCTTCGCACCCACACACTAAGGTTCTCTACCAAAGTGTCATAGTAAACTGGAACAAATTATTTACTCCCAATTCATATGCCAGGTTTTCATGATCTCGTAGTACCTAGCGATCTTTGTCTTTACAAACGCTTCTAACTGCTCCTGCAACATTTCATCGGCTTTCAGGTCTAGGGATCACTTTCCTCATTATTTTCTGTTACACATACCTTTACCTCAAAAAAGCCCGTACCCCCTAGTTCCTCCACTCAGTATCAACTGTGGGACTTTAAAGAGTTTATGAAGGCTGGCATCTGAGTCTTCCTTCTTGATTTTGCTCATGAAATGAGGAATATGTTATTTTTTTCTTTGGTTGCAAAATCACGATCCTATGGGACATAATGCCAGTGAGGTCTTATTAGGACATATTTCCCCACTTCTGCTACAGCGTGCTTTCCCAACCATTGGATGATAGTCGAAGTGAAGTAGGTTACTTGTTCCCAGCGTCCTCTACTGACGCTTTTCAAGTTTCTTATATATCTGCTGGAAATCACTGTTCGTCGGCACTTGATGTATTTTGTCTTACCGAAAAGTTTCCGATTATTTGCCTACAAAGTCTCACTAATTCCTAAATTCATGTCCAGTTTCATCTTGTTAGACGTATATCTTGGTCTGCTGATAAGAAGTTCAGGCTCGTTGTCTCTCATCTGAACAATTTCAGCTCTTAACATGCCTAGTCTGTTCCCTGATCCTCTGCACTCGCTCGTATTTTTCTCTAGAACACTGTCTTAAGTTTTCTTGTCTCATTTTTTTAAACACATAGAATCTAAATTCTTGCAAAGCACCAGTATGTTACGCATAAAGCAAGACCTACTGATGAGGTAGTCTCTTTTCCTCTGACGTAAAGTCGTCCTGTTCCTGGGACTTTATAGAAATCTAAGTGGTGATGTTCTTGATCAACTGGAATTTATTCTTAAGTAGATGCAATCATAAACAGTATAATTCGTTACAATACAAATATTACCGCCAACTGGTTAACTTTTAGGGCGTACACATCATTGCTCACCTTTTTTAGAACGAATTCCGTTCGGTAGTCTTTCTGGTAAACATTTTTTTTATGAACAGGTACACAGTTATTCATCTAAACTATTTTTTTTATTGAGAAACGTCTGGAAAGCTAGTCTTAGAGAACACCGTCCACCATCAATTTATCATTTTACCGGGCTCTAGTTACTTACATTTAGTTTCTTTCAGGAAAACCTCGACTGTCCAGTGTGTGCGGAAAATACGATACAGGCCAAAGGACCCCAAAAATCATGCCCTGTCTCCACACAGTCTGCGCCTCCTGCCTAATCAGTCTTAATATCTATACCCACGCCTCGCCTAGAGTCAGACACAGCATTGTAAGTAAAGAAAACAGATAAGAAAATAAAAATTACACACACACATACACACACACATATATATATTGTATATTTGCATTAGTAGTTATCTATTCAATTATTCACTATTCGAGCTTGTGTATTCATTATTTCTTATTTTCCTTTTATCATCTCTATTTTATAAGCTTGACTGATTCGTACGGTACAACTAATAAAGTCTGAGTGTTAGTTTTTGATGGAATGCGAGGTCTCTTCGAGAGACCACTCGCTAATGGTAACTAGGACATTTTTGGTGCTTATGCAAGGCTTGAGAGATCTGAAAGCACTCTGGGATACATACGTGAATCTTAGAAGATTTCAGAGCATTAACTTACTCGATAGTGATATTTCAGACTCCATAGCTTTTCTAAATCACTCATATAAGACTGTGTACTGTAATTTTTTCTCTTAGATAAATAAAAGAATGTGATTAATAATATCTTAAAATTCTATGTGGATAAGGAAAGTAATGAGATTCAAAAACATATAGTTTTTTTTCAGTTTTCTGTAAGAAGAAATATTGAGATGGCTATTTGTCTGTTTGTCCGCACTTTTTCTGTCCGCCCTCAGATCTTAAAAACTACTGAGGCTAGAGGGCTGCAAATTGGTAAGTTGATCATCTACCCTCCAATCATCAAATGTATAAAATTGCAGCCCTCTAGCCTCTGTAGTTTTCATTTTATTTAAGGTTAAGATTAGCTATGGATCGTGCGTCCGGCACCGCCGAGTTCAATGCCGGAGGTATCCCCCGTCATAGCTGAGAGTTTCATACTGCAGCACATCGAAAATTTCATACAGCATTATACGCTGTACAGAAAACTCGATTGTGGCGAAGAAACTTCGGCACATTTTCTACTTGTTTTTTATGCTGATCCGAGATGTTTGAGACATTCTTCAGGTCCACCTTATGTTTTTCTGCAACAGGCGATCCCCTCAGTGTCACAAGAAGGTAAACCTCGCTTCATCTCGGAGAGCATTCCCAATTCCAAAGTCATCTCTAATATTGCCAGCATCATACAAGCCAACCCACCTCCGCCCTTGCCACGCTTCACAGGTATATCAGTAAGCTTAACTAGAATTACTGGCAGTTGCCAAAGTGTTCATGGCATAGAAATATAAAAGTCCACACACAAACGCAAAAGTAACACACTAGATCATCTGCGTAGCAATAATTAGCTTAAAACCCAAATGATTTTTAGGGACGCTGGAGAAACAATACAAGAAAGTCTTTTGATATTCAGATATCGTCGCTATCGCTTATTTATTATATGTTTTTAATTAGGTATTAATTTTTCTTTTGGCGGGCCAGATGCTGAAACCGAGAGCAGTGATGGTTCTCCTCCGGCCCTGCCGAAACGAAGCTCCTCCAGGATCGGGCCGCCCCTGCAGCCAAAACCACTGGTGTTGACCAAACCGGAACAGTTGCGGCCAACGTCACTGCCTCATATCCCGAAAAGTGTCTTCCACTGCCCGGTTTGTCTTACCGCGATGGAGTCGACGTCTCTGCAAACGAACGGGTATGTCTGGCAGGTTTTTAGCCTAATCTTTTTCGGTCTGTTGCTTCCGTCTTTCTACCTTTCCCTTATTATTTTTCCTTACCTTTTTGATTCGGTACCGAGTACCATAGCCATGACCTTCTCAATCGATTTGTGATATAAGGAATCCGGTTCATCTGATTTCCTGCTGTTATCACATTAGTTGTTTGGCCTTTCTCCAGGTCTCTGAACTGTACTTGATCTGTAAGCATGCGCTGGAGTGCCCAGGAACAAGGAAGAAATAATTTCCATGAAGATGTTAGGTTGTTTTTCCTTTTCAGAATATACTCCTAACACTAACTCTCATCGAGACCACTGACAACGATTCGCGGATGAGGCACAACAGATATAATAAATTGCTTCCAATCAGTGAAACTTAATGTTACTGAATTTTGCAATAATGAAATCGTCCCTAAGGCTTAGGTAACTTGCAGATTTTCTGTCGAATGTTGAACTCAAACACTTATCATTTAAAAAATAATGAAGTGATAAAATATGATGGTTACTTGTTCATCGAGAAGGCCTCTCTTCTCGCAGACGAATATTTGCTATACCAGGGACTGCAAATGCTTAACAGGAATCCACGTATATCCAGCTATTTATGACATAGGTTCACGTGTACCCTCTACATATATATATATGATTATCAACTTTCAGAAATGTTCTCGCCCACTTACACACCCTGGAACGTCTGGGTGAGATGAAAAACCTCGCTTCACCAGTGCCCGTGGAGAGGGCTTCCTTAAGGAAGCAGCCAGATGAAGGAACCATTTATGTTCCAAGTTTCTCCAACAACGACGACGAAAAGAGAAATTCTTTCGTCCCGGAAAACTTCTGGTGTTTTACTTGCGCCAAACCGTGTGGCAAAGACTGCTACAACCACCAGCATCAGCCAGTGCAAGAGGTGAGACGATTACAGCTACTGAAAATATAATTCTAAAAATACAAAGGCCTCGAGATATATCTATATATATATATATATATATATATATATATATATATATATATATATATATATACATATATATATATATATATATATATATATATATAATACATACATACAAACATCCGTTATGTATACAGTATGTAATGAATGTTTGTACGTACATGTATATATATATTATATATATATATATATATATATATATATATATATATATATATATATATATATATATATATATATATATATATATATATATATATATATATATATATATATATATATATATATATATATATATATATAACTATATATATATATTTTTTTCGTTTTTTTTTTTACCATGACTTTTACGTCTTCTCTTCCCTATCCTTCTCTAAACGAGTTGCAACCAAACACAGTGCATTAGCTACCAGGTGCAAGATTCACTTCTTAGTCCTACTAAGGACAATGGAATTCATCGGAAACCAAGACCGTCACAGTTCAATGATTTTTTTTATTCCTCTTGATTGCGTATCAGTGATATTCCTCGGATCCTCTTTGCTATGTTTTTTTTTTTTTTTTTTACTCCCACTTTTGGACACGCGTCTAAATACTTCGGGTTACATTCATGATCTGTAGTCTTAACCCTTATTTAAGCATAATCATTAATAACAACAACAACATCAGTAACGGCAATAAGAATAACACGGTTTCTTTCAGTACGTAGAGATAGCTACTTCAAGTCTACGGGACATGCTCAGTGGAGTTCAAGAGAGACTGGTGGAACAGAAAAAAAATCACGAGAAAACGGACGAAACTTTCAAGATGGTTTTTCGAGCCCTTAATAAGGCATCTAGGTACGTTTGATTGAACTCAGTTACCAATTACCCGTTGCTACTTAGGACTTACTTTACTTTAATGTCAACTTTTCCGGTGCGAAGGAACTCTTCATCTTACATACAGTATATTGCTGAAAAAAAATGCACACATTTTTCTGACTGTGCGAAGTTAGATGCTACGCCCTTGTTATGGTATGTCTGAGCAAAGTTTCTAGTTAATGTTTTTGGTTTTATAGATATAATCAATACTATACGTATGGTAACACACATTACTTGTATATATTTGAATAGTGATGCCGTGCATTTCACTCTGATTTTCTTACCAAGGGATCACAACATTTATGCCAAAAGAAATCCTGTAGTCAATTACTTGTTCATATCGAGGTTTTGATTTTAGAATATGACTTTTCAAGTCATCTTTGGTTCTAAATCCAAAACAAAATAGTAGTTCCTGTATAGCCTAAGATATAAGATTTTTAAATATTCTCTCTGTGCATTTGTCCTTTCTTATTTTGTAATGTTGAAATACAGGGGGGTGGCAGCCACGAAATGGGATACTGCGCGGAAAATAGAAGAGAATTGCTCCCACAAAGTTTTATAAGTCTGCTCTTGAACTTCAAAAGATTTTCTTTTTATATTAATTTTCTTCCTACATTATTTTTGAAACAGTAAGAAAATTCCCAGAAGAGAAGGAAACTAACCACGAGAAAAGCATGTTAAAAAGGACTGTTGCTGCTTTGTTACAGGCACTTATGGAGGCGAGGCGAAAGTACCAAAGACATCAACGAAAGCCTCCTTACTCTGAAAGCTTGCTTTGACAGCGAAGAAGATTCGACACCTCAGCGAGCTCTCGATCTCACAGCCAAGGTAGCAAACTCCTCCTCTTCTTCTTCTTCTTCTTCTTCTTCTTCTTCTTCTTCTTCTTCTTCTTCTTCTTCTTCTTCTTCTTCTGGTTTATCTGTTTCATACTGAGGGGAATCTTAGTTTTCATCTCTTTTCTTGCAATTCTTTCATTTCTTTGGTATGTTGTGTAAGAGATCTGTGAAAACAAAGAACAAAAGTTATAAGTGCTTGGACTATAGATAAGTATATATGAAAAATAGAAAAATGTAGTCTGTGCGTGAGAGAGGGAGAGAGAACGCGAAGCATTTCTTTGGTTTTGGATGAAAGAAAGTATACTGTATAGACACGATGAAAACTTTTTAATAGAGAAAAACTCAAATAGTTACAATGCTAAAACTCTGAAAATCATAGAAAGCACGAAAATTTGATCTATTCGAATTAAGGATAAATTCTTCTTGGCACGAAACTTAGGTACTCAGTTTCATTCATGGTCGATTTAAGGGTGCTCAGCTTGTTTATGATCTCAGATATTTGTTCACATTGCAACCGAAATTCCGCACTAGTTTTATTACAATCAAACTTCAAGGGTTTTGTTTGTGACCTGACTTTATGGAGCTTGTTCATAACATTAACTGTAGTGTGCTCAGTTCCATACCAGTTTTATTCAGGGCAATCCCTCTTTGTATGACCTATAACTATTATTCAGTTTCATTATGAAATATCTTTAGTATTCATTTTGATTATGATCTGTTTAAATGTTATCATTTATTATTATAACAACTCTTGCGGGTTCTGATAATGACCTGACTTCTGGGACATTTTGTTTGGTTATAGACTAAGTTTGCTAATGACCTGTCTTCGGTTATCAGTTTGACTTTCAACACATCTTTAAATAGTCATGTTATCACTCGACTTGACGGCATTCTGTTTGATCATAATTCAACTTCATATTGAGGTCTCCTCTGACTGTCTCCTTAGCATTCAGCTTGCTTACAGCCCAACATTATCAAGTCTCATCATATCTTTCATATTAATTTGATTATGACCTAACTTTGATATTTATCTCCATCCCAACCTAGCTTCAGTAGTCCATTTAACTGGGAACCAATCGTAGCTTCAAGTTCAGTTAGGAAATAATCATATATTCAGTATAGTTATGACATTTACGTGGCAATCAGTCTTGGCTACAACCTACGGCTCAAATGTTACATAAAGGTTTAGTTTTAGCATTTATAACGTATCGTCTTATAAATTAGTTAAAGCCTCCTGTTTTAGTTTTAGCATTTATTGGCTACAGGAATTAGGTTGAACATGCCACCACCGCGTCGATTGAGTCATGACAGATTGGTGCCCTTCTTATAACGGATGGGCTCACTTTAGTTAACCGGTGTAGGAGCAGTTTCAATAATGGCCTGTTCGTACTTCTTCAATCCTGGCAGGAAGAAGAAGAAGAATGTTCTTATGCAAGCCAAGTCCCTTTTCTCGAAAAGAACTATATTATTTTTTGCCTGTAATTTGGCTTACAGGAACCATCACAAATCGAAACTGGAAAAAAAGGTTAGAAACGGAAAGAACGGCTGCCACCACCGCGAGTCTGGCCGACAGATTGAGTCATGACAGATTGGCTTGTGTACATCTAAGGTGAATGGTGGCCTCAGAAACATGTGAAACTCTCTTTTAAAATTTACTATTCAGACATAGTCAGACCTCACATTTTAACCATCTCCATTTTGCAGGTCCAGAACCTTAGGGAACTGGATGAGAAGCTCTCGTCTCTCGAGAATGGAACAGGCAGCGAAGAGATTTACCTCCTTCATCAAAATAACAAGCTCTTCATTTCCACCAGAGAACCTGACCAAACCATTGTCATTACCATCAATGATTCAACCGTGCCCTTGGGTGAATAATAGTTGTCCTGCCATTCCATGACTTTCGGAGACAAGAAAACGGGCAGCCGAATGGTCTTTTTGGGTCCAAGCTTCAAGAGCAGAAAATTTGTGGGTAAGAGAGGAGGACGGAATGTTAGCGACTGAGTACAATTTTGAGGTAGAAGGGAAACCTCAATCTCGGCTTCGTAAATGTGGAAAGCAGAAGCCTGGTTCTCCCCGCTGATCAAATTTAGCCAGTGATATTTATGACTAACTGCAGTGTTGGATTATCTTTCATGCTTATTATATACTTAAACCGGGATAACGGACTCATTAAATGCCAGTTGTTAACCTGTGAGATTCATTGTTGGTTTACAATGAAACTCTCTGCGAAGAAGTCTTTAACTGAGATCATTTCGCACAGACAGATACAGGTAAACAATGATTGATTACAAATGACGTAATTAGGTTACTGAAATCTTCCCTAGGCCAACCAGTAAGAGAAATGCGGAATCCAGAGATGAGTTTAGGCAGGACCCACTAAGACGTTAGGTTATATGTTCTGGCTGCAGTCCGTGTTTAATCATCGTGCCTGAAAACACACACACACACACACACACACACACACAAACACGCGTCACTCAACCTGAAAACAAAGAAAATCGCACTTGCTCATAGAAACATCTTCCATAATAGTGTTGGGTCAAGAACAAAAGTTTTTTCTTTATTAAAAAATATCGACAGCGATCACATCCGTTTTAACGCGGTATTGAACCCGATAAGGGATTCAGAGCCGATGAAGCACGGTTTTTCGCCAGCACCTTTTTGTCAAAGTATTGGATAAGGTGAAAGTTGTCAAGTGTATATTTTATAACCTTACCCAATTTTTGCAAGTATTATTTAGTACCTAAGTTTGATAGTTTTCATATTTATAGAGTCAACTGAAGTCGCCATTACTGGAACCGAGAATATCACAGAAAAGGATCCTAAAACCATTCGTGACGTAAACGTAATACGACGTCATGAGGCTCCGCCCATCCACCAGGTAGGCAGTAAGTCACTAACAGGTGAATGGATATTCGTACCCTGTCTAGGCTTCAACAAATTCGATAATGGCCAGCAGGATATGGAATTGTCCCCGTGGTTGCAAGACTGCATTTGTTCTACGGCTTGCCACTCTGTATACAAGCGAGAAGACCAGTGGCAAGATTTACTATAGCGTGAATAGGTAATTATTTCTGAGGTGGGTAATAGTTATTTGGGCAGGAGCTGTTAGACAATCCCGTCATTTTGAGAAGGAGTACTGAAAGTTGGACAATATTCATGAGAGCGTGGAACCAGTCGTCACTGACATCGCTAGCGATGAGGACGGGGATGATGACCTCTATCTCGAGAATGGCGATGAAGACATTTTGTAAATAAATTATGTATAGTGTTAGACGATTTATTTTTACATCTAAAACATATTAAAACAGTGATTATAACAATACTGTATGTTCCTCATTCAAACTGATTTCAATATATTTTCCTTTCCATGCATATCAATATAAATCGTCTTACATTTGATTGATATTAAGTAGGTAAATAATAGATTGCCGTCAAAATCTTGGCTCCTACCATTACCTTTTATTTGTAGTGAGTATATGAGCGCTGTTTAGGATGCTGCATGATATAAATAAAAAAAAAAAAGAAAAATAGCAATGTATTACATTAACTGAAATAAAACAATGGCATTGACCTTTACACCTCTAACAATTGAGGGAAATGAGGTTTCACTGCTTTTCATTTGAATTCTACTTCTAGTGACCGCTCCTGACTTGCTGCAAACAGAAGGCTATAGTGCCAAAACCTGAGGTAAACAAAACGGATTGTCTTTTTGTTTTCCCGCCCTGAATAGACGTAGATCTAACAAATGAACTATGGAATGGTTCATTATGTAGATGGTTACATACACTGAATTATTTGTAAAGTAGAAGCAACACGGATATCAAGAAAATGGAAGAAGTCCAAGCTAACAGCTTAGTCCCAACAACTGCTGTGGAAGTTGCAATGAAACCTCCACAAAATAATAATAATAATAATAATAATAATAATAATAATAATAATAATAATAATAATAATAATAGAACTACTGAGAATGTTAATGGTATCAAGGGGACGATGATAAATCCTGCTCGCCATCATTGATATAGCTGAAGCCTAGAATGGGTACTATATCAATTAGTGAATAATATGTCATCGGCAAGTGGGCAGAGCCACAGTGAAGAGACGTTTTCCCAATATGCAAACTTCTCTTCACTGTGGTTAGGAAACACACTTTTACTCTGATAAGCACCAGAACTATTGAACTTAGGTACTAAATAATTCTTGAAAAAATTAGGTAGGGTTATAAAATATACACTTGCCAACTTTCACCTTTATCCGATGCTTTGATAAAAAGGTGTTGCCGAAAAACCGTGTTTCATCGGCTCTGAATCCCATAGTAGGTTGTAGGATATACTAGAAAGTTTGGGCGAGTCAGAAATAATTGCAAACAAAGAGATGAAAGACCTTCCCAAGCAGTATGTTTTTTAATAGTAGTACAGAGAGAGAGAGAGAGAGAGAGAGAGAGAGAGAGAGAGAGAGAGAGAGAGAGAGAGAGAGAGAGAGAGAGGCGGGGGGGGGGAGGAGGAGCCTAGGTAATACAACCCATACTGAAATTACAGTGTTAGAGAATTTATCACAGCCTTTAGTTGAAACGAAAATTTCTCTTAAACAGAGACACTTATATGCACAAATACGTCTCTTTGGCAACGGAGTATATACACTGTGTGGCCACATAATGACAGTGCTAAACACGATCACTGGGTACTCAATTTGCAAACAGTGGTGTATTTCAGGTGTGTGTCACTGGCATTTTTGTTTCAAGGAAATGGTGCTGGCTCCGTCAGTCTTTTATATATCTTAAACTTCTAAAAAGCAGCTCACAATAATCAAGAATTTCCTTTCAATTATATACTTATCCTATAACACCATATAACTCTATAATATTCAGATTATTTTTGTAATTTTGTTTTTGTTGTGGGACCCCTTTTGATGTTATTCTTATACAGGTATATTCATCTGTGAAAGAAAGTCCAATAAAATATATAGCAACAGAGACACTGTAGTCGTCGACTTCTTTCCCTTTCGTAACTTATGAATTAAAGCGTTAAAAGATTTTATCTACTGGAGGTTTTGAAATCCATTTAATTAATGACATACACTACATTTCTAGAACCTTCATGTATGAAAAAATGTAATGTTTTAAATGAATTGCAGGAGAAATTTGTAAATGATTGAGTTTTCAAGAAAAATATTAGTTATATTGTAGCATTCTTTCACGATAAATTCAATTACTGTTTTCTCCTTCTATTTATGTGGTCAAATATTCACAATGGAAAGTTAAGTACACCTTAGTTTAACCAGACCACTGAGCTGATTACCAGCTCTCCTAGGGCTGGACCGAAGGATTAGATTTATTTTACGTGGCTAAGAACCAATTGGTTACCTAGCAACGGGACTTACAGTTTATTGTGGAATCCGAACCACATTATAACAAGAAATGAATTTCTATCACCAGAAATAAATTTCTCTAATTCTTCATTGGCCGGTCGGAGAATCGAACGCGGGCCCAGCAGCGTGCTAGCCGAGAACGATACCAACCGATCCAATGAAGAACTTATTCACAATGGAATTAGCCACTAAATTTCATAATGACATTTTAAGGCGAAATACCAGAACAATAAGAAATAAACAAACAAAAAACTGTATGCATAAAAACAATAGAAGAAAATGAATCGGAAAATGAAGGCAAGAGGCAAATTGCATGAAACGAGCACCAGAGCCTTCCAAAGAAGCCAGCCTCAACGCATGTCACTACCAGCACGGTGAACGTTTCATTCTCTTACAAAGGGAATGTGAACCTTCGCAATTACGCAGCGTGTCATTCGGCCAACTTCCCCGTAAGGAGGAAGTGCCGACAGTGCACTTCACGTGGTGCACTGTAGGTATTACTTAAGGTTCTTTGCAGCGTCCCTTCGGCGCCCCCCCCCTTCTTTCATTCCTTTTTACTGTACCTCTGTTCATATTCTCTTTCTTCCTTCTTGCTATCCACCCTCTCCTAACAATTGTTTCATAACGCAACTGCTTTGAGGTTTTCCTCCTGTTAGCCTACACCTTTCAAGCCTTTCTACTCTCAATTTCCCTTTCAGCGTTGAATGACCTCATAGGTCCCAGTGCTTGGCCTTTGGCCTAAATTCTATATTCCATTCCATTAAGCCAACTTAATGTTATGGTTTCTTAAGAGCCTCATAAGAGCAAGAGCCCGTGCTGGCATAAGACCAACTTAAACCAGAACAACATTTTGGTTGCTGACACTCAGGAAAATAGTTGCCCGAACGACAAGCAGAGGCACCCGAGACCGTAATGGCAGAAATTCTTACTGAGATGAAGCTAATGTAAATGGCTAAGCTAGATACCCACTTACAGGTGAAGAAGTCAGGTTATCGAGAGGTATGAGCTTCGAACATGAATTTCATCTCTTTTTTGAGGAATACTTCTAATTAAGAGTGTGGTCTCCATGGATGCCCTCTCTTCCCTGTTAGGTCACAGTTAATTTGGTTAAGAAGAGCTACTAGCCAGTTGAAACAAGAAGCCAGAGTTCAAGGACAAGGAGCTGCCTTCCTGTGCTGCAGCTAGAAGACTTTTAACATCCCTACAGTAAAATTATTCACCCGCTGCTAAAAGTGTAACCAGAGAGTGTTTTACCTCTCTCCTTCCACTTCAACCTAAAACTGTGGTTAAGTCAAAGAAAAATTAAAACCGCTGTACCAAGCTCTGCCTTCTTTTAATCTCATTTGCAAATAAGATTTTGCAGTAATGTCATTTCATGATATTAAACTCACAAAGCTACAGATACTCTCGCTGCTCTACTATCTCATGCATACGAAAGTGGAGTGGTTATAACAGACTGAGTGGTTGATGAGCCTATAGGTTAGATTTAGCCGGTCTTGAGTCAGCATGGGTACTTGCTCAAAGGCAGCCCGCCAGTATGGTGAAGTGTTAAAGGGGGTAGGAGGCCTGGTAAAGGCTTCTGAACCCACCCAGCCAATAGAGGCCGGTTAAGTACGCCTCTGCTGAGAACAAAGTTGATTCGAAACTGACCATTCAGTATCCACCTACTTAGAAATAATGCTTTTATTTCTTTACTGTTGTTTGCTTCTTATTAACAACATTTTTATATCGACTGAGTCTTGCCTCTTTTAACCGTCATGTTATTTTTAATGTGTTTATTGTTGGTTTATTTAAAATTAATTTGGCCCACAACCTAAAAGACAAACCAATCTTTCGCTGAAGAGTCACTGATGAGACGGAGGGTCTCTGATTCATTGCGATTGAAAAAGGATTTGTGACAAAAGCCTCTTCAGACATGGGAACTGTAAGCAAAGACCGACAAGTGCCACATAAGCACCAAGATGTGTAAGAGCTAAGTACATGTGACACCAGAAGTGAACACCCAACTTCCTCGAGGTAGAATTAGCTAGGCCGAGGACGATTAATCCTTAAAACATAATATTGCAGTAGTTATATCTAAGTTGAACTTACTGATGGATCTAAATTGCTCAGTTTACACATTCTCAAACTTAGTTCAGAACTTAGTAGTAAGGGACAGAAAAGCAATGCAACTGGTCTTCGTAACATCAAAACGCACCAAGCTTTCTCTGGCCCATTCAGACACTCGATCCGTACCAAAAGCGCAGCGCAAAATTCAGTAAGAACAGTAATATTCAGACCCAAAAAAAAAAAAAAATCAATAATGTTTTTGAAGTTCGTAATTTTTCTAAGAAATAATTAAACAAATATAAAAGAGGTTTCGGTGATGGTGGGCTTAACGTGATGGCAAAGCAACATATTGCAACTTGAACATAATATAGTTATTCAGTGTTTTGCATTTATGACTAGTCACTGAATCATGTATGCTTTCGTGCACGGGAGGATATATTTTAATTGTAATATTTTGTAGGTTTTGTAGGTTTACTTAGCACACCCATAAGAAATACACAATTTAATTTTCTTGCTAGCTCGTCTCCAGTTGTGTTGCTTGTTATTGTAGAGCACTTACGCTGCCAAGTAATATTCATTCTTTTGCGTCTCCCCAAACAAAGTGAGTACACTTACTCCCAATATGTATTCCTGACGCGATGTTTTGATTGCTGCCGTATTGCATTTGTCGTATTCTTGACATGATGCCTTGTTTGAGGTAACGGATATCAAGAGCAAACAGGACCAGTCTGAATGTGTTTTAATGGGTTCATGAAGCTCAAATTTTGATAGAAAGGTTCTTGACTTTTATTACTCTTGAATTATGGGTTTTTATATGTGCTGTAACATTACTATGATGCTCGAATCATTCATTACTTTTCAACATCATAATTTCCTAGAAAGAAGAGAAACTTCTGAGCAAAAGGCGTCAGTAAATTAATTTAGTTGAATTTACAACTATTGCTACCCAAATAATATCTCATGTACGTTTCTTCTCAGAGAGCAGGAGTCTCCCAATGTCTTCGCATACTAATCTGTGGTGACACTATGCACAAAGTGATTTGGATCCACAGAAGAATCTACTCAGGTTTCCGTCCTGAATATTGTAAAAACCCAAAAGCTGGATAATTAATAAAACCTCAGTCACCTTCTTCGATTTTGCCCTATCAAGTGATTCAGGCACCTAAAAATGTGGCTGTTGCAACTCGAAAAAAAAATTATTTTTCTATACATTAGTAGAAGGCCAGAACTTCGATCCTGTTAGATTTCATATAAACAAACTACTATTTTCTGCTTTCAGGTTTATCAGTAGTGGTAAAATGGAGTCAGCGGAGACGCATTTTGAGGAAAATATTCATATACGCTTACGTTTCACCCACGATGTTTCCAGAAGTTGGCTTCAGCTTATTCTCTCTCTCTCTCTCTCTCTCTCTCTCTCTCTCTCTCTCTCTCTCTCTCTCTATATATATATATATATATATATATATATATATATATATATATATATATATATAAATATATATATATATAAAACATATATATTTTCCTTAACGTACGACGCACCTAGGAGATACCTGTTATCTCCTAGGCACCGCGTGTCATGAGTAATTCCTGTTAACTAATAAAATTTGTGTAAATACTCATCAAAGGGATATTTTAGAAGCGCCTCCAACTCGCTGGATAATGTCACTGTGGCGAATTGGCTTGCGGCACAAGAGATCTGTCGGGACAGAGTCTTGGGAAATAAAATCACTTGACTTTCTCATTTAGAATGCGTGTTTGGCCAAGTTCTAAGAGCTACAGGAACCGACAGGATGGCAAACTCACTTTTATCTAGCTCAGAAAAGAACAGAGCGTGATCTCATATCAAAGTAATCGAGAAATGCGCCTCTCGAAAAATGAAAGATTATAGAATTTTATCTAATTACTAAAGGAGTGTATTTTGGATTTTGTATAAATGCTTTACCATTTTGCTTTACTGTAGTCGTCAATTTATCATACCCTCTGGTCTCTATTGTGTGAATGTATATGCGCGTATGAGTCCTCTTGGTTATTAACATGGTTGTAAAATTACTAGTTTGCTACGAGTAGCCACAAGGCAATTTACGACCATGTAACACATTTACTAATAGTGAACAGCAAGTGATTCTCACCGAATTAATAAAGTGAATCTCTGTCTTCACCTTTCCCTTGAACCTCATTAGCGCAGGTGAGGCTGCAGGTAATCTGGGCCAGGAGATGTCCGGTCACGGCTTACTGCAGCCACAGATGTGAGGATAAATTTCATTATTTTCCACCTTAAAAGGGGACGGTTCTAGAATACGTTAACCTTCAAAATTTCAGCAAATGGTTTTGGGAAGAGGTTACTGGTCCTGTGCTCTTAATTTCGCTAGGTTGCGATCATCATGTTTGACTTACTACCAGATACGTAATTCACTACTTAGGTCAACGGAAGCACAATGGGCTTTAGTGTAAGCATCTGATTCCATAGAAACTGAACATTATGGAAGGAAGATTCGATGGGTCAGCTTCATATTGTAAAATCTCTTTCGAAAGACTCGAGTGGCTGATCCCTCTATGGAGAGGGAGAACCCAAGTAATCGACCCTACAGGACAAAATGCATAGAGAAAGAATAGTGACCAACCTTGTAGTTTAAAATTTACGGAGACGGAACACTTGACTCCCCAACCCCATACTTCAAATTTTACAAAAAAAAAAAAAAAAAAAAAAAAAAGCACGCGGACAAGATTTCTGCAGAGGGAAGATTCAAACAAATGAAACCTTTGGACAAAATTTCAAGGAGAAAGGAAAACTTGCAAGGCCAACCCCTTCATGAGAATCTTTGGAGAAGAAAGACCTGAGTGATAGACGCAAAAGGTTAAACTGAGAGCAAAGGAGGCAAAACTCTTGGAGAAAGGCAACTTGAGTGACCGATCTCTGATGAAAAGGAAACTAAGACTGAAATGTATAGAGTGGAAAGTGACAAGCGCAAATGACCTCGTAGGGTGATGGAACTCTAATCAAATTTTGTGGAGGAGATATCTGAGCGATTGATCCCTTAGGAGGATGGGACTGATATCCTTTGAGGAAGCTTGGCAAAATTCCTCCACTCAAGGCTACCACTAACGCTCAGGTATACCTGCACAGTTATGCGGGCACAGTCGGCCTGGGCAGGCAAAACTGAACCCACTAACGCTCAGTTTTGCCTGCGCAGGCATAACTGCACAGGTATAACAGCTGAGCGTCAATGGCCGCCTTAAGGAAATGAACAAAACTTTAGGTTCTTTGAGTCGCCTTAGTTCTGCTTTTAAAAACATGAGAGAGCATGTACTTAATATAATGTTTGACTGACATCTTCTAAACTTATATTTCAAACGAAATTCCTTAAACAGTACGTGTAAAAAATTGTAAGGTCATCAAAAGGAAAATCAGAGCAGTGATATATTATAATCACTCTAATTCAATAAAGTTAAAGCCCATAGGCTGATTTCAAGCCGTCTTACTTTTTCTTCATATTGCTGTGACATTTTGTTCATAACATTTTGAGCAAATGTCCAAAATTCTCCAGCTGGAGAAGAGGAAAGCAACAAGATGGAGTCTTGGTTAGTTGAAGTGTTCAGCATTCCCTTTTTCCAATTAAGTTTAGTTTAACTGAATGGAGCACTTTTGTCCTGCTGCTTGTGATCGCTGGGTTATCTAAGGCGTCACATTTGGTACTTTACTGCGGATGGCGACCACGCAACCAGTGTTTACATTGATGGGCTCTGCCATTTCAGCCGTTGCGTTCTTTCTACGATCTAGAGTTTGGCTTCTTTTTTTCTAGTTTTATTTATTCGTTTATTTGTTTTTTACTAACAAATAAAATTAAGATTTTTGTTGGATGTTTGTTACGGAGGATATATATTGCTATTACGAATATATTATTTATTTTTTCTTTTTCGATATGAAGCCTTTTCCCCTAACGACGGGTTGCTCCCGTGAAAAGGCAAGACAAGAACCTAAGTAACAATGAAAGGTATCATTTAGAAATGACAAAATAAAAGCTTAAAAAAAAAAAAAAAAAAAAAAGCCCTAAAATATAGCGGAAAATGATTTTAAGCAGAAGGATGGATGTGGTCGCTTCAGGAGTATTTGGTTCCCAAGATCAGATGATACGACGCTGATCTCGGCTTCATGAAAGGCGCACTCTGTTGCCTCCTTCTGCAGCCACTGCGCTGCTTCTCCGCTCTGCTGCCTCACGTGGGAGGAGCGTGTTTTGTTGTGAATGCAGGCTCTTACAATACGACACACACACACACACACACACACACACACACACACACACACATACACATATATATATATATATATATATATATATATATATATATATATATATATATATATATGCATGTGTGTGTGAATGTCTTTAACTGTAATCCAACAAAACACTATAAAATAAAGGGCCCATTAAAACACTATTTACACGTTGCAACGTGGAAATAGTGTTGTTTATGGGACTTTTATCGTCATATATATATTGTTTTACTTATTTGTATGTATGTATGTATATATATATATATATATATATATATATATATATATATATATATATATATATATATATATATATATATATATATATATGTATATATATATATATATATATATATATATATATATATATATATATATATATACACTGTATATTCACTGTAACTCGGAGGTTTGTATCCGAGTTTAATCTCACAGGGAGGTCAGGAACAGGGACCTGGGAGCGTTCCTGAGCCCATTTTCTGTATAATCTATTGTACCCCTGTTTATATGAGCAGCGTCCTAAGTACTTGTACACACACAAATACATTCTCATGCATATGTATACATTATATATATATGTATATATATATATTTTTTTTTTGAGGGTATTAGCACTGACCTACTGATTGCATTCCTTGCTCAGGGATCAAATCAGGGGAACTGGCTGAAGTCCAGGGGAATTACTATTAAACCTTGCTTAACTGACTGCAATTTCTGGGTCAGTGAATACCCTAATAAGAAAACAGTTGGGCTGAAAGCCATGTTTCAACAAGGAACTGTTGCAGATGAACACTTAGGGTTACTTTAAAGGGAATATATTACAATTAAACACGTCAATCAGAAGACTGGGGAATGATAGGCTGGGAAAGTAATATTCTGCCTCAGGATTAAATAACTCAGCAATTGTTCAGGTATTGGAGAATCAATGGGGGATCCTCTTGGAAGGGGCACCAATGATGTGATGGCAGTGAGGATGTCACTACAAGAAGCACAAGACCAGTGGTTGATTCCACAGCTCACAACACCATCCGCAATTAGGAAAATGCAAGCGGTTATGTACAGAAATTATAATGATGTTGGCGAATCGAGGAGTTGCACATATGGTGCCAAGATAACTCGAGCTGCATACGTTAACACTTCCCACTCGGGCTAACTGAGTCAGGACTTTGTGAGAAAATGCACTTCTGAAAAGAAAAGGAACTTTAGGCAAAGATTTAAGTTGTGTGACTGTTTGAAAGAACCTCGAATCAGGACGTTATCTTATAATGTAGCGGTGGAGAGCCTTGTCGAAAAATGCACCAGGGATGGAGGGATGAGTTTAATGGGTCTCACTTGGAAGTACTGGGGGTGGCAGCAAGGCTGCCAAGTGGATGGCTCGATAAGAAGCAGGAAAGGGGATGTGTGTTAGATCTGGAAGTAGGTAAGTTTCTGAGGGCTCAGCTCTGGCGTCTGGCATATTTAAGCCCTCAGTATTAAGATTTGATCATTCTCAAAGGCACTGAGATCTCAGCTGAGTCACAACCACCATTTTCTGTCAAGCTCTTCCAAATTCTGGTGACTCCCAGCAACCCATGTTCGCCAGTTTCTATGGGGGACAACTTTCCCAGCAGGTTTCAGCAGCCTTTCGTCTCCATTCACCTTTTATCTGAAAGGAGGCATTTCAAGCAGTCACCAGTTCTTAGGAAAGGTCAAAAGATGTACCAAAAAGGGGAGTATGGAGAGAAAGTTAGGTAGGGGCTGAGTTTCTCATGCCGTTCCTCAGTTAGTTATCAGTATGAAAAATACTTCCTTTAATTTATAAATCAGTTGGATATTGGGTTTGCCCATAAAGTGGTTTCTCACGTTACAGCTCCCCCACAAAGTTGACAATTGCACCTTGAATTGCATGGAAATGCCAACAACTAAGTGAACTCAACTGGGCAATCCGATAACTCTCTACGTCCCTTTTGCAGTAACATTACCTTTCAGAACATCAACAATTCTGCAAGTAAATTAAATGCAAAAATACAGCTCACTGATTTTTTAAATTGACATTACATAGTTACATTATGCTGCAGGTAAAATTCATATACCTCTCACGTTATTACTTTAAAGCAGCATGATAGCAAATTCAAAATTAAAGAATTCTATGTACTAAGAGTTCCTAAATCTAGGCAACAACATGGAGAAAATGAGTGAATTGATAAGGCATTCAACCTGATGTTAGGCGTGCATTTAATTTATAAGGTTATTTTGACAGTCCAAAGTCATGCTGTTAGGGTGTCTTGAGGAGGCATTACAACGAAGTATTTGCGGGCTTAAGTTAGGTGATGCCACGATACTTGTACGCAGTGGCATGGTGCCAGACGTGGCACTAACAACACGGTGTACAAGGAAAATCAAGTATGTAAAGTACATGGGCTTTTCGAGTCACGGACTCGTGATTTAAATTACAAGAAAAATAAATGACAGATGCAAGAGTAAGTAAAAGTTATGATTAATATACCAGAATTATATTTCTTAGCCTATGAAAGCTGGTTAGGTTCATTCTTTAGCCCTAAAGGGCATTAAAAAGACAGCCAGAGGGCGTGACCCCTCTGGCAGGAGCCTTTACCAAATGGCAATGGTAATGGCACTGTATCAGGAGTGGCACTCATGCGGTTAGGCCGAATGGCTCTGTTATATTCAATTTAAAAGTTACCATGCCCATGTAGGCATTAAATAGGAAGTCAAAGGAATTACGGTATAAAAAAATCTGGCGATTGCACTCAGCATGAGCAGAGTGGGAAACAAATCAAGATGAGGAGCAGTTTATGGGCTTTTTCAAAGGGTTCATGAAGGGGCAAGATTGCCAGGAAAATATTAAATTAGAAGATTGGAAAGAAGGAGAAAAATGATCAAAGCAGTAGAAGGAAACATTACAAGAAGTTAAATTACAAATTTATGAGAAGAATAAATGGTGGGAAGGAACCCAGCATTCTCCTCTGGATAGAGGTGCCAAAGTTCTTTGTAAGATAAAGGTGAGACACTGTACCAGAGGGCACTAGCACGAGGAGAGCTCCACAGCTCTTATTGGGCTACCTGGAGTTCTTTGTGCCCCTGACCTTTCTTCAGTGGACCTCTTTGGTAGGGGAACTGGTGGAACTGAGTCTGAAGGGGACGTAGAAGTGCCACCTGTTCCAGCTTCCTTGACAGCCAAAGTAGGGGCATTTGTTACAAGCTCAACCACTAGTCTTTTCAGTTCCTTGAATTCATTGGCCAGTTGAGATATGGCAGAATCCTTATTCAGGGTCATTTCTGTGGAGAACCGGGAAGGAGATGAAGTGGTTGGGGTGGGAGTGAGAGACTCGCAGGTCACCATGACCAGCTCAGGTACAGATTGTGAGGCAACACCTTTGGGTGAGCTCCCACTGTGGTCAGAGGAATCCAGAGGGTACCCAAGTAAACAGGGGATTGGCTCTTGCACTGGCACTGGTAGCAGTGCTAAGCTGGAGGGCAAGAGGCAACCTGGACTGGGATCCCTCGAAGGAAGATCTATGGCCTGCTCTGGCACCGGCACTAAGGCAGGCCCAGGCACAGGAATCAAATCGGGAACTTCTTCGATGTCCACGATGGGCAGAATGTGGCACTGTCCATGACACTCAAGTGGCACTGGCAGCGGGTTTAAGGCAGATCCTTGAGGACTCTTGGTTTTTCATTTATTGGTGGAGGGGTTAGGACCCCTGGGCCTTTGTAAATTAGGAGCGGACCGGAGTCCTGTCCCAAGAGGAGGACATAGCCTGCAGAAAGGTAAGTAGCTACTGCAAGAGTGCAGATTTTTTATCTTTGAGGTCTTGTGACCCTTAGCTTGATGGTGGGGAGAGTCATCTTCATTTGATTGATACCCTCCATTGTGATAGTTTACATCTGTCAATGGTGGTCCCATAGGGAACCTTATATCTTATGAGGGAGATTTGCATGCCAGTGTCATCGAATGCTGCGGCCTGGCAGGCTGGGTGCTACCTCGGGGAGGTGCCACATATATAGGACCTTTGGCTGGAGGGCCTATGGTTTTAGGATTTGTAACTGCCAAAGTAATGGCAGGTGGTTTTGTTTTACTAGGGCAATTTGCCCATAGAGAGGAGTGCCCTTGAATCTTACAAGTTGTGCAATAATTCTTGCTATAATCTTTGCTGGGCACTGTCCCATTGGAGGGAGCATGTCCTTTGTTATTCATTCCCAAGCCCAATGTGGCTCGATTTGGCGTGGTCCCAATGGGGGACTTAGCGGGAGTGTCTGGCTGATTCTCAGCCTTCAAGTAGCACTGTTCCGTGGAGTGCCTGGATCTTTTACAACAGCAGCATGAGGGTTTCTTGTGAGGGTGCCCATTCTTGAGCGGAGGCTAACCGGAGGTAGGAGAAGAGGGCCAAATCTTACGGCCCCAGGAACTTGCTGCAGGATGGTGAGTGTCCCAGTGATCTGCCAAATGGGAGCACTCATCTAACGTCGGGGGGTTCCTATCACAGAGGTAGGTAGCGAGGGCTGGAGGGGTGTAGTGTAGGAAGTCCTCAAGCTGGAAAGTTTTGTTATTTCCTTTGCAGAGGTAGAGTTGTGGGATTCTAGCCACCGCTTGAGAGCTCGGGACTTATGGCATTCCCAGTCAGCCCATGTTTGACCAGCCTCCTTCGGGTATCCCTCCAATGTTGTCTCCATCTTTCGGGGGTGAGCTCTTAGGCCTTAATTATGGCCTTCAGGACCTCCGCAAGGTTTCCAAGGTCTGTTAACGGGACGGAATGGAAAGCAGCTTGGCCCTTTCCCCTCCAGATGTTTTGACAGGAGCATAGTGATTTCTGTGGGCTGGGGCTTGAAATTCCTGAGGACCTCTTCCACTTAGTTGAGCCAGGCCTCGAGCTCTGAGTCATTTCATTTTGGCATCTTGGAGCTGGTAGTGACAGAGGATGGGGAGGCGTGGTTGCAGGGCGATGGACCCCTTGGGCAGCCATGGTGAGTTCATGGTTACAATCTTTCTCCTCCCTAGCCAGCTTTTCTTGCCTGTCTAGCTCTTCCTTACCTAGTCTTTCTTGCCTGCCTCCCTCTTCCTTGGCTTCTCTTTCTTGCCTATCTCGCTCTTCCTTGGCTTTTCTTTCTTGCCTTTCTTGCTCTTCCTTGGCTTCTCTTTCTTGCCTTTCTCTCTCTTCCCTGGCTTCGCTTTCTTGCCTTTCTTGCTTTTCCTTGGCTTCCCTTTCCTGCCTTTCTTGCTCTTCCTTGGCTTATCTTTCTTTCCTTTCTCTTTCTAGCCCAGCTGTGACCCAGTCTTGCAACTCTTGGACCTTGAGCTCCATGGTTTTCCCGGCGGTGACAAGGGCTGTGATTTTGTTGGAGTAGGAAGCCATATTTCTGAGGTGTCATGGGAGGTTTTTTTTATTACAGGGAGCAGGCTATATTATCCTGACTAAGCGTAATTCACAGATTTGAAGGACAGTCTTCATCTAAGTTGTTTGGAGGATGAGCTCTTGGATGAACTGTCTAGTAGCTTGAACAGCGTAGTAATAGACTGTTCAAAGAACGGGCTCTTAGATGAAAGTAACTAGTAGCTTGAGGAGCATAATGGGTTCTTAGGTGAACGTACTTAATAAATTGCTTGAAGAACAGGCTCTTAAATGAAAGTAACTAGTAGATTGAGGAGCATAATGGGTTCTTAGGTGAATGTAAATAACAGATTGTTCAAAGAATGGGCTCTTGAATGAAATAACTAGTAGCTTGAAGAGCATAATGGGTTCTTAGGTAAATGTAATTTATAGATTGTTAGAAGAATGGCTCTTAAATGAACATAACTATAAGAGCTTGGCACTCGTGATTTATGAATGGAGAAAATCGCTTGGTTACTTAAAGTTAAATAGCGGTCAAAAGGCAATGATTTCGAGGTCAACTATGGCTCACGTGTCCAAAAATGAAATGATTTTTCTTGGATGCAACAAAATATTTATTTAAAATTTTAAACAGGATTTTTAAGAAAACTTAGTGCTTTTGCTATGATGAGTGAGAGAGAGAGATATATATATACTCCAGTGAAGCAAAAATTTCTGGATGGGCTATAATTTCCAGTGTAGCCTAGCTAATTATTGGATGACAAACAGTCCAGAGCACAGGGAGGAAATAAGTGCACTATTTTATTTCTTTATCACTTGTATTCGTACTTCACTGCCTAGTTGCCTAGAAGTTAAGACATGCAGACTACCATGCATCACAAAGCTTGTGTTTTGGAAAATACGCTCTCTCTTCGCTATGAAAATCTTGTTAGCATGCATGTGGCCTATTGTTTCCTAACACTTTTCACAGTCATGATTTTATTTGCACATGTGAAAAGCTGAAAATAATGACACTACTTATTCTGTGGGAACTTGTTTGCTTGTGCTTATTTTAGGATTTACATTACCAAATTTGTCTCTAGTCCTGCGACCAGCTTTAGCAATCGCTATTCATCTGATTAGTCACAATAGCAGAGATCTTTCAGAGCAGTTACAAGATCCTGGCAAGGTTGCCACTTTCAGGGTATTAGCATTGACCTACTTACTGTATTCCTTGCTCAGGGATCAAATCAGGGGATCTGGCTGAAGTCCAGGGGAATTACTATTAAACCTTGCTAAGCTGACTGCAATTTCTAGGTCAGTGAGTACCGAAATAAGAAAACAGTTGGGCTGAAAGCCGTTTTCAACAAGGAATTGTTGCAGATAAGCACTTAGTGGAATATATTTACAATTAAACATGTCAGTCAGAAGACTGGGGAATGATAGGCAGGGAAAGTAATATTCTGCCTCAGGATTAAATAATTCAGCCATTGTTCAAGTACTGGAGAATCAATGGGGGATCCTCTTGGAAGGGGCACCGATGATGTGATGGCAGTGAGGATGTCACTGCAAGAAGCACAAGACCAGCAGTTGTTTCCACAGCTCACGACATCATCTGCAATTAGGAAAATGCAGGCGGTTATGTATGGAAATTATAATGATGTCGGCAAATCGATGGGTTGCACATATGGTGCCAAGATGACTTGATTCTGGTGCGAGCTGCGCATGTTAACACTTCACACTGGAGCTAAGTGAGTCAGGACTTTGTGAGAAAACACACTTCAGAAAAGAAAAGGAACTTTAGGCAAAAATTTAAGTTGTGTGACTGTTTGAAAGAACCTTGAATCAGAATGTTACTTTATAACGTAGCAGTGGAGAGCCTCGTAAAAAAATGCACCAGGGATGGAGGGATGAGTTTAATGGGTCAAACTTGAAGGTACTGGGGATGGCAGCAAGGTTGCCAAGTAGATGGTTCGATAAGGAGCAGGAAAGGAGATGTATGTTAGATCTGGCGGTAGGAAAGTTTCTAAAGGCGCAGCTCTGGTGTTTGGCATATTTAAGCCCTTGGGGATTTGACCATTCTCAGAGGGTGCTGAGATTGCAGCTGAGTCACAACCTCCGTTTTCTGTCAAGCCCTTCCAGATTCTGGTGACTTATGGCAACCCATGTTCGCCAGTTCCTACGGGTTTCAGCAGGCTTTTGTCTCCATTTGCCTTTTATCTGAAAGGAGGCATTTCAAGCAGTCACCAGTTCTTAGGAAAGGTCAATAGATGCACTGAAAAGGAGATTATGGAGAGAAAGTAAGGTAGAGGCTGAGTTTCTCACGCCCCCCCTCAGTTAGTTATCAGTATGAAAAGTACTTCCTTTAATTTATAACTCAGTTGAGGAGTTGGGTTTGCTTATAAAGTGGTTTCCCACGTTACATATATATATATATATATATATATATATATATATATATATATATATATATATATATATATATATATATATATATATATATATAAAGCAGCAGAATAAACAATTCTATATATTATTCATTTTGATTATAATGTTAAGCACTCATAGGCTGGTGATTTGGGTACTTTTCTCATTTGCGAAAGATCCTGGGTTCGATTCCTGAATGCGTCCAATTAAATCCCAGTGTACCTCTGGTACTCAAGTCTATTGTTGTAGGAATCTCGTCATTTGCGGCAAATAGTAGTCATTTTGTTGCCTTTGTTGGATGCTGGTGTGAAAGTCATAAAAAATTTGACTGCAGTAGGGTTTAGGCCATATGCCTTTCGTTATCATTGTAAAAACAGAGCAAGGCTGAAGTACTTAACCTTTGGGTTTTGAATATGCACTGATATTCTTGATAGTAGATGTGCTTAAACAGGGAAACCTACATGCTATGACACCAGTTGAAACATGTAACGTAATGGAAAGGTCAAGAAGACTTAATCTTCGTTTTGTATGCTTATGGAGGGTAAAGAAGGTAGTGAAAGTTTCTAAGTTAAAGAAAGGAAATACAAAATAAAAGTTTCTGGAAAAGTCTCAGTCTATGTCTGGTTCGAAGAGAGAAGTGCATCTGTTTTGGGTGATCTGATTACATGAGTAGGCATAGGAAGAAAGATGGCTTGGTTTATAATGAAGGAGAGTTGAGAGAAATTTTTGGGATGTGTGCTATGAATTAGATATTTTTCGTAGAGATAACAAATTTTTGGAAGAATAATCATCTGTATACTTGGAATAACAGGAATTTTGAGAAAATGCTTTATCTGTTTTTGTTATTGCTGGGGACATAAGAAAGTTAGTGTACAGTACATATTGCATAGAATAGAAATGGCTGGAGGTACATCTGTTCATCGTACAGTTGAAAGAAAAGTGAAAAATTGAAGATAATTTCAGTGAGAGAAGCAGAGACAGAACATTACCAGAAATATTATCGAGATGTGCAAATTTGCCAAGATGGAAATAAGGGTGGTACATAAGTACTGTAAGTGAATAGGAAACTAGCTAAGACAAAAAGTACAAAGGGGGTCAGAGCCAACAGGTAGTGTGAATGGTTCAAGAGTGGAATCTCTGAATGGTAGAGAAATAAAACTGATGTAGAACCGGCTATTTAAATGAGAAGAGAGAATATCTGAAATGCAGTTGAAAATTAACTGGGAGAAATATGTAGGGGTGGCAGGAGAAAGAATATAGAAGATAAGAGATGGGAAAGAGAAAATTAAATGCTTTTGGAGAATATGAACAAGAGCTGCATGGAGAAAATTTTGCCTAGGAGAAAACGAAAAGCTTGGCAAACAAATGGGAAGAGGTCTAATATTGTTAGAATATGTTAATTTTGTGAAGGGCAGTTGTTTGTGAATACCAGCTGAGACTCCTAACACAATAATATGAGAGCTGAATTAGTTAATGCACATTTGAGGATAGATTAATGAAGGATGTAAAATTACTGGCAAGAAACCAAGAGTTGAGACATAAGCAACGGATTTATACTGGTTAATGTAACTCCTTTACAAAGAACTATTGTACAAATTTGTAGGATAAAGGGTGAGTGCAAAAATTCCATGGCCACAAAACTGTATCATTTACTTATACCAGGGAAGTTGTTTGGAAGTTTTAATGGCTTAACTAGGAATGTGGCCTGATCAGGCAAGGGCTGCGTGGGTTTACACAAATAAATAAGTAAAAAATGAGCCGAAGTTTCTTCGGCGCAATCGAGTTTTCTGTACATCGTATAATCAAGGCCACCGAAAACAGACCTGTCTTTCGGTGGTCTCAGTATAATTCTGTATGAGCCGCGGTCCATGAAACTTTAACCACGATTATGGCTAACTTTAATCTTAAATAAAATAAAAACTACTGAGGCTAGAGGGTTGCAATTTGGTATGTTTGATGATTGGAGGGTGGATGATCAACATACCCATTTGCAGCCCTCTAGCCTTAGTAGTTTTTAAGATCTAAGGGCGGACAGAAAAAGTGCGGACAGAAAAAAGTGCGGACGGACAGACAAAGCCGGCACAATAGTTTTCTGTTCAGAAAACTAAAAGGAAGGAACGGATCGAGTGCCTGTTATAAAAATACCACGTGAGACAATTAAAAGTGAAAAGCAAAATATTTCGTATGCCACGCATGAACGCCTGAGGAAGTTTACGACAGAAACGACAGAGACTTCAAGTTGGCGAATGATGGCCATTTGTAGTGTCAAGAGCATTTGAAGTTTATACATTCAAAATATATCTGCAAACATATGCAGATGGGAGTGATTTTTTGGTGTAACGGTTGGCTTCAGACAGGTGAGCGTTATGTCTGGCGCTGTTAGATATTAAAAAAAAAAACGATAAGAGGAATCACAGAAAGAATAATAGACAGTGGTGCATATTTAGAGGACAATTAAATTTATAAGTTGAAATTTCAAGTTTTATAAATAATAATAATAATAATAATAATAATAATAATAATAATAATAATAATAATAATAATAATAATAATAATAATAATAATAATAATAATCATGTACTACCTAGTGATGACCCAGAGATGATCTTGAAAATATCAAATTTGTTTGAAAACGTTAAAGGGTTTTTCTCTTATTGTTCTCTACAAGTATTTTTTTGGACATTGCTCCTAGGAACTGCTGTACTAAACTGAATCATTGTTTATAGATACAAGTCTGGATTCAGCATTCAGTTCCAGTATATATGATTAGTGCTGGTAAGATCTAAATTCAGTCTCTGATTATTCCTTTTAAGTTTTCTGTCAAAGAAAACTATCGAGACGGCTTTTTGTCTGCCCGTCCTTACTTTTTCTGTCCGCCCTCAGATCTTCAAAACTGCTGAGGCTAGATGGCTGCAAATTAGTAGGTTGATCACCTGCCTTCCAATAATCAAACATACCAAATTGCAGCCCTCTAACCTCAGTAGTTTTTTATTTTTATTTAAGGTTAAGCTTAGCCATGATCGTGAGTCTGGCACCGCTATAGGTGCCAACAACACAGGCCACCAAGGGCTGTGGGTGAAAGTTTCATGGGCCGCAGCTGGGAGTTTCATGGGCAGTGGCTAAGAGTTTCATACAGCATTATACGCTGTACAGAAAACTCGATTGAGCCGAAGAAACTTCGGCGCATTTTTTACTTGTTTCCTTTAAGATTCAGATACAGGCAATCTTACCCTCGTCTTATGGTCTACTTTGTTTGAAAGTTTTCTTACTTTAAACATGGATGTGTATCTTACAGTTTGTTGACAGCATCTACCACAGATGTTTGTTCTTTCATATAGTTTTATATAAAGGGAGACTGAAGTGCGTTGCTGCGCCAAAAGCGAGTGAAAAAAGTAGTTAATCTAGAACAAAAAAAGTTTGGCTTGGAATCAGACAAGATGTATAATAATTTCAAGCACATCTTGTGCAGACAGTATGTAAATTACCGTCATTGAAATATTCTTAATCTATATAAGTTACATAAAGTGTTTTACTTGCATCCTCTGATGCATTCGTATGCATGCGCAAATATCTATGTAATCGCGTATCTTTGAAATACTGTATCCTTTCACAACTAATTCTAAAAATCTCTATTTATAACGCTTCTGTTGATCTTATTTCAAATAAAAAAAAATGACCAGCCCTGTGAGAGCCCATAACTCAGCTCAGTGGTCTGGTAAAACTATTTTAATAATAATAATAATAATAATAATAATAATAATAATAATAATAATAATAATAATAATAAAAATATTTCAAATAAATTGTCACTTCTGCACTTGCAGCGTTTCCTTTCGGGCTTATGAGCTCATGTACGCCTATTTCACTATATTTAAGAGTGCATATGTGTGTGTGTGTGTGTGTGCGCGTGTGTCTGTGTGTGTGTATGTTTGGGGAGGGGGCGTCGGCGCGCGTAAACACCCATACAAATATTAAGTCCGTTTCATAAGCTCTGGGAATCTTCAGACAGATGTCTTAACGACCTTGATCCAAATAATACTTCGGAAATGATGGAGGTATTTTTCTCCTAGAATGCAATTTCCACTCTTCATAAAATCAGGGACAGGAAAGAGGCATTTAAAAGAAACATCCGTTGCCGTTGAAGACACCAGCATCATTATCAAGGACAGGAGATGAGATATGACGGTAATTCTGTCTGTTGATTTCTTTGAAATTTCCCTTTGTAATAAATACTTTCTTCTACATCATATGGCGATTTAGGAAAATGATAATCATTGCATTTTTTCCTTACAGTTAATTATGGGTTGATAGGTCCTTTTGCTCGTCTCACTGTTTGGAATTCTATATCTTATGTGCCTAATTTTCTTATGATTCCACTAGACGTCTTTGGGGTACTTTGTTTTCTTAGACTCCGGCTTAAATAGGCACTCCTTTGCTCTTCTAAATACCCTGCTACCTTCCTTTTTCCTTCCTAACAGTCTTTCTCCATCTCTTGCTTTCGCCACGAAATTGCCCATTAATCTACTTGAACCAATTTCCGCTTGCATCTCATTCCTTTTTGGGGAGCCTGCTATATGCCTCACGTTATTGTACATGATGCTCGTAAAGTGAACCTGTATATCATCTCTGAAAGAGATGGACGAATAAACTTGGGTCGTTTCAGTGCTTCTGTTTATAAGTTAATATGTCTGTATGATAATCAGATATATGGAAACATTAAATTATTTATGAATAAGATAAAATTTACTTTGTAGAATGTGTCCAGCGTAAGCTACTCTGGCAGCAAGTAATGAATTGTTTTCGTCCTCAAGCAGTTTTTTCAAGAAGTTTAAATAAAGAGATGATAAAATGGACAAACCAAGTACTGTCGATGGTCTTCGCTGAACAATTCTGCAACTGGTAGTTCTGCAGTAATGCCATTTTTCAAGTTTATTGCAAACACTACCCAATAAACGTTCGATAGACATAAACAACAAACGATTAATTTTTGGAGAAGTGGGCGAGCAGACACAGGACGTTGAGACAGTCTCCCGCTTCCCAGAACTTGGCTTACTACGAGACAGAAATAGAAGAGGAATCACGCTATGGCGCTTTAACTGTACGACCCCCAAATGTGAGTTACGTTAACGTACCAAGGCTTGCAGTCTCTTTTTACAACACGAATTTCGAGAAAGCACGCATGATTCGTCACCCACTCTGTTACTAATAATGGCAATTACAGCGAGGGGATAAAGGTCATTCGTCCTTTTCGCGAACTGATTAATAAAATAAAGAAAATGGGTCATTTAATGTTAACAAGAGCTGATTCTCCTTGGAGATACCGTATGAGTGAAGACAAAATTCAACCTAATGGATAACACTTGAACAATAACTGCAAAGCACGAAAGAATAGTTTGTTAAATAACGTTTTACATAAATCGACTAGAAATAGCTTGCCGATAAAGATAATACATACTTTTAAATGCTGTTACGCCAAGGACACTTTTCATAGAGCCTATAAAGGGAAACAGAACGTCATAATATAGTCAGAATGAAACTGTTCTAAATCTACTTTGATTCTGACCCACGATGGATAAGCATTCTTTGTCCATCATTTGCGTGGACATATGTTTAGAGATGGAAACCATTCTATTTTCGTGAACATTCAAACTATATTATTTTCCTCTTGGAGAGAGAGAGAGAGAGAGAGAGAGAGAGAGAGAGAGAGAGGAGAGGGCGGGGGAGGCCAAAACTGACATCATTTCAAGCCAAAAGACAACAAAACAAAAAACAGAAATGAGAAACAACTCTGTCAAAAGCCCGAGTCATAAACAATAGAGTCTTAGTCTAGGGGTTTTTAGAACTGATGGCAGCTAAATTTATTTCCACCATTTTTAGACCTACAGTTTTAGATTTACAATTATTCCCACTTTGAACATAAAACGTCAAGTTTACAAAGCTTTTCTCTACTAAAATCACATCAGAAGTTGTAAAAAGGGTTAAGGAAATACGATTTAAAATTGTAAGAACGCGTTTTTGGTTGTGCTGTCGCAAGTGAAGAAATTGGAAGAGGAAGAAAAAAACTTTCTTTCGTTAATTATCTCTCCCTTTTAATATCAAACATAAGGTTCGTGGTGAAGAATGTGCACCAAATCACATTCTTCACCACGAACCTTACTGATAGAAATTATCAGAAATTATGTTTGATATTAAAAGGGGGAGAGGATTAACGAAAGGAAGTTTTTTCTTCTTCCTCTTCTAATTTCCTCACCTGCGGCAGCACAACCAAAAACGCGTTCTTACATTTTTTTGTTTTATGACTCGGCTTCATGGGTATAACGACAGATTTACGATCCAGTAAACTTGGTAAAGTAGGCCTATATATTTTCTTGATTTTTTTAGAACATAGATTTTTATCAGTACAAAATCCATTTCACGAGGGACGCAAATATTGTGACTGGCTATTTAATGAGGAAGTTCTTCATTGGAGGGGTGGGTAGAGCTCTCGGCTAGCACGCTGCTGGCTCAGCGTTCGACTCTCCGACCGGCCAATGAAGAATTAGAGGAATTTATCTCTGGTGATAGAAATTCATTTCTCGTCATAATGTGGTTCGGATTTCACAATAACTGTAGGTCCCGTTGCTAGGTAACCAGTTGGTTCTTAGCCACGTAAAATAAATCTAATCCTTCGGGCCAGCCCTAGGGAAGCTGTTAATTAGCTCAGTGGTCTGGTTAAACTAAGATATACTTAACTTTATTTAATGAGGACACATGCTTCTTGCGACATCGAATGGCATTCATCTAGCAAGCATCGTCTTGACGAAGGTCCTCGTACCAACGTGGCTCTTAACAAGAGAACAGATATCTGACTCTCGCTAAATGCCCATACTCTCCTGTCAGCAAAAATAGAGAGATGCAAATGCTAACTCAATGAGAGCGAAATATTTATCTTTTCCTTTCTTATTTATAATATAAACTTTTTATTTTTCAAACAAATGGATGAAATAATAATAATAATAATAATAATAATAATAATAATAATAATAATAATAATATCCCAGTGGATCTTGTTTGTCCTCCCTCGGGTGACAGTAGGCGAGACATGACACAGCCACCCAGCCCCTGTAAACCGGTTTGTCCGCCCCCGGTGGGGCGTGGTAGTTAGGGGAACAGGATGATAGGGGAGACATCCACCCTCCTGCAAACCTGTTTGTCCGGCCCGGGTGTGGGCGTGGTAGGTAGAGGGGATCGTGCGCCAAGTTTCAGACAGCAGCGCCAAGGCCAACAGACCGTAATAATAATAATAATAATAATAATAATAATAATAATAATAGTTTATTATGTATAAAATAACCTAAGAGAATCGTTAATTCTTACTTTGAATTCAGTTTATCCGTTAAGAAGTGATTGTAAGACTTGATGACAAAGCTTTGGGACGAGTAAGTGGGTATTTCTAATTATGAATAAAATTAGTCATTTGCTTTTTTTGTTAACAGAAGTGTTCTAAGAACAAAGGACATTACGGGTACTTTCAGTATTTCGAGAGGTCCCTGGGATTCTGTGAAATCCAAAAAAAAAAAAGTGAAGGCAGTGCTTTTGCTTTCATATTATTATTATTATTATTATTATTATTATTATTATTATTATTATTATTATTATTATTATTATTATTATTATAAGCTCGATATCAAATTGAAATGAACTTATAAAATCTTTAACATTGTGATTTTTATACTCTAGTGAAGTTCAAGTGTTATAGTAGCCATTTACTTGGCTTCAAAATTTTTTCTAAAAATAGAACAAAGTGAGGATATGTGGCAGATAAAAATGCAATAACAAACCAACTAACTATTAACAAGTGAAAGCAAACTAAAAATAGAACAAAGTGAGGATATGTGTATAATAACATAGATCAAAAAGGTTTGTGAGTGGAAGGTCTTTCTCAGATCAGTACTTGAATGGGGGAGCAGACTGAGAATATCAGGTGTCTTAGACCCACAAGCCCCTCGGCAATCGTTGGTTTAGGAGTAAGGCTACAATTCAGATTCCAAAATCCTAGCTAAGACGTCGAAGAATGAATTTAACAATTACATGAGCACAACAGTACTGATTATGCAAGTAAAGGTACATGACAGGAATTTAATTGACAGTTTAAGACAAATATCAGAAAGACTGACAGGAAAAGACGGTGTGGTATGAGAATTAGAAGAGGATGCGGATCAAGATGTGTTGATGTTGTTTAAGAGTAATGGTAAAACTGTGTAAGCGTTGCGCATGAATCTCGAAAAAGCTTTTAATAGAAATGATGGGAGATGAAAGAGATGCAATATAAAGGAAGATGAGGATGTAGGTTATCGGGTGCAATTGACCTAGAGTAATGAGAAGCTTTTCTGATGAAATTGCTGCTTGTCTTGATATAATGGATGGAAGAGTGACCGGTTTTTTGTGAGCATGGCTTGAGACGGGGGTGTTATGAGATGTTTGCAACTTGAAGTAGCGCTGGATGATGACGGGGAAGTACAGCTGCAGAAGCTTTGTTTATCTTTGTTTATATGCTGTAAAACTTGAAAATTAATGTTAGCACGAGCAAGATTATAAGTGTAAATCGTAATTAGAATTAAGGAATAATAAAGTTACTATGGGTGCTTGACTCATGCAGAGATCTGCAAATAAAAGCAATGGATGGTTGTAGAAAGAGAGAAGAGGCGATATACAGAATATGTCAAGCAAGCAAGGTTTGGAAGAGATAATGAGAAAGAAGGCAAAGGCTACTAAGATGAAATGCTTGAGTGCAATAATTGCTTGTGTTACATAATTATGTGGAGGAAGACGAATTGGATATGAGACTGATATGAAGGGAAAATGTTAGATTGACCAAAATGATGGATGAGAATGTTTGGAGGTGGTCCGATCACATGAAGAAAATGCAAGAAGAGACTTTGGTGGAAAATTTATATAGTTTCGGTAGGGAGTGGGAGAATTAGGTAATGAAAGTGCTTGCTTACTGGAGTAAAAGAACACTGGAACTGAGGGACCTTAATATACAGGAAGTGCAAGAGTGTCATCAAGATAGAGGTGATTTGAGCAATTTGTGTAAGGGGACCTTATATGCTACTGGTGAGCACTCCGGGTAGGAACATCACGCAGATGATCTGTGAGGCAGATGGAACATGTGAAGTGGGGGGAGCTTTCTGCACAAGGTGTTCGTCCTTAGTTGCAATGAAAAGATGAACGTGACGATAACTCTCGCCTTGTTTCGCTTGAGCCACACTTATTCGGGAAGCTGCTTGTTGATGAATTTAAAAATATATAGATACACACGCGCACACACACACATATACATACACATATGTATGTGTGTGTGATTGTATGTACACACTGTATATATGTATGTGTGTGTTTGTATGTATATGTATATATATATATATATATATATATATATATATATATATATATATACATATACATATATATACACAGTATATATAAATGAAAACAAACACACATGGGACAAACCTTAAAAATGTGTCGAGAACGGATCTTCTCACAGACTCCCCATCACGTAAAGGTCTCCTAATTAACTTATCAAAGCTGTTAGTCTAAGCAGATCATAACAAGAGAAGAGCAGCTGGCGCACTTGGAGGTGGGCGTGAGTGAAGGGGTGATGGGCGTGGCATGAACCCAGATTATAGCCTAGACAATGAGAAAATCATACGGCAATTACAGTCGAACAGTTGTTGGCGCGTAATTCGCCATTAACAGCGTCTCTGGATGCTTGGCTGATTGGTAAGGTTAAATGGTAATCATTGCTGGAGCCGTAGCATTTACAGGGAACAAAATGGGCGTGAAGACCTGGGAAGATTATATGAAGTGATCTTTGCCATTCTAACGTAATTTGTCTTGAAGCCAGACGAGGGGCTGCTGAGGTCTCATGACATCAAGGACAGATACGATGATTTACATAATTTAATTAGAGTGAATTACTTTTTATTCTTTTGTTTACTGCATGATGACAGTTTGCTAATAAACTTAAACAGTAATTAACGCTTGCTCTCTGTCTATCTGACCGTCTGTATCATAATCTACCTTTTCATACACGCGTACTACACACACACACACACACACACACACACACACACACACACATATATATATATATATATATATATATATATATATATATATATATATATATATATATATATATAAATATATATATATATATATATATATATATATATATATATATATATATATTATATATATAGTTTCTACATTTATGATATTGCTCTTGTTTATACTGTATTTACTTTTAACTTTCTCCTCTTGTAAATACTTTCAAATGCTTTCACTAGTTTAGGTAGTTTCTCCGCACTATCCCTAATCAATACTTTGTAGTCTTCAAACATCAACCAATTCACGACTCATTTTCTCATGCAACTACTTAAAGTCTACATTTAATGTCCTTCGTTTGGTTTGTTGGAGAACTAACCCGCCCGTCCCAGACCAACTTTTACAATAAATAACTCTATGCTTGATTGATTAGCATCAATAATTTTCGTAATAAAACATCCAAGAAACATCTTTTATGTTAAAGAGTTCGAGTCACTTTTAACAAAGAGGCACCACGAGACCCATGACATAATTTTTAGAAGAAACACCTAATAACCTTTTCTAGGACGGAAGGAAGCGATGGACCCTCGCGCTCTTGCAGGGAGAAAGTGAGGCTCAGGAAGAACAGTAGCAGATGGAGAATTTCAAAGCTTATTTACTGCCTCCTAATGTAACCTCACCTCACCTAGGTGACAATTTCCTCTGGGTGACTGCTACAATAGTATGGAAATGAATGGAATTATAAGAAACATCTTGAATGATATTCCATTTCCATAAGCACGAATAATATAACTGAACCTATCGACCCGGCGCAGTAGGACTTCCATGTCAGACTGTAAAAGGAAATGTAAAAGGTTCTTTGCCCCTTCCCTTTAGCCCAGCCGAGTTGCCTCCTGACTTTTACTGTCATTCGTCCCCTATGGCCTCTTCATACTTAGCTGTTCAACTTCTTCAATTTGATTTTGGTCCAATTTCCTCTTGATATAAGAATGAGTCCCTCGATCGAGCCTTATGAGAGCCTATTAATGTAATTCTATGCCGTAATAATAATAATAATAATAATAATAATAATAATAATAATAATAATAATAATAATAAAGCACATGCATCGTTTTGTCCGCTCCAACAGAAGAATTATTTCAAGTCGAGTGACATTGAAATTTTACGCCGAATTGAGGAGCGTGGGCGAGGCTCCCGAAACGATCCAGGGCCTTTAACGGGTAGCGGTAATGTGGGCGTACAGATACCCACTTCCCCCGTTAGCCAGGGGCATTGGGTATTCAGATAGGTAGGTAGGTAGGTAGGTAGGTAGGTGGATGCCGACGAACGGAGCGGCCGATAGTTGCACGTGAGTCGGTGAACCGAAAGGTGGTACTAAGGGTCGGTCGGTCTGTCGGGCGGTGGTTTAGATCGGTGAGTAATGGTTCTTCAGTTGTAGTGTTATTTGCAAGTGTTGGTTCTCGAAATGACACAATTGTTTGTCTTGACTCCAATCTCTATCTTTCTCTTGCTTTCTGAAATTTAATGTCTTCAGCTTAGTCTTCATGAATATCTGTCTGTCAATCTGATAACCTCTCTCTCTCTCTCTCTCTCTCTCTCTCTCTCTCTCTCTCTCTCTCTCTCACCAGTGTGATTCAGTACGAAAACTGGATTTTTATCATTAAAGAAATCTCTTGTACTGTCTTAGCTTCGTATATTTTGAGCGTCTTGGACGTTAATAATTTCCGCTTTTTTGTGAAGGAAGAAATTATAAGTTTCTATACTGGACATCTGACATTTTATCTTAGTGATAACCTGACAAGTGCACACACACACACACACACACACACAAAAGCACACCCACGCTCACACACGTACATATGGGTTGATACTCGATATATGACATGCTGTTGGCAACCGTCTTCCTCGATCTACTGTTGCTAATTGCATTAGGGGTTCATTTCTACCCATACAATAGGAAAAAAAAAACCCATCTGATGGAAGAGTATATAAAGTAGGATGATGGTCGAACTCCAAAGAGCATATATTGATAAATACGAAGAAGGAAGTCTGTCATTTTTCTTTTCTTTTCCAACAAAAACACTTTTTTTCTGTTTTATACACGGAATGGTATACTCGTCAATACCTAATGTGTGATTAGTTTTGGTGCACAAAAACAAGAAAATTCGAGCTTAAAATGATCGCCTTCAACGCTGAAGACCTCTTTTGAGCGGCTTCGATGCCGTGAAGTGCGATCCATGGTAATTACTGCATCAGTAAATCAGACGAGAGGAATGACTGCCTTTGGCAAAATTGTTGAAAAAAATCTACGCAAAAGTTTCTGCGTAATCCTGCTCTCAAACATATCCACAAGCGGAACGAAAACCATTAGCTCCGAAGTAATTATTGGGAAGACACTGCTCGCAACAGACGTCTCTGCAGAAGCAGTCTCAGAGACGGGTCTGGTGTTGGTGAAGAGATGAGAGGTACGAAAGGAGGAGGGAGGAGGAGGAGGAGGAGGAGGAGGAGGAGGAGAGGCAAGGTAGCTCACATGAGTTGCGCGCACACCATGAACAGTGATATATACGGCGCTTAGATTTCAAAACCATCTACCACAGACAGAGCACACTTATCTATCTATCTGCATGAATGTAGTATTTGGTAGCAATTTAAAATAGCAGTGGAATGATTAGGTTTTGAATAATATCCCCACACACCCCACACCCATCTCCCCTGAGGTAAAAAGGTTAGTTCATTTCCATTCTTAGCAACCATTAAACTTGCTTCCATAGTCTTCGAGCGATGAGCATCTCCGGAATGTGTCAGTATGAGAAATAAGTGAAGGACTTGAGTTTTTTCCTTTCTACTAACGGTGTGGTTCAGCGTTTGATTTCTGCCGTATATGTCTTTCCGAAAAAGGAAAATAATTTTCTTTCCAAACTCAGGCGAAAGAGAAAACACTTCATAATGCGCATGCCCCCGCTGACGTAGGACAGCTCCCTGACGCTTGATCTGTGATCGGATTGGGAACGCCATCGTAATCTCATGGATTAGCCTTTGGCTTATGGACAGCCGTCTCCAAATAATTTCACGCATATTCATTATACCTGATTACGCACTGCTGCTGAAAACTTAAAGCAAGAAATAACAAACACACCAGATTTTAATCAATTTTTTTTTTTTAGAGTAATCATGTTTCCTTCTTTTTACTACACTCGTTGAAATTCTCCAGTCAGCATTGTTCCCTCGAATCTTAGAACATTCCACTATCGAAACGTCTCCAGAAGGCCTGGGCTTCTGTTAAAAAAATTGGTTAGAATTTGACTTCCTCGCAGACCAAATTCTTTTTACGAAAATAATAAGAACAAACGTCCCATGCTGGCATGAGGACAGCCAGAATAGCAAACAACAAATGGATACCTTCGTGTTTTGTGAGCTGTCGGCAAGCCGACGCTTTTGGCTAGAAATAGCTCAAGTGACAAATTTCGGCTCTGCAAAACGATGCCCAAGAGCGAAAGGGAATTCCGAGCGTGGACAATAATAATGTTGCTGTCGGTCAGTGAGCGACTCTAATTTGCTCTTGCTTGGGTTTTCTGCGCCTCTCCTCACTTCGCAATGACTAAGCGTTGAATGGCTGTCCGTGGATGGTGAATGTGCAGAAAATAAATGTATTTTCACTTTCTTTCTTTTTTATCGTTGCACCCCTTCCTTCTTTGGAGGGACGGGGGGGGGGGGGCACCAGAAAGGTACAGTATTCTGCTTTCACAGCTAGTCTTTGGGGTGAAGTTGCTAGCTTCACGCTTCCTTTTCTTGACCCTAACAAACGATGGTACCCGTTTGCAGTAGGGTGGACTGGTGGGTGGCAGGCCACGGACCTACAAAACTTGAGAATTGTACTTCTCCACAAACACAAGGCGCTCACTTTGGAAGATTGCACCTTATGCAAAAATTGCACCTTATTCAAGATGAATTCCTGCATAATTTCATGTTAAGATGCCGGTCATTAACATACAATAGTTAGCCTTTTTTCACCTTTTAGAGATGGTAAAATGACTATTTTTTGAGTTACCATTTAGCCTCCTTGTTTTCAAAATCTCTCTCTCTCTCTCTCTCTCTCTCTCTCTCTCTCTCTCTCTCTCTCTCTCTCTCTCTCATACAAACGCTTACACAAGCATTCATCCTCATTTATTTGATGAATAAAATACATTCCTTTGTCTCTCTTTGCATGCATAACTCAAGATAAATGCCTACTTTTCATTGTTACAAAGAACTGAGCTAAAATGCACCCTTCGTATATGTGGTAATATTAAACTTGCCTGTGACGGGTCTTCAGGCATCCTTGCATAATTTGTTTATCGTTTTTCTTTTCTTTCTTATGATAATATTCCTGGCAGTAATAATTGCAGTAGGAGTGTAAGTAGCATTAATAATAATAATAATAATAATAATAATAATAATAATAATAATAATAATAATAATAATAATAATAATAATAATAACGATGATGGAATTACGGTTCTTACGTTTCTTGCAGAGAACAAAAACAAAAAATGAAAACACTGCGAAAAGCTTTTCCATTTACCCATTATGGTGACATGCATCATAAAATTTCTTATATTATGATGCATCATTTCTGCAGAGTGAATAATATGAAAATATTGACATCACATTGCTTCAGTTTTGGGTAACGAAATACCTATGTCATATAGTAGACAGAAATAGCAAAATCGAAATTTATTCTGGAACCTAAAGTTTCAAGGAAAAATCTTCGATGTTTAACGACGATTACACAGAAACATTTATTTCTTTATTTTAACCAATTCTTTCTTGTCTGTCTGTTTCTCCGTCTTTCTCTTTTCTGGGCTACACGCCAGTCACTCAACGCCTAGGAAAGAGTATCTCCTGTGTACACTCATCTTAATTTATTCATTGAATCAATCTCTCTCCCTTTCTCTCTCACGGTACGCAGACCCTAACATTCCTACAATAAATCACCTCGCAGAACACACGCGATAGGGCCAGCACAACCTTTTCTGTGTAAATCAGAGCCAGACAGACACACAGACAGAGAACATACAGTCTTGAATCCCATCTTCTACAGGAGATAACTCAACAGGTAAAATATTAAACGTAATATTTACGCCGTTTGTCAAACACTTCACGGACGATGTACCTCGAAATCTTAATATTTTCTTTCTCTGTCTTACTTATGCCGTTGCTTGGCTCTTTTTGACTTGTTTCTTTATTGATTTGCTCATTTCTCATTATACTTTCAACGTGTGACATCATTCGCATTAAAAATGGAGACGAAGGGCGAACTGGGAAACGTGTGACAGAAAAAGCACAGAACGTAAAAGTGAGAGTTGTTGGGAACGCTCAAGAACCCCTACTTTTAATTGCCTCTGCCAACGATGTTGAAAGAAGATTTTATATTTACTTGTGTCTAATATTTGTTTGTTTCTTTGCTTGATGCCAAATGGTTTATAAATGGATGTCAATGGATTTTGAAGAAAAATGGAACATGGAGAAAAGGAAGCGTTGATCAATTTTCTTTTTAATTTTGTCGAAAAACTATCGGTGGATTTCTTGTTCGGTTTTATAATGGTGAGGCCTTGAAGCAAAGGAAGAGTTCATCACGTTTTGAGACTGATCAAAATCTACCGCAGATCCAGAATTTGTTTAATTTTCCTTTTTCGAGGCTGTCTCAGAGAAATCTTCTGATATTATGATATAATCACTTTTTGTTGTGCTACAGACTTGAGAACATTGGTCTGATTTTAAAATTGACACTTTCTTTGGAGCTGGAAGATGAGTGCCGAACCATATTCAGTGACACATTGAGTTTATCTTACGCCCGTTACTGACCGTATAACTTATGTTCACGAACCTTGGACTTTGCCATGACCTCTATACCCGGCTGTTTTAATTTCCGATGTTTGGAATTCTTTTGTGTTTCTAGGCAAATCAGTTTGAGACTTATTACATTTGTAATAAGTATAAGTTGTCGACTTACATTTTCCTCGTCATCTTAGCTGTGGAAGATCAATGCCTAGTAAACTGAAGTTACATACACACACACACACACACACATATGCATTTATATATATATATATATATATATATATATATATATATATATACAGTATATATATATAGATATATATATATATATATAAAATATATTTATATATATGTGTATATATATATACATAATATATATATATATATATATATATATATATATATATATATATATATATATATATAGATATATATATGTATATATATATAAATATATTTATATATATGTGTATATATACATAATATATATATATATATATATATATGTATATATATATATGTATATATATATATATATATATATATATATATATATATATATATATATATATATAATATAATGGCCCAGAGAGAAAGAAACTAAACAATGATGCCTTCAACGTTGTATCTCACACCACCTTTCCTCCGTTAAAGAAGAGAGCGATAATGTACCACTTCTCTGATTCCCTCTAAAGATAAATTCCTAACGACGCAATAGAACGGTCACGTTACCGTGAGAGACTTAAGATTAATTAATATTTAACACAACCTTCATCCTGCGGCTTGTAATTAAGCGCGAGAGCGCCTCTCAAGTGGCCAGTGTCATCGTCAACGTCATTATCATCTGAGAGGAGAAATACATTGACACTCTTATTACATTTACGTATATATATATATATATATATATATATATATATATATATATATATATATATATATATATATATATATATATATCGTATATATACATACTGTACATTTATATATATTTATAGCTATAACCTCGTTCGGATACCCAGGACCCGAGATCGAATACTCTGCTGGAAGTGAAAAACTTCATGTCTTTCTTCATTCGGTTTCAGGCTTCGTGGTGAGAAGTGTTTTCAAAAAGTTAAGAAATTGAGAAGTTAAGAGGGCATTGTGGTTAATAAAATATATATATATATATATATATATATATATATATATATATATATATATATATATATATATATATATATATATATATATGTATATATACATATTTATATATGAATATACCGTATATAAAATATATATGGTAAGAGTACACACACACACACACACACACACATATATATATATATATATATATATATATATATATATATATATATATATATATGTATATATGTGTGTGTGGTGTGTATATGTATATATGTGTGTGTTTGTGTATAAATATACAGTATATATTAGTAAATATTTCATTTATTTACATGCATATCATTATTATCGTCAGTAATGATCATGTATTCTTATGAAACAAACAAAGGCCATAGACTATACACAGTCGTCCATACGGTAGAATATTTTATAAAACATCAGTAAGTGAATATATGCATATTAGTTTGGGAGCATATCAAATTCGCAGTGTTTTATAATGATTGCATGAAATTTAGTCTAACGAATACGTCGAGGGCTCTCGTTATCGCCTACAAAAATGCCAAGAGGTTATCTTGACGGCTTAGACAAATGAGCCTTCGTGTGTCCACCTCAGGGACCGTCCTTTAGGCTTCGTTTACTTCTTTTTTTGTGCCTCGTCTCAACCTCTTCATTCCAGCCTTGCTAGGCCTACTGGACTTTTACTATGCCTACTGATATATTCATGTGCCTGTAAAGGTGTTGACACTTTAATTTTAAATTCATCGCTCTCTGTTTCACCTGCTGATATCAAACTGTTAATTTTTTTAACAATCCACTTAATAACTGAGTACTTTCTCTTATCATCTGTTTAAGGTGAGTCATCTGCTGGCTCATTACCCTGTGAGTGTTTATAGATAGATCCTGAGAAGAAGAAGAAGAAGAAGAAGAAGAAGAAGAAGAAGAAGAGAGAGAGAGAGAGAGAGAGAGAGAGAGAGAGAGAGAGAGAGAGAGAGAGAGAGCAATTTCAAATTAGTGTTTTTCACCAAAAGTTCTGAAAGAATGTCACTTTTGTACACAATACAATGTCTTATCCCCTCCCCTCTTTCTCTCTCTTGCTCGCTCTCTCTCTCTCTACTTTATTATCCCCCAAAATGTTTTGCCTAATCCGGCTTTGTTGAACTTTATATGACACCTGTTCAGCGTCAAAACGAAACAACTGGTGACCTTACTCCCTCCTAACGGCGAGCAAACTAGAGCCAGAGATATTTACCTGGACAAGAGGGATCTCTAAAACGCTTCCTGTTTTTCCTAGCTCTAAATAAGAGTTCATGTCGTGTATCTCTTTAGTTTTATTATCAAGTATTATTATTCAGGATATAAACAAATAACATGTTTTTTAATCTTTTTTATTATAAGTATTATACGAACACACACACACGCATATATATACACACACTCATACATACATATATATATATGTATATTATATATATATATATATTATATATATATATATATATATATATATATATATATATATATATATATATATATATATATATATATATATATATATATATATATATATATATATATATATATATATATATATATATATATATATATATATATATATATATATATATATATATATATATATACATACTGTACGCCTATTAGTAAATACGTTCCTCTAATGTCAGCGATCTTGTTGCGAGTCTTGATCTCTAATGTAGCCCATATTTGTAGGCGATTAAACATCTTTCATGCACAATGCATAATTAGATGATTCAAGATTCCGTTGAAGATCTGAGCATAAAACCAGAAATTCGATAATAAACAGAATAACATTAAGTCTTGCTACTTCGCAGTGAATAACTGTTTGAAACTCTAAACTAAAACTGGCATTACCCAGTGTTTGTTCATTCAAATTCGGTATTTCTTGAAATACTAAATATTCACTTTTGAAAGGCTTTATTTCTTAAAATCAACCACAACTGCGAAAAATAGGCTTAAATCAAATCGGTGGTTTTAGAATCCTCCAACTTGAAAAGATTCGTAATGGAAATCCTAAACTCAGACAACAGGGATATACAGTATATATATATATATATATATATATATATATATATATATATATATATATATATATATATATATATATATATATATATATACATATATAAAATATATATAAAATATATATACCTCTCTCTCTCTCTCTCTCTCTCTCTCTCTCTCTCTCTCTCTCTCTCTCTCTCTCTCTCTCTCTCTCTCTCTCTATCCTCTATATATATATATATATATATATATATATATATATATATATATATATATATATATATATATATATATATATATATATATATATATATATAAATATATATATACTATATATATACTGTGTATGTATATTAAACAGATACACAGACAGCTTCTCTTAAGAGAAACCGTTTCTGCAAGTAACTAATTATTTAAAAAAGGCTTTCATTCTCCTATTCGTGCAATTCGGGTAAACAGAGACAGAAAGTGTCTGAACAATGAGAACATACGTATTACATAATACTTACAAGGTCATTCCTTCTCTCTCTCTCTCTCTCTCTCTCTCTCTCTCTCTCTCTCTCTCTCTCTCTCTCTCTCTCTCTCTCTTTTTCACTGATGCTTATCTAAATGGATGATACGTACTCAGCTGTAGATCTGATGACTGTTGACGAGCAGATGGTATCTGGCACTTGTCCGTCAAATAAGAGAGAGAGAGAGAGAGAGAGAGAGAGAGAGAGAGAGAGAGAGAGAGAGAGAGAGAGAAACTACAGTTTTTGAAGTAATACTCCCCAGACAGAGAAATTTTGCAATATTCCAAAAAGGGAAAATTCTTCTCCTGTAAAACAGGCTCTTTGACGCCAAGCGACGACGGTGTTAAAGCAGAAACAGTGTCGTCATTACTCATATGGGTCAGAGCATCCTTGGAAGGATGATATGGCCGTCTTCCTGGAAAAAGCGACGCGTTCTACATTCCTGAGAATTTCCGTGAAGCTGCCGCCAGGGATCTCGTGTCCACGGGCATATATACTCGTACATATCTACCCTTTTGCGGTGGCTACTCTGCCCCTTCATCCTTTTTTGTTTTCACGCCTACGTATCGTACTGGCCTAAGCTAGCGACACTCAAGACATTCCTGCCTGCCCACATGCATGAAATCCCTGACAGGTAAAGGTGGGTAGAGGTCGTTACTAATGGCCATCCCACCCCTCTCCGCCTCTTCATATCACTGTGCTTTCATCTTGGAGGGATTTTTTCCTCTCATAAGGGATGCTGATATTCGTCCCTCTTTGCAGGATGCAAATGAGGTAGCAAAATGGATCTAAGAATTGCAAGTGTGTGTGTGTGTGTGTGTGTTTGGAACTTCGTCTCTCACCTGAGTCCCGAGAATTACCTTGACCCCCACCATCCTCCTTCCCCTCCCGACTTCTGGGTAGGAAGGTGAGCTCGGGCACGGTGCAGTGAAAGTGGTGGTGTCGGCGGGCATACATGCCGCTCCTCCATCAGTTATTGTTTCAGTGACTTTTCCTACTCTTGAGGAACGTAATTTTACTCGCATTGAAGATCAAATACCTCTCATAAGTTAAGGTAAGTGTTCAGGTGGGAACTGTTCACCGCAGAGTCTCATTTTTGCTCCCTAGAGCATCCCGAACTCACAGGTGTGAGAGTCGAGAGACGCAACTTCGTCCGTCTAATGCGGCATTGACGTTTCGTTGTGACACTGACATACTGCCCCGCCTCTCTCTCTCTCTCTCTCTCTCTCTCTCTCTCTCTCTCTCTCTCTCTCAACATCAAGACAGGCTTTACGTGGCTCAGACTTAAATGGAAAAGTATTCGAAACCCATTTGGACAGAGCGAGGCATTCTTGAACTTCCGAAACACCTGTCCCGTCGAAGACAAACAGCGTGTCGTCCTTTGCCCCCGTGTTCGGGGCTACACATACCCACGCACACCTGTTTTCAACTTGTATACAAGTGCCAGGCCATTAAAGTCTTTTCAGTTTCGGCTCATAATAACATTCGCAATCACCATCGTGGAAATGAAAATTACTGTACTTTACTTCATGATGGGACTTTGATCTATGCAATTAGCAGTTAATAGAAGCGATGTATATGTATATATATACATGTTTATATATATATATATATATATATATATATATATATATATATATATATATATATATATTTATTTATATATATATTTGTATGTGTGTGTCTGTGTGTGTGTTTGTGTGCATGTTTTGTATATAAGCTTTTTTTAGCGTAATTACAAATGTTCCTTTAATCCACTGAGTCTCCTTTTAGACGCTAAATTTCACTGATGAGTCTAAATCGTTAATTATTTAGTGATTTAGATATTAAAACTACTTCATTATTTGACTGAAAACAGGAATGCGCTGAAATGAAAACTGAGTGGTATTTGTTTATCAACATATTCGTTTTGTTTGTTGGTTAGTTATACGTAATCCTTGATGTATTTATAGATTTTTTATATTTCTTTTCAGTAAATACCATGTCAGTAATGTATAAAGTTAAAAACTTATTATAATTATTGTTTTGAATAATGGAGGCGACAGTAGCAAAAATAATTATTAATAGCAAAATTAAAAACAGTCATTATTATTATTATTATTATTATTATTATTATTATTATTATTATTATTATTTATTATTATTATTATTACTGAATTATTGCACTTCAAATGGATTTGGGGGCGTCAGTAATTTCAGGGAGGCGGAGGCCCAGGGAGTTATTTCTGAAACTCTAAGCTGAATTTCTGTTTCACTCAGTTAAGGGTCTAGAGTATTCGATAAGAACGGAATTTTACTCATAGAGAAGAAGAAATCGATGTAAACAAAGCAGAGTAGAAATGAAGCGAAATTTCTGTCTTTTTTTTTATCCCTGAAAACATTCTGCGACGAAGTTCTCCTGACCTGACGCAGATCCTTATTTTGTTTACCCGTTCTCGAGACCGCGTGAGGGGACTTTCTTTCCTTCTTTTTCCACTTCGATTTCATGTAGAAAACGCGTCTTTGAAGTAAGAGTATTTCTTTAGTCCTTCTACTTTCTTGTTCTGGTTTCTATCAGGTCTGGTCGACGCGTGGACACTGTTCTACCTCGACATCGTCTTGTGGGATATATGAATGCGTCACGGATACCATCACGAGGTTCGCGAAAGGCATTCAGGCAAGGTTCCTAATAATATCGGAGGAATTCCTAAAACATCTGTTGTTACAGAGACATCTGTTCTAGATAATTGGTCCGATGCCTTTTTAACTTCGAAGCAAAACAAAGCGAGGGAGAGAAAGAGAACGAGAAATACAGCGAGTTTCTATTTGGCTGCTCGAGTGTACCAAAAAATTCACCATGCCAGTAAATGTCGCATCAAAGGGACGTTGCGAGAAAGGGAGAAAGAAAGAGAAAGAGGGGGGGAGAGAGAGAGTGAGAGAAAGAGCATAATACCCCTGTGCCAAATTAACTGCGAAAAGTACCAGTTGTAGTTTGCAGCCAGTAATGAGAAGTCAAGAGGTCGTAGACCCTCGGATAAAACCAATTGACGGGTATTACAAGTATCAAGAGAGATCTTGCTCTTTAGCTTCTTTTTATTTCTTTGACCTCGATTCAGGCATAGCGATGGAACATAGCATTCCAAGAGAGAGAAAAAAGAAAATCATTTTGAAACCAGCACTAATAGGCATGAGGTACTTGTTGCATTTTTATATGCTTGTTGTCATTGACATTTTTATATGTATAGTATATATATATATATATATATATATATATATATATATATATATATATATAGTATACACACACACACATATATATATATATACATATAACGTGTCTGGCATGATAGGGAAGGCGCCGGTTATATAGCCCCTAGCAATCTAATCCTAAGAAGATCGAAAAAAAAGGAAGGGTCTAACGTGTGGCACAATACCTCTAATGATATATATATATATATATATATATATATATATATATATATATATATATATATATATATATATATATATATATATATATATATATATATATATATATATATATATAATGTGTGTGTGTGTGTATATATATATATATTATATATATATATATAATATATACATAAATTACATACATATATGTATATATATGTGTATGTGTGTATGCGTTTGTGCGTCTGCTGCAGTATCATTATACATTATGGTATCTAATATGCCTTATCATAAATGCATTATATGATATTATATGAATATGTGCTACAGTATGAACGTACACTAAACGTATCTACTTGCATAAAAGTATCTATATTATAAAATCAATATTTACAATAGAACCAATGAATCCCATTTATAAGTATTCTCTACAGTAATGATAGCATAATATTACAAGGAGAAATGCCTTCAAAACTCAGTATGAAAACTACAACTCTATTGGTACGAATGAAATCATATTTCACAACTAGTGAGCATTGCCCGTGCAGAAACATGAGTTAAAAAATTTCCATCTTCCCTTGGAATATGACATCAGATGCCCTATTCCGTAATGATTAAACAAGACTAAACAAGTAAAAAATGCGCCGAAGATTCTTCGGCGCAATCGAGTTTTCTGTACAGCGTACAATGCTCTATGAAACTCTCAGCCGGCTGTCATGGCCTGTGTTGTTGCGGTGCAAGGCCCTACGATCATGGCTAACCTTAACCTTAAATAAAATAAAAACTCCTGAGGCTAGAGGGCTGCAATTTGGTATGTTTGATGATTGGAAGGTGGATGATCAACATACCAATTTGCAGCCCTCTAGCCTCAGTAGTTTTTAAGATCTGATGGCGGACAGAAAAAAGTGAGGACGGACAGATAAATAGCCATCTCAACAGTTATCTTTTACAGAAAACTAAAAAGACATTTATATTAAATATAATCCCTGTGTGGAACTGTTTTATTCTTTAACTTTACCTAATCAAGCAATTTGCATACATTACTGCAGTTTATGACAGCGGCAAAATCATGCACGACTGCATAAAAATAATTGCCTCAACCAATTTACTCTGGCTGTCAAGAGGCGTGTCTAATAAACTTACCGTTCCTGTAGGTAGGTTATTAGCGCTGAGAGCGAACAATGATATCAGTGCCCGTAGAGTTTCATGTGTATATTTAATGACACACTCTCTCTCTCTCTCTCTCTCTCTCTCTCTCTCTCTCTCTCTCTCTCTCTCTCTCTCTCTCTCTCTCTCCCTGGTAAGACACGTGAGATTCCATCTAAACTTTGCAGTTACATATTTAACTTCAATTTTGTTCATAATTAGTCCCATGTTTAGATATTTTGATTTATTTGGAAATTATTTGTTAATTACTAATTTGTCGGCTAGAATGCTGTGAATCCAAGGGTTAGAGGGCAGACGTCAAAATCTTAAGAATTCATTAAAGATTTAGAGTATGATTTCACGAGGTAAACTCAAAATCCCAAATTCTGAATCCAAAATAAAATTGTCTGAATCCAAAATAAAAGCCTCTGGATTAAAATAAATTATATAAATATATGAATTAAAAATGTGGAGAAATTCGCTTGGAATAGGCGAATACAATTATTATTATTATTATTATTATTATTATTATTATTATTATTATTATTATTATTATTGTTATTGTTGTTGTTAAGGTAAAATCCAGGATATAAGCATCCGGATAGTAGAGTAAAAAGCAACCAAACCAACTGGAGCCTCAAGGAGGCTAAACAGTAAAAAGCAGCAAGGCAAATCACACAATTTGCCTTGATTAGTTTTCTTTTTCTGCTAACCTTGAATTTAGAATTCAAGGCCGGTGGAGCTCCCTCCCTGCATTCCCTCAAGCAATTGTCAAAACAGAGGAGCTGTTTGTGTCGTTTTGGTGAGACGATTGCCACAAGTTGCCTCTTCGTGTTCGTCCACAATGTTCACGTTTTTTCTTACTTAACCTCCGTGGAATGTTATGGCATTGTGAGTGACTCTCTCTCTCTCTCTCTCTCTCTCTCTCTCTCTCTCTCTCTCTCTCTCTCTCTCTCTCTCTCTCTCTCTGTCATATGCTCAGTTTAAGGTGAATTTGCAATAATATCTTTGTGGAATGTTGTTGTAAGTGATCGTAACATCTCTCTCTCTCTCTCTCTCTGTCTCTCTCTCTCTCTCTCTCTCTCTCTCTCTCTCACACACACACACACACACACATTTTCAGTTTAAGGAGAACTTGCAATAATATCTTTGTGGAATGTTGTTGCAAGTGATTGTAACATCTCTCTCTCTCTCTCTCTCTCTCTCTCTCTCACACACACACACACACACACACACACACACGCACACACATTTTCAGTTTAAGAACTTGCAATAATAGCTTTGTGGAATGCTGTTGTAAGTGACTGTAACATCTCTCTCTCTCTCTCTCTCTCTCTCTCTCTCTCTCTCTCTCTCTCTTGATGTTTACTTGACTGACTCAATTCTTGTGATGAATTTTCATTTGGTGTATGGTGTAACATAGGCCACTCATCACACATGAGCGCAAGCGAGCGCACCTGACGCAGAATGCAAAGTACACAGTAATGCTTGTTGACCAAAACAAACTCCAGAAAAGCCTTAAAGATTCTGTGCTCTTGACACAAAAACACTGATACAGTTCAGCAGATACCTGAAATCTTATTTATGCTTTGTTCTCTTTCGAAATACTCTCAAGGTTTCAAATTGATACTGGCTGAAGAAATAAAGAAATGTCTTTGATTTCGTTTCATTTCTTCGTTGCTTCTTTCATACTTCCTTCTTCATTACGCTATGTCGGCCTTGACTTTGACCTTCGAAGTCGCCGCAAAGCGATCTCTTCCTTATCCTCAGGCGGAATACGAAGTTTTACCTCAGAGACGAAATAGCCTGTCATTACTTGCCCCAGAGTGGATCTTCAATCACTTTCAATAGACTCTGAACTTTGATTCTCTGATTTGAGAGCATGCTTCTTTCATTTTAAAATGGTCAAGGGACGAAAGGATTCACATGCCAAAGACTGCCAGAATCAAATAGGGTCGTTCCTTGAAAAGGTTTTGTTTAGAGCGAACTTACGTAAAGCATACATTTTTTTTACAGGGATGAGACCCAGAACGGGCATGAAATGATACTTCTTACAGGACAGGTCAATGATGATTCAATAAAAATATTTCCCGAATTTCGTAAGTTGAATTTCGGGGCTGCAATCCTCAGAGAGTTTAAGTAGGGGTACTTCGCCTAATAGGCAGAGAGAGAGAGAGAGAGAGAGAGAGAGAGAGAGAGAGAGAGAGAGAGAGAGAGAGAGAGAGAGTTCTTAATCTTCGACATAAGGTTGGTATTAAAAAAAATTGAGCTTTACAAAATCAAGAACCATCAACAATTAGAGATTTTTCTGCTCCAATACCTGTTGCCCCCAATTACATAGCGCGAGAATCCTCCAGTTTTCTCTCATTCATTTCTAAAAGGTATTATTCTAAGTTCTTTTCTTTCCTTCTTCTTCTTTTCCATTCTTCACTGACGAGCGTTCACATACCGCATTGATGACGAAATGCACTTCGTGCTCGCAATGTTCTCTGTTACCAGACTAAGGTCCGATCAAATTTTTTTTCGGTTTTATTCTTAATATTGTTTCTCACGTTTCCTTTCCGTTTTGTTGATACTCCAAATCGGTAACTAAGAACAGACAGACTTTTGAAGAAAAAATAACTTTCTACGTCGTGTTCTCTCGCCTCAAGGAAATCTAAATCAATCAGTCAGTGAATGTGTCACACAGTGAAAATGTTCCCTCATTCTAGGGTCAGAAATCCCTTATCAAGTGTAAGAGTCAGTTCAAGCAACTATCTCTCTCTCTCTCTCTCTCTCTCTCTTCCTTACCTCTTCGGAAAGCGCGCTGACTACGACCAGCTGTTGAATGCCACTGGGAAAAATATCATAAATTCAGATGATTTCTTCACAAAAAAATACATAATGATAATCCGTCCTTGAAGCTCCTAGCGTAGGAGAACATTCAGTACAACCTGATAGGATATTGCATAGGATATCCAAGGATGTGTAGGACGGCGGCTGTGGTCAAGGATGGATGACTTCAACTTTCAGCGTGGGTTTTGTTATACCTGGAATGGGTCTGAGTAAGTGATGTGGCATCAATGGAACCCGAGTCGCTTTTACAGTCCCTTGTTTTTATTTGTTTATTTCTGTGGGCACTCCTACTCTAATATATGTGTATATATAAATATATGTGTATGTATATGTATATATATATAAATATATATATATATATATATATATATATATATATATATATATATATATATATATATGTGTGTGTGTGTGTGTGTGTGTATATGTGTGTGTGTGTGTGCATGCATAACTGAATCACGAAAATATGGAACGTGATGAATATATAAATAAATACAAAATCCACGAAGGAAAGAGAAACAGTGGAATGCTGCAAAGCCTTTCGACTTAAAGTCCTTTATTTAGCAGACTGAAGAAATATAAAAATAAATTTACAAAAAAAAGTTCGTATAAATGACAGATGGGGATCACAAAGGAAAAATATGTACTTGGAATCCAACACAATACACGCACACACACACAACGCACACACACACACACACACACACACACACACATATATATATATATATATATATATATATATATATATATATATATATATATATATATATATATATATATATATATATATATAATATGCGTAGTATGTAAAGATTTTTATATGCTGTTGATGAGTCTTTTGTATATGTGTATGAAACGGCTTTGTCGAATGTTTTTGCAAAATGGATTCAGCCCGATTCTTCAGTTAGAGTATGATAAGGCGAACGGCTTAATGTTGAATATCTGTGTGGGAGAGAGAGAGTGCATGTGTTCCAGTTCTATTGTAAAAATACCAGACGCACGCCTACACGTATGAACTCGCACGTACATGAATTTTAAAAATATACGAGGTGACACTCGCATTACACACATACACCGCCCCCCACACACACATATATGTATATATATGTGTGTGTGTGTAAATATACTTGAACAAACAATAAATATTTGTTTCTTATGAGAAAATTATTAGCAATGATGATGATGATACAAATTCCTACATACATACATATACATACATACATACATAATACATGCATGCATAGTGTTACCAATGACAATTGGAAACAATTATCCAATATGTGAGGTCTTAGAAGCGCATAGTAAGTTCTCACTGTAGTAGAGGTCAAATCACTTAAGAGAGCAAAAAAATAAAAGTCATTTAACTTTAATGAAAGGAACTATGATTTAGTCACAAAACGCCAGGGGCACTGGGTCAGAGGTCAAAAGAGATGTATTGTTTTCTCGATGACCTTATTCGCCTAACAAATACACCAGATTAATAAAAAAAAATAGTCATCTATAAGAAAAATAAAATCTTTTTTGGTATTTGGTTTTGTTGTGCTTTTCTTCTCAAGAGCAGGAATTATACTTGAGAAAATTTTAATATCTGCTTATCTGGTGTTTGACATAACACCATCCTATATTAACCTTCTCGGATTCCAAGACACAATAGTATGTCATTGCTTTCTCAAACCTTAAGATTTCCACTGGCTACTAAGGGAAGTTCCGAAGAGCCCGTTAAGCGACCTATTTTGCTAAACTTGCTTCTGGGCTTTCCTGGGAAGCACCAGAAGAGGGCCACTCGCCGAATTGAGGACCTTAGGCTCCCTCCGGAATCACTGAAAGAATGATTCTGGTAATAATGATTTTGATTTATTATAATACATGAAAAAAGACACACAACTTGGCTCCTATTTCCTAAGAATCATTGGAGACAGTATATCCATTCCACCAGGCATTCATTCGCCTCCTAGAAATTGGGGCCAATTCCAGATCCCTGGAGCAAAAGATCCAGGAAGTCCTCAAAACGAATTGTTGAATGAATCCAGTACTTTCGAGGCATTGCAGAGAGTGGAAGCCGAGTCGTGTGCTTTTTTCCTCTTTTAAGTTAAGTCAGGTTTTGAATTAAAAACAATCATCTAAGGATTCCGGAGGGAGCCTTGAGTCCCAAAGCTGGCGAAGGAATACCCTTCTGGTGCTTCCAAAGGGATCCCAGAACCTAAGGAGCTCAGGATCCAGGGTTTGACTGAGGGGTTTTCCCCCGGAGCTTCTATAGAAGCCAAAGGGAACCTCAGCAATTATTATTATTATTATTATTATTATTATTATTATTATTATTATTATTATTATTATTATTATTATTATTATTATTACAGACTTACAGTACTGTAAGAGGTCAGGAAATAAGAGGTCTGACCCCAAAGGAAGAGCTGGATCGCCTCTCGAAAGAAAGGAGGTTATAAGATATCCGAGAAAGCAGGCGGGAGGCAACTCCACAGCCTGACAGAGTTGGGAAAAGAAATAATTGCTACCAAGTGGCTGCTTGATTGCGCCATCTCGCTTTGATAACAGCTGGAGAGGAATCCGTTAGTGGTTATTTTATTTTATCGTTATTTGAACGTGGGTGTTAAGAGAGCCAAGTTTTACGAGCAAAAAGTGTTTTTTCTTTTTTTCCGGGCGGGGTCCCCCTTTGTAAGAAGCGAAGGACAGTAAA
>NC_089794.1:47484541-47492041 GCF_040412425.1 Macrobrachium rosenbergii
TTCTGTTAATCTTTTTAGGTCACCCTCAACTAGTAGGTTTTATTGCTGCTACTGACTGGCCACCCATGAAGGAATGTTAAAAGGCCATTATTTCAAGTGCGCGCGAACTTTCTGTCACTCAGGAACACCCCAGCACACATTCACCAAAGCAAAACACATCTATAAGCCATCTAAGTGAGGAAAGGGGGCAAATGCTTGTTTTCATTTAACGAACTAAGTAGGATACTTGCTGACGCGAAATGTTCGCGGAAGGTGGAAGGTGCGGTGGAGATGTACCATAGCATCCAGCAACGTGCGATAGCCTGTAGGCAGCGGTTTGCTTTGCCAAGTCCCCCCTCCTCCTCTCCCATCGCAGGTGTGCAGGGACGGGGACTGACTTTGTAAACAAACCGTCGTCGAAGCGATAATTTTCCCCGCTTGGGGTAAACTTACACGGGAGTTACTTAACCGAGTTTCGTGAAAACAACGGACTTAAGTAGCTCGCGTTGTCAGAAAGATTTTAGCTAGTGTCTATTCTCGCTGGTTCTGTGGATTTCATTTTTAACTCCATGGCGACTTAGTTATATGTCCCTGTCCATTCTTAAAGGTGTCTTGGGTCTTACCCCTTTTCATTTCAATCTTCATAGGCCTCTGGCTCCTTAAGAAACGATAAGTAACAGATAGCTCGATACAACCAGCAATTGGTAGTTTGTAGTAAAGATAGCTATACAGTAAGAGGAAGAAGAGCTGCCCCAATAGTTGTTTTGGTGAACCTATTTGAGGTTACTACTTGTTTCTTAACGACTGAGAAACGTTCACTTTTTTATTAATTTCCTCATTTCTTTCTAAAGGGGGTTACTGGAAGTTGGAAATACAAAAAAGATAGATCTTCATCCGGAAAATGCAGGAATGGAGAGAGAGAGAGAGAGAGAGAGAGAGAGAGAGAGAGAGAGAGAGAGAGAGAGAGAGAGAGAAACTTAACGGTTCAAGTATTAACGAGAACGAGAAAAGAAGTAAAATTCACATCTGCCATCGCTCCCTACTCCTATTTCCCTCCTATAAAACTACACTAAAGGAGGACTTCTTTTACCTGGGTTCCAGCAGCAGCCTTGAGAGTACACCTTCATCCTCACTGCATTATCATAGTCCAGCGTAACATTAGCTGTTGCAGGTAATTCATATTCTGCGTGGCCAAAGCCGCTGGTCATTATGACCGTCTCAGGATCAGCCATAAATGGAGCTGGCCGAAGATCGCTAGGGGTCGTCGTGGAGGGTGGGGTGAGGGGAGGGGTATAAGGAGACCTAAGCGATACTTTTTCTCACCTGCACGCAACTGCAACAGTTTGTATACACTCTATGTGGATATAGGATAGAAGTATCCATACATAACTGTATTTATGCGTGATTATATGTATGCCTATACACATTTTGATCGATACATACTGTGTATATATATATATGTGTGTGTGTGTGTGTGTGTGTGTGCATCTTAGTGGTCCAGTGATTTCAACCTAATCTCACTAGTGAAAGGTCCAAGATTGATTCCCAGCAGGGCACAAGTGGAAAAACCGATTGCGTCTGTTGGTCCAAGAGGTGAATTGGGCACCGGAAAGTTAGTACCCTTCGGATTTATCCTTTCTAAGTGTCTGGATGATTATTATACAAAAAGAGAGAGAGAGAGAGAGAGAGAGAGAGAGAGAGAGAGAGAGAGAGATCCATCTAATTAACGCCCTGATAAATATTTCATGTCAACATTACAAAGTATTCAGAAACCTTAAACAGGTGTTACACAAACTGCTAGAGGCACTTTCTTCTTATACAGTCACAGAGTGTAGCTTCTCATCTCTGCCATCGAAGAACTGCATCGGACCCTTAATTAAACACTGAGAAGAATGATACAAACAGCCATGACTTGATCTTGATGCTCTCTGATCTTTGCAAATGTTTTCATTGTTACTCATTTCGGAGGTCAAACCACGAGATCAAATCTAATCAAAAAGGATGTTTTTGCTGGTTAACAGAATGGCATTGTGGGCTTTACAGTTTGGTTAATGGGCACTAGGGAGCTCAGCTGGGCCTGAAAACTGCAAAGTATGCATCCTGAGGACACAGTCATCAGACTCTGACTCGAGGTAATGGTCGCCTGGCTGGACGCAGCAGCCTTCTCTCCGGTGGTTTCAGTTCGCAGATTCAGATATCTTCTCGTTCAACGATGTTTTCGTGTGATTTTCTCTTTCAGTTGTATCAGTGCACTCACTTATTTCTTCATTTTAATTAGAATGTCGTCAATACCCTATGACAGGGCCAATAAGAACCAAAGACTCGATGAATTTCATTTGCAAATTTGCTAGATTTTACACACACACACACACACACACACACACACACATATATATATATATATATATATATATATATATATATATATATATATATATATATATATATATATATATATACTGTATATACTGTGTGTGTATGTATATATATGTATAGATATATGTGTGTGTGTGTGCCTATGTGTTTATTTATTTTTTACTATTTATTAGTTTGTTTGTTTGTTTATCTGTTTATTTGCTGCCAGAGGTGAAGTTTATTCTACCTTTAAGACAAAGACCTGGAACATCTATATAAGAAATATAAGGAAGGTTGCTCTGGGAAGTAATAATGCTATTATCTTTTATTACCCACAACGAAAAAGTGAGGTAATTAGCCTCTTTACAGTTGCACAGAAAAACTTTCTTTCGCAGAATAAATTTAAGAGCGTCATAAGTCCTCATGAACTGTCAGTGGCTGCATATATTTCTGTATTAATAATGACGTTGTTTCTTCTGCAAAATTATCTCCAAAACTCTTCCTGACAACACACGGCACGAATCTGTCATTCCCAGAGCGACGCAATTCCAGCAGTAGTTTCAAATGACCGATCTTTTTGATCATGCACGAGGGATGTGGGGAGAGGAACGCCTTAGGTTTAGGAACGGGGAAGTGGTGCTGGGGAGAGGGTTAGAAAAAAAAAAGCGGTGTGCATTATTTTGCGGTTTGTGTGTGTGTGTGATGGCGAGCAAAAGAGAACCTCGACACGACAACTCAAGGCACTTGTGCAACCCACCAAATATAGCTCGGCCTTCGTTCTCCCGCGCGCTACGTTTTCCTCCATCTGTGCTTGGACGGAGTGCCCCGTTTTCTCTCCGCGTAAAATTGATATTGATACACGTTAGGTCGAAGTAAACATTAAAGAAATAGATTCGGTTTTCTCTTCTGGGATATTTCAATGTCGGCGTTGCAACAGAAGAGAGAGAAGCATTACCAAAGAGTCGCCTCGTTCGACGAGAGACAAGCGTCATGCGTCTTGCGTTCGCGATTCGACCACCAGCAGCAATCGCAGTTGGGTCCGACCTGAATGGAAAAGTCGTAAAAATTATAGCTCCCACTTTCAGATGCCCTTCAGTTTTGTGTCGGAATTAATGCCTTACTAGAGAGAGAGAGAGAGAGTACTATGCAACACATCCGTTTCGAGGACAGCGAAATCTAGCACATGAGCGAGATGTGTATTATCTGGTGGACGTTGGAATGGCAGTAACTTTCAATCCATTTCCTTCTGATTACAAGCTATCTAATCTGGTTTATTTCATAGGAAGATCGACGGAGGCCAACTTCATTCCCTAAACAGCCACGTCCAAATGAAATAAGGAGAGGTATAATATATATATATATATATATATATATATATATATATATATATATATATATATATATATATATATATATATATATATATATATATATATATATATATATATATATATATCATATACATACATATATGATACATATAAACAAGATAAAAATATTTAGCAAACTATTCGTATGAAGAATCCAACTGGAAGCATCATTACAAATATCTGGTCTTTTTCAGTGATGTGCTTTTCCCTGTAAGTGAACACAGTGTTTATTTGATGTCAGTTCTGCGTGCAAAGTATTACAGGTCAATCCACGACTGAATGAAAACAAGTAAGAAATACGCCGAAGTTTCTTCGGAGCGATCGAGTTTTCTGTACAGTGTATAAAGCTATATGAAACTCTTAGCCACGGCCATGAAACTCTCAGCTACTGCCCATGAAAATATTAGCCACGGCCAGGTGGTGGCCTGTGTTTTTGGTACCTATAGCGGTGCCTGACGCTCGATCATGGCTAACTTTAACCTAAAATAAAACAAAAATTGCTGAGGCTAGAGGGCTGAAATTTGGTATGGTTGATAATTGGAGGGTGGATAATCAACATACCAATTTGCAACCCTCTAGCCCCAGTAGTTTTAAAGATCTGAGGGCGGACGGACAGACAAAAAGCCATCTCAGTAGTTTTCTTTTACAGAAAACTAAAAAACCACAAGGAGAAATTTTGTTCGCGAAGAAAGATTACCTACATTGAAAAGACATTTGCAAATTCATGCAAACGGTTGTGTCCATAGAACGTAAAATGAAGAAAACGCTTCAGGCAGAGATAAAATATCAGGAAATCCGGAATGGAATAAGCTGAACGGCTAAAGAACATTTCGATGCGTCGTGTATTTTAATCATTTGATCTCATTTTTCTTTATTTATTATCTTGTAAAATTTATTATTATTTTTCTATATTTTTTCATAATTCTTTGTTGCCCTAATTAAAGCCTTTCAGGTTTTACCATTCTACTTTTCCAGCTATGCTTACAGTTTGGCTAATAATAATAATAATAATAATAATAATAATAATATTAATAATAATAATAATAATAATAATAATGAATATCCTTGTCCAGTTCCCATGGTAATATTTTGACTCAGGTCCAAATGGTTTAGATAATCCCTCAATAACTTTCCTGTAAAGGTCAGTGACAGAAACAGTATTATACTAATATCTGTTTATTTCTATTGTTTGCTTTCGTCATGGGGTACAAATGTATTAGACTGACAGACCCAAAGGACTTTCATTAACAACCGGCATTCGAAGACCCAAAAATTGAAAACTCTTTCTGTTCTAATACTCCATTGCTCTCTCTCTCTCTCTCTCTCTCTCTCTCTCTCTCTCTCTCTCTCTGTGAGAGTTAAGAACCGATTACTGATAAATCGAAACGGCAAATTAATTTTGATATATTATTCGTTTTCTTGGCTTTCTGTGTCTTTTTGTTTGTCTGTCCCTCCTTTTCCATCTCTCGAAGAAGAAGAATAAAAAGAAAAAACAAGAAGAAGGCAATGAGCGCAAGTTCAGTATGGCCATTGCTTGACTTGCCAAGCATATATCCTTTTTATACTCTTGCTTGAGAATATTATTTTTCTTTTTTGCTTCTCCTCAAGTCCAAGGTTAAAGTGAAGGATTGATCATTCTGAAAAGCAGTTCAAAATCTGCTGACAGTTTTGGGGGAAGAAAATCTTGACGAAACTGGTATATTTTCAGTGAAAATACCTTTGTGATCTCAGTCTCTTTAATAAAATATTAACAGAAAATCCTTGTCTACATGTTGACTCACAGGTAAGAAACAGCAAAATCTTATATTCTTAAAGACCTCACGTCAAGAATATCGAAAGCCCTGGGCAAGAGAGACGAAATGCAGTGCTCACAGGCTTGAAAAGAACGCTAAAAGCAATCCCTTTACTACTGTTTGTCTTGGGGAAACAACCCTGCCAAAACAAACATCACGTTGAAATGAGAAAATGACTCATTTCTTTTTCCTTGGGGTTTCCGGGTGATCATACCAGGAAATTTGGCCTCATTACTCATTTCACTATCCATTCTGATTACTTCTGAGAGTTATTATCCCTGGCACAATCATTACATCTCATTAACTTGCTTTTTTTTTTTGCTCTATTTTGTTTCATATTCAGTCTTTATCATTTATATGGCTTCCTTTCAACTGTCAACTCCACGTCCTTATTTAAGTAATAACTAAAGAAAATGAAAACCATCTTCTTGAAGGAAAACTAAAAAATGGGAGAGAATGCCATAATTCGACAGTGAGTGCAGGAGAAGAAGTCACCGAACAGGACAGTATGGGAAGGCCTCATTTTCACGGCATGAAAATGAGAATTTTTAGCCTGGCTGGAGTCATAGAATCTTTATGGAGAGATAACTTTTTTTTTATTTCATTAATAGCTCAAATCTGTCTATAGATTGAATGACAATCGACTTTTCTTTTTAATTTGAGGGTGATGTGGAGTTCGACCTGACATCAGGAATGATATAGATTCTTCATTTTAGTTCTCTTCGGCTCCGCCCTATGGAAGGATTCAACATCGTCCTTCTTTCCTGAGTGCTATAACTTTTCTCAACTGAAAGGAAAGCATTCCATCTCCTAAGAGCACAAATCCATAAACAACTTTGAACACTTATTTAGTTTTTATTCTTCTCCTTGCCATAGTGACAAAGCTCTTTTTGAAATTTGCCGTCTCTGTTTTCCCCAAAGCACTGAAAACAATCATTGAAGTGACTGATAAAACTTACTGCGCCACCTTAGGCGGATTTGAAACTGCAAGCATCTAGTGAATTCTACGTCTTGTCTAATGGATTATCAACTCATACAATAGTTTTTTCTCTTCTGTATAAATAAGTCTTCCTTTTTTATATGTAAGATGGCTTGTTGAAATCCTTTTTGCTATTTTTCGAAGTGAGTAATAGCGATGGCACACCTAGCAGTGACCTCATTATTTTTGTTTACCGTTTCTGTCGACTTTCAGAAATGTTGGGCCGTCTATGTTAGAGAATAATAATAAGAAAACTTTCTCTACGGAATGATGCTCGACTGCACTTTTAGAGCTTGCTATTTCATTCTCTGCACTTGAGTAAATATTTTTTGTTTATGTATATATATATATATACTGTATATATACATATGTATATATATACATATGTATATATATACATATGTATATATATACATATATATGTATATTATTTTGCTTTTTCATTTACTCATTTGAATATGCTGAAGAAAACGTTCAACCCTCGTCAAGTAGATATAGTTAAGAGTAAGCAAACACCTCTTTTACTGGAAGTTTGCTGATTAGCAATGGCACCACTTTAGCGCTAGTCATGTTCAAAATACGAGTACTCCGATAATTTACTCAAAATAAGAGTCCACACCTACATCGCTCAGAAGACGGAGAAAGGCAGTGAATTACTTACAGAGAGAGAGAGAGAGAGAGAGAGAGAGAGAGAGAGAGAGAGAGAGAGAGAGAGAGAGAGAGAGAGAGAGAGAATAAAAATTGTAATAAGGTAACAAAGACATAGAGAGAGATCTTGACACTGAATAAAATATTGAAAAGGTAACAGAAAAAGAGAGAAATAACCACTTAGAAAAAATATAGTGGAGAAGTAATAGAGAAATAGAAAATAGAACACAAATCACCAAGTACTCCATGTGCTCCTGAATTCCTAAATATATCCGACCAACTGGGGATGAGTCAGTGACTTCGCGTAAACGTATTTAAAAGTGAAGTCAGGTCTGAGAACAATCAATGGCGCTTCCTTCCTTCCTTCTGCGACTCC
>NC_089794.1:47497041-47537041 GCF_040412425.1 Macrobrachium rosenbergii
ACATAAAGGAAGTTTATCCACTATTTTAGTAAGGTATCTTTCCCTTTTATCTTACGGCATTCATTTAGTGGAAGAATCGTACTAAAACATATTTATTCTTTGAGACTTCAATAGATTCGCGATATGAAAATAGCACAGACAACTTTTCACATATCTAATAAAATATCTGTCCCATAAATCCCATAAGATAAGCAATTATATTTCAGGCAAGCCTAGCAGTTCTTACATTTGGTATTTTGGGAATTGTGAACTCGAAAGTCAGTCAGTTTGATCGGATCTCTCATCTCACCCACCTCGGATCTGAACTCTCTGTCCCTCGGTTGATGTTATTTGATAATCATCATGGCGTTATCTTATTATTTTTCATGCTTTTTTATTGTATTTTCTCCTCACAGGGAATGCCACTTATAATATGTCTTGCTTGGCACACTGTCGACGGTATTTCAAACCTCAACTGCATAACTCTCGGCCTGTTATTTTCATCCGTTAATTTCGGCGTCTTACTATTTAACTTTCCAAATCCTTTAACTTTCTCCTTTTTGCGGTGTCAGTTTTTTAACAAATTCTTCGGCCAAGATAACGAGGGAATAAAAATACACCTCAGTGGTTTAATTAAGCAATTTCATAATAATAATAATAATAATAATAATAATAATAATAATAATAATAATAATCTCATATTTTATCAGCCCGCCTCAGTGTCCCTAACGCAAAAAAAAACAGTTTTACTTCAATCGGAAAGGGGCCCATTTTTCAAACACGTATAGCTATAAATTATACTATTTTCACCGTACTGTAATGGTGATTAAACTGGACACAGCCACAATGAGTAAGATTAAATTCTACAACCATGATCAAAGAACTATTTAAAAAAAAAAAAGAAAGTGAGAGATAAAAATAGCCAAATACTTTGATTAAGAGAAGGACAAGTACACATGAAAAATTGAATAGTTTACATACATGCTTGAGAGAGAGAGAGAGAGAGTAACCAAAAACATTTACACAAACATACCTGCAAAAATATATATATATATATATATATATATATATATATATATATATATATATATATATATATATATATATATATATATTGTGTGTATATGTTGTAGAGATGAAACTGGGAAAGTTGAGCAATACACAGATCACTGGGGAGACAGACAAAGGGCCACCAGGATAATAGACTGAAGCATATGCAGAAAGAGAGAGGACGGGAAACAGAGAAACAAGCAGATAGACACAGACAGTAACAACAGCGGCAGGCCCGCCTGAACCGCTGCCAAGCAGAGAGTAGGTTAGCGCACTCTGCGGCGGACACCTCCCGGAGTTATTTCAAGATTGCCCCTCTTGGGCTGCCGAAAAGCGTCTGCTTTTGGTGTCCCTTTGACTTAACCCTTGTGCCGCGCCTGTGATTTGGGAATGCCAGTCCTTTCGGTAAAAAGGGTGTACGGCTGAATTGCCCACACCCGGGTTCAAAGAAAAAAATAAATCACAAGATACTGTGGTGGTTGTTTTTCAACAGACGTCATGTAATAAATTCCCAAACGGTGTGGAGTCACGTTCAGTCTTTGGAGATTAGTCTACTTTGAGGCGTAGAGAAAAGTTACAATCAAAATTACTACTACTACTACTACTACTACTACAACCCCTATAATAATAATAATAATAATAATAATAATAATAATAATAATAATAATAATAATAATAATAATAATAATGTCAGTAATGATAGGTCCTGAAAGGGGTCTGCTCTAACTAGAATCAGATTTGGTACAAAAATAAAAAGTATTGCAACCAACACACTATAAAATCTTGCGGACAACAGCCTGTACAAGTATTGTCTTACATCTTATATTAAGTGCAATGAGCCAACTCACGACAACCAATGGCGGTTGATGTATTTCCTATTGCAACTGGATTTTTCGTTTTATTCTGAGTCGTAGCAATATGGCACAACATCAAAGGTTGTTACTATTATACCTCCAAGGTTACCATCATTTCTAACTATTAGTACTTTCTCCTAAGTGGCACTTGTCATCATAGGCCCATGAAAGTGCACTAAGAACCTTTGTAGAATTACAATTGTGACCTATGTCAAATGTTTGCATATTGTTGTGAATAACACTTTTCATAAATGGCATCAGAGTGAATTATTTATTCTTTCCATACTTATCCTGAATATTCAGGTCAAGCAACCGCTTGATACAAAATGATAATATATTTCTAGTAGTGTACAAGTAAGAAAATTTCCTATACTAAGGTCTACGATAGGCAGACAATCTGTCGATCTCTCTCTCTCTCTCTCTCTCTCTCTCTCTCTCTCTCTCTCTCTCTCTCTCTCTCAGTATTTTGTTTGTGAATGGCTTGTGCATCATCTGGAGTGTTATGATCTCTCTTGATCGTAACGTCATTTTGCTAGGGGGTTTTAAGCGAAGCATGTTATGATCCGTTGGTCCTAGAGAACGTTACGACTAATGCAGCGTTATAATGCACTCCTATGCAACGCATTTACGTTTCCTTTCTCTCTTCCATCATATCTATCTATATAAGGTTGCTTTGTTGATGATAAAGCTGGCAAGCAATGTCACTTACCGGAACATTAACCTTATGCGAGTAAATGATCGAAGGCATCAGAGATGAGGTTCTGTGCGTTCGCCCGTTTCCAGTTAACAGCCAGTTGACTTTTCCCGCCTGTGTGACGTCATAAGTAAGACTCAAGATCATCGGAACTACTTTCCTTGTTTTGAGGGTGTTTTCGACGATCATTAATAATGATATATCTATTCATTTGTTCGTAAATTTCTGAAACAATTATTAAATATTACGTGCCAGTAATCTTGCTTAAATTGTAAATTCAAACTATAGTTTTCTCTCTGACTTCTTCCTAGAGATCTAAAATGATTTTTTAAAAATGTTTCGAGCATCTTTCTTGAAATGGATTTTTCTAGCCATTCTTTTATACAGTACCATCACTATGATTAATAATGACATTATAATGAAAAAAAACTCATTTCCATCGATACAACAAAAGAATGTCAGTGGCGAAAGAAAACTACTGGAGGAGTATTGCAGTATATTTCTGAGTGAGCCTGTAACCACGAAATTACTAAAAAAAAAAAAAAAAAAAAATCAACAAAAAGAAATTATTTTATAACTTTAGAAAACTCGAGATTGGAGACTCATTAGTTATCTGGTTGCTGGAGAAAGTTGAATACCTTGAGCATTTCCGAGGTTTTAGTTTTCTGTAAAAGAAAACTATTGAGATGGCTATTGGTCCGTCCGTCCGCACTTTTCCTGTCCACCCTCAGATCTTAAAAACTACTGAGGCTAGAGGGCTGAAAATTGGTATGTTGATCATCCACCCTCCAGTCATCAAACATATCAAATTGCAGCCCTCTAGCCTCAGTAGTTTTTATTTTATTTAAGGTTAAAGTTAGTCATGATCGTGAGTCTGGCACAGCGATAGGTGCCAGCAACACAGGCCACCATCAGTCCTTGGCTGAAAGTTTCATGGGCCGCGGCTGAGAGTTTCATACAGCATTATACGCTGTACAGAAAACTCGATTGAGCCGAAGAAACTTCGGCGCATTTTTTACATGTTTGTTGTTACTGATGATGATAACGACTATGATTCCCAAATTTTAGTCCTTGGTTCCCTAAAGCACAGAGAACCTTTCCACGAGATTCCGTAAAACTCTTTGCTTTGGCTTGCAAGTCTTTTAACAGCGTCACTGGAGGTAGGCTAATGACGATTACGGTGATGATAGCGAATTACCAATTTCTCTGATAACAATAATCTTATAGACTACTGATCAATAATTATTATAACAAATGTAATAAAAAAACTTACTCGTATGCCGACTAGTGTATTAGGATCAGTGGAAGCATTTTTAGTGCATTACAGAGGAGGTTACAACACTGCAGTCTCTCTCTCTCTCTCTCTCTCTCTCTCTCTCTCTCTCTCTCTCTCTCTCTAGTTCCAACTGTTTATCCATCTCAGCATATAAGTGTTTCAGCAAACATAAACACAATTCGAAGGACACGCGTCCTCCATTTGGTAATTTGCGACGACACTGTAGAGAATGAATAAAATTCTTCGGCAAGAACTGAGGTTAATTTATTAGTAATTCCTCCGACAGAGAGATTCATTCCAGACCTGACCTTTCAAAACAATTCCACACCCGTGACGTCACTAACAGGGCAGGTGTGAGCTCTTCAGTCGTCTTAATTAAGCCTAGATCTCCACTGATCTGCAAGAATTGATCTGCGAGTCACGGTCTAAATGACTTGATCAGAGCGGGGAAAACATAAGTGACAAGTTACATATGTATGATCTGATGAAAAGCCAGTAGGCTATTCTTAATACAGGATTTTACGAGCCAGTCGAAGCGCAGAGATACTAATCTTTTATATATAATCTTCGAAATAATACGGAAAAGCTAGATTTTTATGTCATTCATTTTTTTTATGCATTGAATAAAGTGAATGTAATACGCATTAGAATGAAGCCCTTACTATTGCACACTTGGATGAATACTGGAAAGACAGGATATGTTTTTATTGCGTATTTTTTTAAACGATGTGGGGACATTAAAGGTCAACCCATTAATAATTTTTTGATAATCAAAACGCAAATATTGGCCGATAGTTCATGATTAGTTGAGTAATGTGAATAAAAGTATAGGACTGGCAACCTCATCCCAAAAGATTTGCAGAAAACCTGAGGGCTAACAACTCCCGGACCCATCTCTTCAAAGGGAAAATGGATACACACACACACACATATACATATATATATATATATATATATATATATATATATGTATATATATATATATATATATATATATATATATATATATATATATATATATATATATATATATATATATATATATATATATATATATATATATATATATATATATATATATATATATATATATATATATATATATATATATATATGAAGGCTGTGTCTGTTGTGAGTGCCAGATCTGTCTCATATGACATTATCAGAAGTATACTTTTAAAATGTCATGATAAAAAGTAAGAATCTTAAAGAGCAACTGACAATGAAAATCTATTAAAACGAACCAAGAAATCCAAAACTCGAAATAAAAATAGAATTACTTAGAAGAATAATACTTTAAAGAAAAGAAGCACTAAAAAACAAGTCAATATAAACAAGACGCTACAAGGACCCTGAACTCGTTCCTGAGGAAGCTTTTTCTTGGAAATGAGACCCCGTATCTGAATGGCTGTCTGTTTGTCTGTCTGTCTGCCCTTAGGGTCGGGTCTTCCTTCATTAGGAGTCGGCGCCCAGAGGAGGAACCAGTTACGCTTTGGCGCTCCCGGCGAATCACCTGTTAGGAGGGAACATTCTTCAAGTTTTTGGGTTGAATAGTTCAAAGCATAGTTATTGGTATACATTGGGGGTAATCATAAAGATGGTAATTATCATCATTTCCTGTGAAAAAAATATTCGTAATAATAATCAAATACTTTATTCTTAAATACTCGTGGAACATTTTTTACCCAAAAAGATGAGTTTCATAAATGCTGGCCTCACAAGGGCTTCGAAAATGTCCATGGTTACTCTTGTGTTCTTAAATCGCATTGGTTTCTGGGGGTTTCATAAATTCAGTTTTTTTGGGGGGAGGGGGGCGCCTGAATTCCACAAAAGCTCCGAGTTTCAGAAGGTTAAATAAACCTCCTTCGGTTTCTCAGCTATGAATCTCTGCCCACTCCTATTCGGAAGAAAACAGGAACCTCTGGAAAAGCAGACTTAATAGTCTGACTATGGTCCTAGGCGCTATGACTACTGATAGAAGACGGGGTGAATTTTCTTTTCGTTTAACTGAAAGGAAGAACTGGATGGGAGAGTGGACTGAGATAAAAGCAGAAACTATATTGGAGCCTCTGAATTTGTCCAAATTGTGGGGTCCCAGTTTAAATACATTGGCAAGGTATATGTTTATTGAAGAAAGGGCAATTCTACATTGAGTGCAAACAAAAAATTTCACTGAAGTTAAGGGAGACAGGATACTGGAAGCACAACTAAAATAGGGAAAAGCGCTGATGTTGCGCCGTCAACAACATAGGTCTATGAGATAAAAGATGGAAAAATAAGTTGATAAAGATCAGTGAGTTTCGGAAAGATAAGAAAGAAACGCCATGTTGGAGCACCTTAGCATTTATGTATAGTGAATTGTAATCTACTTCTGTAAACAATACCGTATATCCCAGTATTACCCCCAAATCCCGACTCTATTTGGTCACAAATTCTTACCCACGGGAAACGAACGTATTACGAAAAACGCAGCTAAATTTGTTTGCTTATATAAACACATGCCACTTAAATGCAATCTGAAGGATAAACAAACGTATTCTTCAGCAACGTCGGGTGCATCTCTGGTCTCCTGATCTCAGCCTTAATGAACCAGACACGTTCAATTCACGTGATGAAAGACCGAGCCCTGCCACCTCGCAATGAGCAGCCAAGACGTCCATCTTTAAAGCATAATAAATATGGGTGGCTATTTCAGGACGAAAGATACATATTTCATACAGGTTCTTAATTTTCACCAAGGGAAATGTTAATTAGGATTCTCACGTTCCGAGACGTGCGAGTTATTTCATTTTCTTCAAGATAAAAGACCATACGAACATGCCAGAATTCCTAGTCTCCTCTGTGATAACTAATGAACGTCACCTGTGAGATAAAAACAGGTGGATGGCTGAGACTGGGGGACCTAACAGGAAGCCAGAATCTAGGGCAAAGAAAAAATGAGGTAACAACACTTATGTTAATGAATATTCTCGTGCATATATTAATTTTTAGTGAAGTTTTAGATTATTAAATATATATATATATATTATATATATATATATATATATATATATATATATATATATACATACATACATAAATACATATATATACATACATATAATATATATATACATATATAAATATATATATATATATATATATATATATATATATATATATATATATATATATATATATATATATATATGTATAGAGAGAGAGAGAGAGAGAGAGAGAGAGAGAGAGAGAGAGAGAGAGAGAGAGAAAGTCAATCGGAAAGACAGAACAGAGAACAGAGGAGAACGGAAACAAAGAATACGAAATTCTCTCTCTCTCTGTTTAAAGCAATCTTCGTTTAACAGTTTACCCACTCGTACATCTGAGTCAGCGCGAAATTCATGCGACCTATTTCTAATCGTGAGCTGTCTCTCTCTCTCTCTCATACACACACACAAACACTGTTTCATCTCCTGGCCACCAGCACCAGCAAACAGGGCAGGTTGCTCGCCTGGTCTCGACTTTTTAATGATGTGTTTTGTCGTTGATGTTTGAGTGCGACGTCTCGCCAAGACTTCAGCCATTTAATGATGAAGGAGAAGGATGTGTCATTCTTAATGATGCTGGAATCGCTCGTAAACAGATACTCATCTCTCTCTCTCTCTCTCTCTCTCTCTCTCTCTCTCTCTCTCTCTCTCTCTCTCTCTCTTACATTTCTTTTTAGTTTTCTGCAAAAGAAAACTATTGTGCCGGCTTCGTCTGTCCGCCCACACTTTATTCTGTCCGCACTTTTTCTGTCCGCCCTCAGATCTTAAAAAGTATTAAGGCTAGAGGGCTGCAAACTGGAATGTTGATCATCCACCCTCCAATCATCAAACTTACCAAATGGCAGACCTCTAGCATCAGTAATTTTGATCTTCTTTAAGGTTAAATTTAGCCATAATTGTGCTTCTGGTAGTGATATAGGATAGGCCACCACCGTGCTGTGGTTAAAGTTACACGGGCCGCGCGGCTCATACAGCATTATACCGAGACCACCGGAAGATAGATCGGTTTTCGGTGGCCTTGATTATACGGTGTAGCGACTGTACAGAAAACTCGATTGCGCCGAAGAATCTTCGGCGCATTTTATACTTGTTTTATATATCACTTGGTGCTGCAAATGATTCGCCTGTATATATATGTGTGTGTATGTGCGTGGTTGCATATATATTTTATATATATATATGTATATATGTGTGTGTTTGTATGCATGTAAATTTAAGTGTGAATGTGTGTTTGCAGGATTAAGTAAAACCCATAGGGCACGAAACTGAATTTTTTTTTTTTTTTTTTTTTTTTCGACGGGACCATCTCCCTTCCTCCTCAGAATACAACTGGGTTGTATTCTGAGGAGGAAGAGAGATGTCCCTTTGAAAACTAAATGCATTTCATTATAGTGTTCTGCGGGTTTTACTCAGCCTCAGATACACGGAAATTTGCATTTTATAGTATATACAGAATATATATATATATATATATATATATATATATATATATATATATATATATAAATTTACATATATCTATATATATATATATATATATATATATATATATATATATATATATATATTTATATATATATACAGTATATATATATTTGTATATATTTATATTATAATATATATATATATATATATATATATATATATATATATATATATATATATATATATATATATATATACGATTTTTCCTCTTTTGTTGGAAAGAAGGTCACTGACACCATGCGCTTCTCTACTTTGACCGCGACCCACCACAATCGAATATAACCAATGAGTATCTAATTCACTGCCTAAGGCAACAATGGCACAGTAGGTTTTTCAGGAAACGGGTCTCAAAAGTGTTTCCCCCGCTTGTGATCTACAGTAGCCATAATCCTTCAGTCTTGACTGGGGCCTGATTTCGCACTTACTTAGTGTCGCTTCTGGCTCTGCAATTCATGATCAGCGTAGGTCATGTGGTCAGTCCTTATACGTGCTACTAAAGCTTTAGCTCAAACTTACTGGGTTGTGAGTTTCTGCTGGGCAATTCTTTTCAAGTTCTCGACGTAGGTTGGCCTTATGTTGTGGACCATTTCGTTAAACTGGCTGGGATGCAGTCATATATGATACCCATTATTTACACCAAAATATATATATATATATATATATATATATATATATATATATATATATATATATATATATATATATATATATATATATATATATATATATATATATATATATATATATATACATATATATATGTGTGTGTGTGCGTGTGTGTGTGTGTAAAGTATAATAAAACCGATAACTAGAGTTATGCTGTGATCAAACAAACAAATGTTCACTAAAGTGAGATGGAATTCCCTTGGGAACCAAAGCAACAAAACCGGAACAGTGGTAGATGGCGCTGGAGTCGAGATAATGTGACTGAGAAGAGAGAGAGAGAGAGAGAGAGAGAGAGAGAGAGAGAGAGAGAGAGAGAGAATGTTAATGTTTGAGGTAGGGGAATTCTCAAGGTCGCCTACCCAAAACACCACCCCTTGCCCACCCACCCACCCACTCACAAGCCAGCCCATGCTAGCGCCGTCTTTAAGAGCTGGTATATACCAAAGTTACGACATAAGCTAATAACTACGTGACAAGTTTACTAATGTTACAACAACAATGTTCCTTTATGGTAATGCCCTAATAAAAGGCCGACTGGTCCTCCCACTTGAACAGGCGTCTTCTTGTAACATGACTTGTGACTTACCCCAATATTTTTTTCAGCTCTATCTCTGTGCCCCTTAGAGGTGGTGGTTCCAGGGGGTGATAGACTTCCTGTTCTCAGGCAAGCAGTTTGGTTACGAACTACCGCAGACGATCAACTACCAGGGGCATAAATCAGTGGGAACTAACGGATTGTGCCCTTAGCACTATTTCTTGCTTGAGGTGTCATATGTATATGTATATATATGTATATATATATATGTGTGTGTGTCTGTGTTCGTGTGTGGGGAGTGTGTGTTTATATATGTATGTGTGTGTGTGTGGAGGGGTGCGTACTTGCGTATATATATCCACATATATATAGGTATATGTGTGTGTATCTGTCTTCTACTGTGATCTAGCAATGCACCATGAAGATAAAAAGGCCTATAACGTGTATATAATATTTTTGGGGCCTTTTTATCTTCATATATATATATATATGCGTGTTGTGTGTTCTACTAAAAACAGGAAAAGAAGTTACCTCCCAGTAAAAGTGCAAAAAAATGGCGCGTTTTTCCCCCTCCCAAATGAAATGAACGAGGGGTAATGTGAAGGAAATGACAGGGAGTGTTCCCATTCACTCTGACGGAAGGATTAATTGAGCAAAATGAAGTGGAAATGAGACGACGCGGCCACCACCATCCATCCCGATCGCCTTCCTCGCTGACGCTCAGCGCGATTGCAGTTCCACCCGTCGAAGGATGGAACATTGTAGGATTCGTCGTGTAGGATTTATGCTGCAAGATTTCTCGTAAAAGAACAATACGCGTCCCATTGACAGTAGCTATACCTTCTAAGATTTACAATTTAGGATTTATCCCGGAAGATTGATATTTTAAACAGTACAGCAGGATTATAATTCAATCTTATAGAGCAACATGGTTTTCCTGGTTTAGTCTAACAAAACTAAAATTATAAATGGAATATTAAATGTGGCAGGGCAATAACACCGTCAAAAACGACTGTGACATAAAAGAAGGATGAGAGTGCGAGTACCGACCATAAGGACGTTACGTACCATCACGGGACTTGAAACCAGATCATTTATAAAGTGACCAATGGTGATACCGGACGATTGCAAGAATTCATGACCCGTAGACATTCGTTGTTACACACACAAAAAATGAACATATCTATAGCGGATAAATGTAGCGTTTGATTAGGTATAACAGTCATGTAGGGTTTTCCATGTATAAATGGTTTTATTTTCAAATAAATCATTTGATAAATAAACACACACAAACAGGAGAATAAACATGTTTAAGAAATCCACCTACAGTTTCAGAGCGCCATGCTGCCTCTTCACCTTGGGGCACTCTAGAGGCAGCATCTCTCGGAAATGGTATGTGGATGTCTTTTATATATATTTGTTCTCCAATTTGTGGCTTTTTTAAGTTTCAAAGTTCGATACTGATGTTATCATCACTAAATTAATCATTGTCATAAAGCGTAATTCATTCGTTATTTCTGAAACTTTTCCCCTTTTTGAAAGAATGAAGTTGATAACTAATTGTTCTTTAATAACATTTGAGCTCCTCATTTCTACTCTTGGTTATATGCTGGTCCCCTGGTATAGTAGTTAGTGTCGTGGCATGCCACTTAGATGAAAAATCGCTGGCTCTGTATCATGATCAGTTACTGTTGCTGTGTGGGGTCTGCGGTGGGATGTTGAAACCAACATTCTTTGGAAGCTTGAATTTCAAGTCAATGGCCTCTGTGTGGTTGTTCCATGCGAATAGGTTTCATCTATTGAAATAATAATAATGTATTGAATACCTTTAAGTGTTGCTTAAAACGACAACCCGTATTCACTAGGTCCACTTAGCTTGCAATACTTCAAGGAAAGATACATCCCACCGAAATAAAAATTAATGAAAAAATTGTAATATTATTCTGTTAGAGTTTATTAAAAATCATTCACCATTTAGTCTACCACCTCAACAGTAATATAAAGCACTGGATCATATTCATTTTCACCATGATCCTAAGAATGTGTTGATGAAGCAATGGCTCAATTCATTTTCATCACGCCTTAAGACTGTTGGTTATCATCTTGTTCATTTTACAGTGCATTGATGCGACCGTGATCTTGTTTCGCTGGTGTTGAATCTTCTGCCTGACGATGAGAATCTTGCTATGCACGAGACTCTCTTCTGAGAGAGAGAGAGAGAGAGAGAGAGAGAGAGAGAGAGAGAGAGAGAGAGAGTTTTGATTAATAATCCTGCTCGCTGAGGCGTTATTGACGCAATATAATCTATTATAGTTTTTTTTCTGGCCTCTTCTTTCTTCATATCTATCTGGCTACGACCCACAACAAATGACTGATCATCAGATACATAATTAGTCGCTCTATTTCCCCAAAAGAGGTGGGGGGCGCCATATACTGATTCTCAGTAGCCTATATGCCTGGGATATTCTTTTTACCCAATTTTTATTTTATAAAAATAAAATCTGGCAGAAAGGAGAAATCAATCTACGTGAAAAAAAGACTTCCTTTTGGGATGATTAAAAAAAGTGAGCTATCTCTTACATCGTTATGGCGACCACAGTTCATAAGGAGGACGACGCTTCTCACATTCTCCCACTAAATAGATGACGCCGTGCAACACGATCTCATAAAACGCGCGGTAACAAGATATATCGAACGCCATCTTACTTCGGGTATTGTGACGTGCAGTCAAACGCTGCGTGCTATGTACTCAATTAACCCCCTTTTGTTGCAATAACACAATCAGTTCTGTTATTCAAAGATAGGTTATCTTCGTAATGAACCACTTCCTGTCATTACCTAAAGGATGGTCGAGGTCGAGCGCGATAAAACTACTGGATAATTTGGTCGATGTGTCAACCCACCTCCTGCCACGTTTCCCCAATTCTGCGATCCTCGGAGGCCGTTAGCGTGTAACGGCTAACAATAGGAATGAGTATTAGTTAGAGACCTTTGCATCTCTCTTGCCAATTACAGCAACAATGGGGCAGGAGAGCTGGTCACCGCCGACTGCTACTGTCCTCGTAAACAACTCCTACAATCTCCTCCATTCCTTCTTCCTTGTTTTTCATTTCATTTTCCGTTTTTCTCTATGTTCCAGGTTTCTCGCCAAGTCTTCTTGTTTTTGTTATGTTTTTCCCGTCCTATTAAACCTAAAACAGGGCCAGTTCTAGAGTTTTCTTCTCCTTCTTCTTCAGTTTAAAATCTCAAAAGACCTGTAAGAAAAACGAAAGGTGACAGTTTTCGCCATCATAGCAACACAGTTCTGTGATAAATCCCAGTAACGACTTGGGTGTCGGTAGCGGTGGGTTGACTGGAGGGAGTGGTTCGTTGTGTATCACTCTGGAATTTTATTTTTGTTTGTTACTGTATGTATATAGTATATATATATATATATATATATATATATATATATATATATATATATATATATATATATATATATATATATATATATATATATATGTATATATGTGTCGAAAATGACGGCAGTATTTAAGTAATTTTGCAATTGCTTTCAGCATTATCTTTCTCTATTTCTTTTAAAGATTTTGAGATGGCTGACCTCAGAGTTCATTACACAGATATCGGTGTTACACACAAAAAGATAATTCACGAATACACACTGTGTCAGATATGTATATGACAGATCTTCAGCAGTGCCTCTACATACACCGCGATTCCAATTCAATTGATTAATACCAATTGCTTTCAAGGGCTAGTCTGCATTCAAACCAATTTAATGCGATCCATCCTTCCAGTCACGCTTTGTAATACTCGATGCATGAAATGCTTTAAAGAGAACATGACGCCCCTTCTCGGGCCAATGAGTAGATCCGCGCAAGTTTACGAGTCAAAACACGAGGGTCCCGAACACCCGTCGGTGAGTTCAGACACCAAAAAACGAATTGGAATAGTACGTACACTTCTATAAATAGGAGTTTTTTTGAGGGGGGAGGGCCCCGGGTCGGTGCATTCGGAGAAGACAGACCGGGCCTCAGACACACATACAAACACACATACGAGGCAGCCCACATCGTAGTGAGCCGTAGCCCGGCTTGGAGGGTTGTGAACGTAGCTCCCTCAAACAAGATCGTTTCTTCCACAGACTGAAACAGAACAGTATCATAGCACGGGTCTGTCACGGACGTTCTCTCTCTCTCTCTCTCTCTCTCTCTCTCTCTCTCTCTCTCTTCTTTCATTTATATCTGTACACTTGTATCTAAAGTTTGTGTGTGTGAGAATTCCGTAGGATTAAAATTGCTAGCAATGATGAACATGATGAAATTGCAATGTTTACGTTTTGACATTTTGTGTTGATATTAATTTCTATCGTGATTGCTTAAGAAAATATTAGGTGCTGCTTGTTTCTAATGAGAAATATAATTAACAAAGCAAATTAAGCGATCGAGTGACTTACAGTGTATTATATCTTTTATTTCTCTTTCGACAGAGGAGTGTGTGTACCGTAGTGCAAGAGAAAATAAGTTCGAACTCTATAGAAATTAAGCCTTTGGAAAAGCCCCTGAAATAAACGACCGAATTGCAAGTGTGACCCGAGGTATTCCCACTACACCGTCAGGAGAAGAAGGATACAAAGCAATGACTTCGAGAGTTCAAGAAAGTCCCTTTCGGGAAACCGAATGGGACCAGCGGCTCGGTAAGTACACCAACAGTTCCTTCAGCCCTATGGCTTTTGTTGACGTGGTTAGGTGAAGCTGGCCTTATGCCAGCACGGGCTTATGAAGCGCTAGACTCCCAAGTCTGTGTTGCTGTGATCGTTGGGAAAACTTCGCAAGAAGTAGAGTTGGGAGTATTTTGTGTCCTCGAGGGAAAACAGACCGCGTTTTGTCATTTGATTTCCCATAGCCAAAGATACTCGTAAACAACTTTGAAGTTCTGATAGTTATCTGACACAACATCAGTTAGGCATGTACTTGCAATTTTTAACTAAAAATATCAATCTCGTTTCAAAATCTAAATGCACCTCCTCCAGTTTCAATATTTTTGGACGAATATTTGTTGATATTTATTTAAAACTATTCTTTCTTATTGAAGAGCACTTGAGGGAAACTCTTTAGAAACCGTCATGTAAACATGTAGTTTGAGTCATCATTACCCAGCGAGTAGATGTAATACATAAATACGTACAGCATACATAGCTGCGGATAAAAATAGTCATTTGTAAAAACGCATGCATAAGGAGACGGATATTTCTCTGATCATTCCACTACAAAAAAAATAATAATAATAAAAAGGGCCGAAGTTTCTTCGGCGCAATCGGGTTTTCTGTACAGTGTGTAATGCTGTATGAAACTCTCGGGCACGGCCCGTGAAACTCTCAGCGGCGGCCCATGAAACTTTCAGCCGCAGTCAGGTGGTGGCTTGTGTTATTGGTACCTATAGCGGTGCCAGAGGCACGATCATGACTAATTTTAACCCTAAATAAAATAAAAACTATTGAGGCTAGAGGGTTGCAATTTGGTGTTTGATGATTGGAGGGTGGATGATCAACATACCAATTTGCAGCCCTCTAGCCTCAGTAGTTTTAAGATCTGAGGGCGGACGGACAACCAAATAGCCATCTCAATAGTTTTCTTTTATAGAAAACTAAAAAGAGGAAGACAACGATGATAAATAAGTGGGTCGTTGACAGCGATGCTGTGAGACTTAATCACTTAATTCAAGCTCCGGCGACAATGCCTCAGACGCAACCCAGTTTCAGAATGAGAGAGAGAGAGAGAGAGAGAGGGAGGGAGGGACGGAAGTCGTGATGAAGCGGTATTTGCTTGATGAAGAGCCTTTTATTCGCTGGATCAGGACTCATTTTGGGAAGCTTGTTAACTGGGTGAATAGTGCTTATTTGATGGATCATTTTGGGAAGCATTTCCACTTGTATACCAATGTTTGCTTGTTGGATCGCTAGTTATATTTCCCGTAGGGGGGTAGAGCCATTAGTGCACCTCACGTGGTGCACTGTAGCATTACTCAAGGGTCTTTGCAGCGTCCCTTCGGCCCCAAGCTGCAACCTCTTTCATTTCTTTTAGTGTACCTCCGTTCATAATCTTTCTTCCACCCTCTCTAACAATTGTTTCATAGTGCAACTGCGAGGTTTTCCTCCTGCTACACCTTTCAACCATTCCTAATGTCAATTTCTCTTTCAGCACTGAATGACTTCATAGGTCCCAGTGCTTGGCCTTTGGCCTAAATTCTAAATTCTGTTCTGTTCTGTTCCGTTCAGTAATTATATCATGGAAAGACATATATATATATATATATATATATATATATATATATATATATATATATATATATATATATATATATATATATATATATATATATATATATATATATATATATATATATATATGATACACATTCTCTTATTCGGTGGAAACGGTATTAATTTGATGAACAGTTTTCAAGTCAAAGGATTAGTATTCATCTTATAAAGCATTTATTTATTGGATCAACAATTATTTCATAACGGCATATATTTTGATGAACAATATTTCAGTCAGGAGACCAGTTTTAGTTTTCTGTAAAAGAAAACTTAAAAATGGCTTTTGTTTGTCCGTCCGCCCTCAGATCTTTAAAACTAGGGTGGCTAGAGGGCTGCAAATTGGTATGTTGATTATCCACCCTCCAGTCATCAAACATACCAAATTGCAACCCTCTAGCCTCAGTGGTTTTTATTTTATTTTAGGTTAAAGTTAGCCATGATTGTCCGTCTGGCACAGCGATAGGTGCCAATAACACAGGCCACCACCTGTCCGTGGCTAAAAGTTTCGTGGGCCGCGGCTGAGAGTTTCATGGGCCGTGGCTGAGAGTTTCATGAAGCATTATACGCTATACAGAAAACTCGATTGAGCCGAAGAAACTTGGGCGCATTTTTTACATGTTTATCTTGCGAATATTATTGACTTGGCGAACAATACTTATTCGTTGGACAAGTATATTCATGATAAGATCTTCATTTGGTGCACACCATTTTATTCGGTGGGTCAGCCTTGTTAAACGGTAATGACTGATGAACAGTGTTCAAAAGTCAACGGATTAGTTTTTGTCTTGTGAAGAACAATTTATTTGATGAAGCAGTATTTATCTTATGACACGATGTTATTTGCTGAACAATATTTCAATCAGTGGATCAGGATTTATCCAACTGAACCGTTCTCATCCGGTCAGAAATATCTTATAAAAGACAATGCTTGATTAATAATAATTTTTGTTTCATGGACTTCTTTTTACTCAACAAGCAATTTTCGATTCTGAGGTATTTGTACAGCGAACGGTTAAACATAATGATGGGTATTTGCAAAGAGAGCAGTATTTCTGTAACGGGACAATGTCTAATTTACAGTTATTTACTTAAGCAATGCTTATTTGATGACGGGAGTATTTTTATTTCCGTGGGACAATACCCATCCCCTTGTCTTGGACTGGAGTAGTTTTCATCTACTTACTTTAACTTTTACCAGCTTTTGTCAAACTTTGTCCATGGTTACCAATTGCACATCAGTATTTTGTATTTTTAGCATTACATTTGTATCACTCAAGTTAGTTAAAAGTGATGAATTAAAATACCCATATTGATATGTCAGATTAAATCAGACGAGGGGTTACTGATGTTCAGATGTATTTTATGACTGACTGACGAAACTGGGTGAAGCATCGAGATTGTAAACCGTATTCTTTTTTATAATACACATATGGAGAGAGAGAGAGAGAGAGAGAGAGAGAGAGAGAGAGAGAGAGAGAGAGAGAGAGAGAGAAAGAGACGATAATTCTTAAAAAGGCGAAACTAATTCATAGTGTACGTCTAAAAATTCCTCTAAAAGCAGAATGAAATACTTGGCATCTGTATACATCAAAGTTTTCAAAACAACTGAAGGCCGATGACCCTCAGGGATAAAAGCGAAGAGGAGCGTAATTGGTGCAATGGAAATGTAATTTGAGCAACTCAAATGCGGGGAAAAAATTACGAAATGAATGACTATATTTGATATGATATATTGTTCTGTGTACAAATTCCTTTGACAGCCATACTGTCTTTGTTAGGTAAAGCTCTCTTTGGGCTACCACGAGTTCTTGCCTGTTAACTGCAGTTGACTTGGAAAAAAAATGACCGCATATCACGAAAATTAACAGTTGTCAACGGAAAATCGGATTTTATTGAATTTCTTCCCTGTATCATCTTTTGTATATTATTTTCTTTTTTATGACAGCATATTTTCCATTCCGCTGTTTATCTCTATTGCCGTATGAATGGATGATCGCCCGTGTAATTGCAATGATAACCTGATGTTCATCCTGATAACATTCGTGTCACACTGAGCAATTTAAGTCTTGAAAGTATTTTCATTGCTGTCTTGGCTGTTAGGTTAAATTGCTCTTATGCCAGCACAGACTCAACTGTAGGACGATATAAAAGTAAATAAGACAAGATTCATTTAAAAGAAGTTGTCTCGCCCATTAATATCCCCAAAGACCATAGCTGAAAATACGCAAAGTATGAAAAAAAGTCTGTTTTGAAATACCAACAAAAAGACAAGAGAAGCTGTAAAAGGCGCGGCCTTTTCGGTCCGAGGAGGAGGCAGACCGAAAATTGTCTCGTCTAGAGGAAGTGGCGCGTTAAACACCTACCCCGGGTTAGCCTAAAATTCCCGGAAAAACAAAACAAAAAGTTGCGAAACGTGGGGCGAAAGAGCGTCGCGGTGGCTCCCGCCCGACCCTCAGGGATACGTGGGACGACAAAGCAATGCACACGACATCACAGTTCCATGTACCCAGGTGCTGCCACTCTGTAGATTGTTTTGGGAAATTCGACGAACGTCATTCTGTCAGAAGCTCATAAGATAAACTTGCTTGATCCAGGTATTTTTGTTTTTTTATCATCAAGATGTAATGCACACAGAGCAATTTAGTTTTTAAGTGATGCTCAGTCACTGGGAATAACGTAACTGGTCAAGCTCAAACAAAACGACGGAAACAATGCTGCCAATCACAAAATTTCCAAGGAGTATTACTCGGAATAGGGAGAGTGTCGAAAACCTCAACAATTTGCGAAACAGCACTTAGAAATATGTGAAAAATAAAGATTAAACATGAAATTTACCAAAATGTACACCCATAAGAGTCGTCACGTGCACGGCGAACTCGTCAGCACAGTTGGTAACAGTGAGGGATTGTTTTCCAAATTCAAGTCACGTCTTGTGCGCTAATACCTTCGCCCTGTGTACCCGATGTCAGACAGAATGCTGACAACGTAGATTTGACGTGTTGCATTAATTTTGTGGATAACAATGATTCAAAAGTAGCCGGCTCAACGTTATTGAAATATTTTGAGATTTCATACACAGAAATGTAGGAGGCTTATAAAAGCAATAATAGTTTGTATAAGAACAGAGGATCAGCACTGATTTTATTTAAAACGATGAATAAAAAAAGTGAAAGAAAACAGAGAATGTGTGCCCAGATAACAAAGTGAGCTTTCGTAAACATCCAAGTACAGTGGTACCGTATGTCCAGCAGTAGCGTTGTGATCTACGATAATTGTTTTCTGCATTCTTTCACGAAGCGCCACCACCGGGTGTGCTGCTGTAAAGACACCACCAACTACTACTACTACTATTACTAATGATGATGCTCGTAAAAATATTATTATTATTAAATATGATGGAATGGTATAAAAGGCTTATAACAATGAAACAGAGAACCGCAGCTGTCTCTGAAGTTCTATAAGCTTTTTAGTTTTCTGTAAAAGAAAACTGTTGAGATGGCTATTTGTCTGTCCGTCTACACTTTTTCTGTCAGCCCTTAGATCTTAAAAACTACTGAGGCTAGATGGCTGCAAATTGGTATGTTGAGCATCCACCCTCTACTCATCTAACATACCAAATTGCAGCCCTTAGCCTCAGTAGTTTTTATTTTATTTAAGGTTAAGGTTAGCCATGATGTGTGTCTGGCAGCGCTTTCCGGAGGCGTCGCCAACGGACCTTCACTTGACCGCATCTGGGGAGCAACTGAGCGCTCCCAGTCGTAACTGAGAGTTTTATACAACATTTACACTGCACAGAAAACTCGATTGTGCCCAAGAAACTTCGGCGCATTTTTTACTTGTTTTTCCTAGGGACGTGTTTTTAACAAGCGTCATGACAATCGGTATTTTGGAACGAGGCTTCAAACCTCATTCCATTTTCTACCTAGGCTGTAACCCACCACAATCGACTAACATCTAAATACAAACAACTGTTTGGATCGATAATGGTAAAATTATTTTAAATGAACTTGCCTATACCGTTCCGCCCACGTGGGAATCGAACTCGTTGTCCTCTTACTGGTGAGGTGAGCGTCACAACCGCTTTTCATTTTGCAGTCAGCACGTACTTCTTCGCATCACTGGTTTAACGGCTGACTCGAATCTGTTTCCGCATGCGTAAAAAAAAAAAATAGCAAAAAAATTATAGAATTCAGTCTGAGTTTTATGCAAAAAATTCACACGAAATATTTGAAACGTACTTAATTTCCTGTTTCATTTGGGTTCTAAAACAAATCTCGTTTCTTCTTCTTCTTCTTACTATTATTAATATTGTTCGGAGTATCCTACGGAATAACCAATAAACACGATGTCCTTGCCAATTCTTGATAAATTGATCAGAAATTGCGCAGTAAAACTAAGTTCAGGGATGAAAACTGACTACAGTATCAGTGAATAAATAAATAAACACAGAGAGGAAATGTACTAAATATGTACCGCTCTGACTTAGTTTGATCGCCACACAACATCGAAAGAAATCCCTGATGGCCAAGATTCTAGTATAATGGCTCAACGATATCACTACGACCATTGATCGTTGTGATAAAAATATTATTATTATTATTATTATTATTATTATTATTATTATTATTATTATTATTCCTCACAATAGAATATTTATATATTTAGGGTCCCAAGGAATGTGCCAGTTCTCTCTCTCTCTCTCTTTCTCTCTCCCTCAGGTACATAGCTTATTATGGTTGTGATGGAATCGAGTTTATTGTTCCGGGATATTGACGCGTTATTGTTGTTGCTGCGACTTTAATCGTAATACGTTTACGGTGTTAATTAGAAAAAGAGCTGCGTATCACTCTTTAAAGAGAGCCTTCCCTAAGGGCAATGAGGTAATATATATATATATATATATATATATATATATATATATATATATATATATATATATATATATATATATATATATATATATATGTATGTATGTATGTGTTTATATATATACATATATATACATACATGTATTTATACATATATATATTTGTATATACTGTATATATATATATATATATATATATATATATATATATATATATATATATATATATATATATATATATATATATATCTCCAGTATAGTTAATGGTCACATGCAATTTTTCTTGTGGGCAGAGAGAGAGAGAGAGAGAGAGAGAGAGAGAGAGAGAGAGAGAGAGTTTTCAAGGTAAACGTGACAGCGACATTTCCTCCGCCTACCCCTTCGAGTTGTATTCAGATGGACCGTACTCACACCTGTCCGCCCACACGCACCACCCACTGGAACACCCTTTAGGGGTCAACCGAAACTAGTCTCCCCCCAGCAAGTTGCTTTCAGACTTTTGCGATGTAAATCGACAAACCAAGAGGCTGACTTTGTTTGTTGAGGAGAGATCTTACTTGCGCCTTTATGTTATTATCTTTTCTTGAGTGATGTTTATCTTTCGTATGTAATATGTCTGTTGGTCTTGCCTACATATGTTTATTTTCCTGTTTTCCAGCTTTGTAGGTTTTCTAGTCTTTAACAGTTTGATTTGGAAGCCGGAGATCTTGTTTGATTCTTCCATCTAAATTCGTTTACTTTTTGGATATTATTATTATTATTATTATTATTATTATTATTATTATTATTATTATTATTATTATTCAGAAGATGAACCCTATTCATATGAAACAAGCCCACGGGGACCATTGACTTGAAATTCAAACTTCCAAAGAAAATGGTGCTCATTAGGACGTAAAGAGAAGATAAAGGGAAATAGAGAAGGAAGAGATATCACTTATTAAAAAGAAAAAGAATAAATTAATATATAGCTATAAATGTATTAAAATTCAAGGAGAAAAGCATTAGGGTAATAATGCATTGCCCTTTGCTTGAACTTTTGAAGTTCCAGTTGCACGACATCCTCAGGGAGAGTGTTCCACAGTTCAACGGTGTGAGGAATAAAGGACCTCTGGAACTGAGAAGTTCGACAGCAGGAAAAGGGATCAGGGATCAGTTGTGAATGTGATGAAAGATCTCTATTAAAATACAACTTATGAACCATAGTTATTAAACGCAAGGTGTATCCATACATTTTCTCTTATTAAGAATTGTAGCAGATTGGTAATAATCATCTGATTTTGAGTTGCCGTCGTTGAGCCTGGGGTCAACTTTTCGAACCACTGGTCCTTAAATAAAAAGTGCAGAATAAACGAATCCTGGAGAGCTTCATAGCGTATAGAGCAGGACTTGCCGTCTCAACCCTCTCTCGTGTTACCGTCAATGACAGATTGGGCACATTAATAATGATAAGGAAAGAGAACTTACTTTGCACAAACGATGAGTTTGTTCGCTTATTGGGTTTAAAGAAAATGACAAATGATATCTTGGTTTCAGAGGGATTTTACATACCAGCTACGAATGGATGTCAGCGTGCGCCTCTTTTGAAAGAAACCTGCAAGCGATCAGTCTTTTTTTTTAAACACCCTCAACAATCTACTCGCTTGGTTTATTGGGAAGAGAAATTCGACACAAGGGCGATAGCTTTCCATAATTTCCATAAGTTCTTCATAGAGAAATCCTCCCTGACTCAGTAACGTAAACGTCTGAGCGTTCACCTGTTGGCGCAACTTGCGCTCGAGACCGCATTCCCCTTCAACAAATAAACAGCATGTGTTCGTGGCATGCAGCCTGTTCTGGGAGGGACGTGCCCTTAGGGGGTGGGTGGGAAGGAAGGAGGGGCGGAATGCCTAGGGGGTCGTTGGGGGTTGGGCTGTTTAAGACTAATTGCCCAAACAAGCAGCAAGTAGGCTGAGCGCTATGTGAAGCTAGCTGACAGTTATCAGCGAACTTTCAAGTGTGCTTACAGCGCATTCGTCACGGACGTCCTCCTCCGGTGAATCTTTTCATTTTTTGTCAGTCGCTGAGGGATCAGGCAAAGGGCTTCATCTTCCACATCTGTCTGTCGTGAGTATTGCTAAGAGACAACAACTAACTACCTGTTCATAGTTGGTTCATAGAGAATGATCTCAACTGACATCACATTCATATTCAGTTCTCGTTTGCCTAAAACTCAGAGATTCAGCTTCGAGACTCGTACTGGGTTTAACTGACCTCGGTTGCCAACGATGATTTTAGTTTTTTTTTTTCTTTTACGGATAGTTTACTTACTAATTTTCGCTTACTCAATAAGGAGACTAGATTGGAACACTGTCTTGACTTTCCTTTTGTTGTATCTGTAATTCTATATCACTCAGTTACTATCTTGCCACCACGTTTCATCTAAAAACTGTAATGGAATTATTAGAGTAGGCACTTTTTTCCTGTTTATATACGAATGAGAATTGCCCAATTTGTCTTGCTCATTTAGATAAGAGATCAAGTTTAAAACGAAGAAAAATTCTAAACTTTTCAATAAAACCAAAAGATGAGAAACATCCTTTGTATATACGTTTAAAAATGACGTAGACTGAATTAACACAAAGCAAAATAGTAATACCAGACTTCACTGAATCTTTACACGATATTTCATCTTCGTTACCAGACACACTTGTAACTCCACCTGAAGGTACAGGGAAATGGAGAAACAAGCCACACATGCACTGAGTACTCCGTCTCGTGTGTTAGCTCTTGGCAATAGAGCTGTGTATCCTCTAACCTTTGACCTTGATTCCAACCTTGAAAGACCAACAACTATTCCCCAGGGTTTTGAATTTTGTCGTTAACTGCGCTTGGCAGAAGCGTTCTGTCAGGTCATCTGATCAAGTCACTTGTAGATTAGTTATTTCACAATTTTTTGCAGCAGACAAACTGTGTTCATAACAAAAACAAAAAGTCAAAGAGTCTTTGATTATGTTATAACCTCATGATATCGTGGTATTGTCAAATATAGAATGTTATATACCTCTTTATATCATCCTGTCGCCACATCGTTGTTGGGTCTGAGTCTCTCAATAAATATTTGGCAAAACAGCTTGTGCCTTCTGCCAGATCCATGCACAGGTCACAACAAACCTTCACCTGAAGGAACAGGTAGACTACCTGGGGGATTCTACTACTTAGTGAATTCAACATCTACTTTGTGTTTATACATATGCTTTATACATCTTTTTCTATCTATGTTGTGTGTTGACGTATAAAATATACTGAAAGGTATAATGTATGGCCATTTATGTATACTCTCTTTTTCTTTTCTTCCCTCTGCTTCTTCTTATTCGTGTACAAATTAAAATGTGATTTCGCTCATGTTAATTAACATATATTATATATATATATATATATATATATATACATATATATATGTGTGTGTACATGTGTGTGCGTCGATGTGTATTTGTGTGACAACGGTGAACTTTTTATGTAAGGGAATATTTAGTTAATTAACTTGAGCATAATCATATATATATATATATATATATATATATATATATATATATATATATATATATATGTATATATATATATTATATATGTATAATATATATATATATATATGTGTGTAATGTATATATGCATTATATATGAATAGTATACGTTGCGTTAAAAAACGTGATTTGAAGTGTAATTAACAAATCTCTTCTCCTCATCCAGGGACATAATACCTATAAAGTCATCGAACCAGAATTCCTTTCGGAGTTGGCAGAGTGCAACAATGCATCTTTTTAATTTATTACTTGTATTTTCCTGCTTTCACGGATATTTTAAACTTAAGTATTCTTCCTCTTCATTTCCTTGAGTCGTATAAAGTATTTTCTTTCAAGAAATGGGTCTTTTAGTTTAGAATTAGAACCCCCTTTTTATCTTATTCTATTTCCTGATATATTTTACACACACGCACACACACATGTATTATATATATATGTATATATATACAGTACATATATATATATATACACATCCACACACGCATACAGTATATATATATACACAATACACATTATATACACATTTATATACATATATAAATATGTATGTATATATACAGTATATATGCACATACTCGTACATATTTTACGGGTACCGGACGATGGGGACAGATTATTCCTTGAGAACTTGTAACTTTTGTGAATGAAATCTCCTTTAGATACCATCCTGTTTGAATGAGGTCCGGTTGTTCTTTGTATGAGTGCACAGTACAATTTAGCAAGTGGTCAAGATTTAATATGTATATATATATATATATATATATATATATATATATATATATATATATATATATGTATATATAATTATATATAGAGAGAGAGACAGATATAGCCTACATATAGATATACAAGGTTTGTTAATCTTCTAAACATTACAGATACTTTGTAAGTAATGCATGTTTGCTTTTGTTGTTATCTTTTGAATTATGCTGAGGACGGTGTTTACAGATGAAGTCATTCATTTATAAAGCAGGTGATTTTTCATTTTTTTATTTATGGCGAAAATTTTTTATCAATGTGCAACATGTGCAAGTAATATAAAATTAGTACACATTAAATTTAATGTGCAATTTTTAAGAATTACGAAAGCCTTTCATGATCTGGACAGAAAATCAGACAGCGCAAGAATGCTTTACACGAGATAATTACACAAGCCAAAATAAAAGTTATAAAACGATAAAAAACGGTTATGGTAAAATAAACCGTGAGAACAGCAACATCATTTAACAGACAATGCAGATGACGATGTAAAAACTCTGGGAGGACTAGACGTGATTTAATGTAGCCACACAACGAAGGACCATTTGGGGAAAATACAGCCAAAAAACGACTGGTCCATATGTCAACAACGTAGGGTAAACAACCGTCACAGCGACTTTTTTTTTCTTCTTCTTTCACGAAACGACAAACTTCTCAAATGTCGATCTACCCTTCGTGACCTCACAGCTGTTCGCGCAACTCATCCGTAAAGTACAACACTCACACGCATGGACCAGCGCTGTTTCCCGTTCGTGGGAAGTGGGAGACTCATTTCTGGCAATACTTCATTTTTGAGGGAGTCACTTGAAGTCATGGTTTTGACAACACTGAAAAATGCATTATTATTATTATTATTATTATTATTATTATTATTATTATTATTGTTGTTGTTGTTGTTGTTGTTCAATAACCCAGTCATCTTGGCCTGAAGCCTAGTTCTCCACCAAATGACAGCAAAAATATTGATGCGGTGGTCGTTGTTATAAAACTTCTGCACCTCGGAAAACTGAAGTTTTTGCAAATATAAATTTGCTGCCACTTAATACCACTTCAGTCATTAATATAATTTCTTTTATTTTATCCTTTTGTATCCTATTTTACATTCCATATTTTAAAAAAGGTTTTCTCTTTATATCAGTTCGAAAGATAATAGTATACAGCCCCTTGCTGTGCAAGAGAATCTAGTTGCCCTTTCCGTCGACCACCATGTCAGGTTAAAAAACTCCGTGGGTGCACGTCTTCCCGCCGAGGAAGGCGGTGACAAAAGGCGACAGAAAAGGGCAATGGGAGATCTTATGCCAGAAATGTATTTTTATCTCTTACGCAACGAAAATATGAGAAACCGTCTCTCTCTCTCTCTCTCTCTCTCTCTCTCTCTCTCTACGCTGTCGGTCGTTTTATAGCTGCTGGCTACCCATGCTTGTCGTACCCCATAATTCATGCTTCTTATGGGCATGTATATGTATATGCTCGTGTGACTGCGCGTATGTACGTACAGTTAGATCAAAATGGCGTGAAATGATGTGTATTTGGATAAATACGCCTTCGTTTCTGCCTCCCAAATGACAAGCATTATCTCATCAAACCAACATGAAAGATCATCGCTCTAAATATAATCCTCTCTGCAGTTTTTCCCTTCGTACAGTAGAGTACAGGAAATATATGATCAGCATCGCACCGAAATGTCGGAAATGATGTTAATTAGGGGAGCGACCCGTATATTCTAATAAATCTGGATTCTATCGGAAGCTAATGGCGGAAACTGCCCATTCAGAATTTCCTTTTGCTGCTTAATACCGGATATTTTATGTAAAGGGAAGGTAGATTACCTGACATATCCAGTTAGTATCCACATCGAATGTCAACATGGCTGGCATTGTTTTCCTAGAGATTTCTTGCAACTATGACACCCGAGGGGCGTGGCTTGTGACTCTTCCTAATGAGAAATGACACTTTATTAAGATTTACCCTTAGCTATCAGTTGTACAGGAAATGAATGAGGAACGTGTGTATAACTTCATCACGTTTAAATGGTAACATGATCTTCTAGTATTAAAATATCTCGAATTTTAAAATCTATAAAACATCCACAGCTGACATGTCAGAAAGTCTTCGACCCTTAAAACTTGAAAACAGCAACAGTTGACTCGTACGGAAACCTTAAATCTTGTTAACAGCGACAAGTCTCCCTTACAAAACGACTACGAAGTGTAGGCGAAATTCTGTCGGCAATATCTGCTTGCAAGATAAGATGTGACAGGTGCCTCTATGCTCCTTGGGTTTCAATATTCGACCTCAACCTTCCCCACCATAAAGGCCGATCTTTCGAGAACCTAATATCAGGAAGGGGATTATTTTAGGAAACTTCCCGCTGTTCATCCCAGAAAAACTCTCAAAATTGACTGCCATTTTTAACGGTTGAGAAGTGGAAGTGCATCTAAGTATTCACAGAGACTCTCATGTCTACTTCTTGTACCTGAAATTTGTTAAGATAATCAACAGTTCATTTATGTACTTTATGTGTTTTTTGCTTATTTCACAAAAAAAAAGTTGAAAGTAGGCATTCAATTGTTATTTCTTGTACTGATTCAATTAAAATGAAGATGATTGTTGTCTAACAGAAGGTAATTATGTATTTTGCAAAATGCCAAGTAGACGAGAACTCTTTGCAACACCCAATCAACGTGGAATAGGTGTGGGGGGGGTGCCGTCGGTATACACCCACCCGCCTCCAAGACAGAACGACTAGATTACGCCTCAGGTAACCAGATGGGTCAGATTGGGCAACACAATAGCAGCTGGTCCCTTGGTGACCTAAAGTACGAAGAGTAGAGTCTGTGGTTGCTTTAATTCAGCAACTCCTCATTCAACTCTGCGTGAAAAGCTTTCTGTTTAGAGGAAAAGCAACCAACCTCTTCCTCTACTAAAAGGGAAAAATCCGTTTTTCGACCATGTGTGTCGCCGAGCATCCAAGAAGTAAGAGACGCGCGGCTGAATTCACCTTGTCCTCCTAAACAAACTATCATATCTTGAGACGTACGAAACGCCTCCATATATTTCTGTGTTCACAGTGCATGGCCGGATCAAACTTGTAAATATTCTTTCGTGGGCGGCAGATGCGGGTGGTTGGGAGGTACGTAGGCGTAGTGCCAAAAGAAACCCTTCATGTATCCCTCTGCACACCCAGGTTCACCCGACTCCTCTCGCAGGCCCCCTCCTTTCTCCCGCGGGTCTAGTCTAGTGGCCGTGAGGTGATGGTCCCCACTTGAAGCAAATCAACTCCCATCCCACCGGTCCAGTCACAGTTTGCTCGCCTAAAAGTCTGCATCATTCCCGCCCTTCTCGCCCAGTCTCCTCGATCGGGCTTCGAAACAGACGGTGGGGTTAAGTACCACAAACAATCCAGCCTTTTCTGTGTACCGAAAGGGCACTGGTACCATCGAATCACCCAGGTGATCCCCAGGCTCCTTCCAAGATCACCTGGGGACACAGTCCTTTTCGGTGGTAAAGGTACCCACTTCCCCAGAGGCTGGGCAGCGTTCTCCTTTATTGCAAGGGAAGGAGAGAGAAACAGAGATACAGCGGACTGCTCGAGTATCCCGTACCTCCTCGAGAGTGAGAAATCTTGCTGAGTGGGAGTTACTCCTAGTGGCTCTTCTCTCCTTCAGGATCCTGGGACGCTAGTGCTCCTCGTGCATGACTGATAGCCCAGAGTTATTGGGGTAAATGGCGTCACGTGGAAAAGGTCATCGTTGCCGTCCTTGCACATGTGTGAACTAATGAGGACGTTATAAGAATAACGAATGAGATCTTTGTATAACAAAGATGCATCTGTTTAACGAGTGATCGAGGCCCACTCCGATCAGCTGTTGATCACAGAGCCAGTGCTATATTGTGCGATATGATGTAATAAGAACCCAAGTTGGCGGACGACCAGAGGTGCGTTTGTATTAGATTTGACTTCAAAGGGCAGGGAACTAAATGAGAAATAATCAGGTGAGCTGGTGAAGAGTACTGAGAACGAAAGCAAGAAGGATATAGACCCAAGAACGTCGCTTCCCATCTGGAAATGTTATTCAGATGTTTTGGATGAGTTTCACGGAACAGAAGAACGCACCTGAATTCTGTCAATACAGATAGTGCATTAACAGCCACACCTCAGCCCTGTTGTGTTTCTCTTCTCGGGGTATCAGTTACACAGACTCCGAAATATCACCAACAAACGCGATAATCTATTTAAACCAAAAGACGAAGGAAAGGAGATTTTTGGATTCTAGAAATCATTCGCACGCACTCTCAAGATGGACCACAGAGACCCCAGAGACATCATTTTGGGTAAGTCCCCGTTTCTTTATCTTCTTCTGCTTCTTCTTCTTCTTCTCCTCCTCCTTCTTCTTCTTCCTCGATCTCCACTGGACATTTGATTTTGATGGATCATCGACACAGACACGCACGCACACACACACACACACACACACACGGATCGGTTACAGCCATAAACTGTTTAGGTTGCTTGTGGTGTTGTTTGCACTGAATGCATTGTAATCATGACGCTGAGAGCGACAGCAACATATAGGATTCCATATATGGCGGCCATGGGCAGGCAAAAGGCTGCGTCCGTCAGGATATCTTTTTCCGAGAATATTCTTTTGTTAACGATGCTAATGCAGTAGAGTTGGTATATATACTAGGCTATATCAGTAGAGTTAATATATATATATATATATATATATATATATATATATATATATATATATATATATATATATATATATATATATATACATATATATATATATATATATATATATATATATATATATATATATATATATATATATATATACATATAAATGTTTGTCTGTTTGTGCTTTCGTTCTAAAGTTATTGGGTGAACAGGTTATCAAAAAGAATAGTTCAGCTAATCCTCTCTTTCTTCTTTTAATACATATAGTGGCATTTTATTCCTCTCTTTAATATTTGCACCTTTTTTATTCATCATCATTTCAGTATCCTTATCCCTTCTCTCCCGTCAATTTCTGTCTCTCTTTCTCTTTCTTGAGCAGAAATAAAAAAAGTGGGCAAGGCACGTCAAGAGGAGAAAATAGCGGGAAGTGCCGTACTGATGACGTAAAGCTGTTGAAAATGTCACAGATGTCATAGAAAGATTTCTGCTTGGAATGCATGGAGTCCTCCTCCCGCCCGTCATAGGCACGTTTTGAACCCCAGGTCTACGACGAATCCTACCGGGTAATGAGAGATTGAGAGGTATATCTATAGTCCTACGAGGATTCTAGTATATTTTTAACTTTCATAAAGGGAGCCATGTCTAGAGTGGCGGAATGACTCAAAGATTAGAAGAGTTTTCTCTCGATTACAGATTCTTCTCAAATAACGAGATTCTTAGGGCCTATGGATACCATACTATTAGCTGGTCGGATGGTATAGTGGTTAGCGTAATGGCATGCCACTCAGATGTCGCGGGTTCGCGTCTCCCCCAGGGCGATGGAAAATCACTGGCTCTGTATCATGAGCAGTTACTGCTGCAGTGTGGGGTCTGCTGTGGGAGGTTGAAACCAACATTCTTTGGAAGCTTGAATTTCACATCAGTGGCCTCTGTGTGTTTGTTCCATGTGAATAGGTATCATCTAGTGAAATAATAATAATAATAATAATAATACAATAGTAATTAACAGAAATTTCCAGCCACTATAAATAGGTCGTTGCCAAGCTTAGTTAGACTTTTCCTGAAAAAAAAAATTTCTTTTTTCCGTCAAGTAGGCTATATAGAGACTATTATTTCATTTCATCAAAAGATCCAACCCTTTTATAGAATCCCTCTCAAAATTTAGTGGTTCAACTTAGATTACATAGAGAGATCTCTTTCCATTACAGATAAGCTTCTACCTTGTACAGAGATTCTTACTCTTTCTAAGAATTCAAGCTCGCTTCAAAGAGATTCTTGCCCGATAGAGAGATTCCTGTTCTTTTGAGATACTTTCCTCATTTAGAGCCTTTAACTCTTGCAAAGAAATATTTGAAGATTTCTGACAGATAGAGAGATTCCACTATAAAACGAAGCAACTTCTGTCCGGTAAGGGGAGATTCTTACTTTGTGTTGAGAATTTCTACGAAGGACCAGAAGTTATTTTATGGTAAAAAGAACCTCCGACCTGATATAGAGGGATACTTGCCCGATTTAGGGAGATTTCTGGCAAGTAGGGATTTTTACAAAGCATCGATTTCCATTTGATGCGCTAAAGAATTATAAGTATTTGGCTTTGACAGATTTTGCTGAATTACAAATTTTTATTTGGTCCGTTATGGTTATGAGTATTTGACGTAGATTCCACCTGGTATCAAGACAGGCTTATTCTGTAAAAAGATATTCCTACTATGCATAGGTCTCAAGATCCTACTTGCTCTAATGGGTTTGGGTTTAATGGTGACACTGCTGTCCGGTATGAGAGGAGCCATAAGGCTCCTTATTCTGGAGATTGGGGTCGAATGCCTCCGTGACTGCAGAGGCGAGGGAGGTCAAAGTTGCTTGAGAGACTCAAATCAAGAGAGGATCGGCAAGCGTGCAGATGTCTTAATTGCCGTAGCTTATTTCGCTGGATGAAGGCTCCTGCTGTTTTTAATCTGCTATGGTATCAACACCGAGTCTGATTTACATAATCATCGTACGTGAGGAACTTCTTCTTCGGCTCCCAATCAGGGACCCGCGCCCCACCAAAAAAAAAAAAAGATGACGACACTTACGCACAGCGAACTTGCATCTTATTTTTCTCTCTATCGTTAAAATACATATATTATGAAAAAGAAAAAAAATACAATTTTCGAATCTCAGAAACGTCACTATAGCCTCTGTATGTTTCGATCTAATTTCTTCACAAAACAGTACAAATTTCGGCGACTTTAAGATAGTAGTGGTAATGCCGGGAAAAATTTTGTCACTGTCCACGAAGCAGAATTTACAACACACGTGTGTAAAGAGAGCAACTTTAGGGTTCCTCTTTAGAGATGAAGCGAAACTACGGAATTATAAAATAAGAGCTTTGAGCATAAGCACAGTTCAAATCAAAAGTCAGAACATCTTAATTAAGCAAAAGGAAACGAGAGAGAGAGAGACAGAGCGAGAAATAGACTCTGCTTTATTTTCAAGATCTGCCTTCCTTGTTAGGCGTGTTCCCATTCTCGTTTGATTTATCAGTAGATGGATCGTCGCCCTCTGTGTCCTTATATGACGGACATCTGAAGCTGGCTTCTAAAAAGGAAACACTCGAGTCCGAATCCCATCATGACGTCACCGTAATGAAGCCGAGCATAAACATTTGATGTCATTGACTGAATTACGTCATGGAGGACAGAGAAGTAAAGAGGAAACAGTGGATATCTGTGCTATAGAGAGAAGGGTGCATGGTGGAGAGAAAACGACGGATAACTGTGTCAAGGAGAACTGACAAAATAAGTGGCGAAAAGAGGAACTGTGTCAAGGAAAGAGCGGAAGAGGAGGGAAATGGTGAAAAGCTTGACTATGTCAAGGAAGATAAAATTTGACAAGAAAACCGAATAATCATAATTATCAAGGAAGGTCGAAAAGTGGACAAGATACAGTCTGACCATTACGTCATAAAGGGCAGAGAAGAAGAAAGGTCTGAAAGAGAAAGATATTGAGAGAAAGCAACAGCTGTTTCCATAAATGTCGATCATCGATTGGCGAAGAATATGTTTGTTTATATTGGCAATGCGTAAAAGTACCAATAAGTGAATCTGCATACATACATGTATATATTTTGTATCCATTACAGCATATATATATATATATATATATATATATATATATATATATATATATATATATATATATATATATATATATATATATATATACATATATATCTATATATATACATATATATATATATATATATATATATATATATATAGATATATATACATGTGTATATATATAAATATATATATATATATATATATATATATATATATATATATATATATATATATATATATATATATATATATATATATATATATATATATATATATATATATATACAGTATAATACGCCTAACGGGAAACGGCAAAATTCCTCTCTTCGTAACAGTTTTACACTCCAAGATGGTTGGTGTTTTGAGCAACCGTGTGATTTTCCCCGAAAGTGACAAACGGCACTTTGCCCTCCAGACCCCTGAGATAAGGAAAGCCGCCTGTTCACGAGAGGGCAGAATAAATTCGAATTGAGCTGATGAGGGCGTGTTGTGGGAGGCAGTTTTATGAAGTGCAGCTGGTCCGGCCCCTGGAGGGAAGATGCGGGCCCGTGGGCGGTTAGGAGAAAAAGGAGAACTTTTACTATATTCTCTCCCGTCTTTTGCGTCCCCCTGGCATCTCCTGCGGCACTTCTTGTGTGGAAGACGTTGACTGCTTGATTGGATAATCTCCCCCAAGAACAATCAAACTGTTAAGATGAAATTCGGTCGAATGCTGATGAATGGAACACGGTGGTTTGAATGCATTTGACTTTGGGTCAACACCGGCGAGGTTTGAATGTTAATTTCTATTTCATCTTGATCTTTCTGGGGGCTGGGTCAGAGTTCACAAGACACTTTACTTCTGAGTTTTATTTTTTTATTTGACTGGTGTGTGTGTGTGTGTGTGTGTGTGTGTGTGTGTGTGTGTGTGTGTAATAATCAACAATACTTGCAGTTTTACATGCAACTGTTTGACAACTCGTTGGGCAGTGTGTGCACTACTAAGAACTTACACAAATTAGGTATTGAGTATCTAGTTCTCCGTACGTTGGCCCGCCATTCCATCCATAAGGACTTTCCTGTCACAAATACAGTTTGCATCATTCAAGAACTGAATCCACGTCTTGAGAGGTTGCAAGAGAATCTGACAAAGCAAATCACTACACCCGGCGAAATTCTTTTATAAATCAAATAAATGCAAATATTTACGTCTACTGACAAGAGCGCTGTGTCGCCAGTTGCTCAGGTCCAAAGATAAACCAAATACTGACAAACTTTGTCTCTAATTATATTTACTTTTATTATTTTCCAGTAAGTAACCTTCCATCATTCGAAAAAGGTCTCTCTTTCCTTACGCGTTTAGTCTTTCTCTCTTTCCTTACTCGTTTAGTCTTATTTTCTTCAGGCCTGGGCTAGTTACGGGCATTAGATTGCTGGGCCCGTCTGCCTCTGCATCAAAAACATTAAGCAGATCAATATATGTAACGAAATCTCACCAGTAACTTAGCAGAAAAATCATCGATGAAATTCAATACACCAAACCCAAACTGCGTCACCCCAGTAGTGGAGACATGAGCAATTTACCTGTAGCTGTGGAGGTGCGCTCGGAGGAGTGGTCTCCAAGCACGAAGGCGTTTTTGGTAACACACAAGTTGTTAGGAAAAAGGTGAACGAGTATGTTAATACAATTGCTTACAAGGATCGGCTGTATTGTGTTTGCAAAGTACCTTGCTTGAGATACTATTGGCTGAGAGAGGTTGATAAGAATACATGTAAATTGCAGGTTGAGGCTTTCTGCCTCTCTTCAACTCAAAGTCTTCTTCTTCTTCTTCTTCTTCTTCTTCTTCTTCTTCTTCTTCTTCTTCTTCTTCTTCTAAAAACTAATTCCTGCCTCTTTGTTCTTCTTTTCTTGTCTTTCTCACTTTTCATGCTGACGTTCTTCATCTTGTGTTTTTTTTTATTTAATTTTCGGATTTGTTTCCAAAAGTAAAAAGCGATGAAACATACATTTTTTTTATTGTGGTGTAAGCTTTTAAGAAATGTGTGGACAGTGTTCTAGTCTAACGTTTCCAGCGTGTATTTTTAGTTACTCTTGTATTCGAATCTGTTTTGCGTCTTACAATTTTCTATAGGCCTAGCTGTCATTTAAAGAACATATAATTTCTTCTACTGATGACAAAATCAAAAAGCAAAACTGACCTTGCGAAGTAATTTTCAGAAACTATTCCTGTTGTTCAAGTGAAAATGTTAAGAAATTATATATATTGAAATGTATAATTTTTTTAATTTGAAATGCAATTTATTCTTCTGAGGAAAAATTCTAAGAAAATATAAATTTCTATAAGACAGTTTTGTACAAAGTTGTTCATTCGTCTTATCGAGAAGCAAAACAATCTCATTCTATACAAATGTAAATAACAAAAAGAATCTCTTAAAGGAATTTCGACACGGTCACCTTACAAGAATTTTTCAGCCACATATGGTCTTTATTTGGGGCTTTTGAACCAAAAAACGCCGCCTGTGACCCATTCCTTCTCTTTTTTCAAGCCCTTTCTCCTATCACACAATCTATGAAGTCGGAATTTACAGCCCTGGCTCCTTATTCAGGCACGAAACAGGCCAGTTGTGGCCCCTTTCAGTCGCCCACATAAGGTGCTTTGAATAACACGGGTGCCTCCACACGAGCCTACCAGCTTCGCTTTATCGTCCCCACTCACTTGATTGTATTTTGTCTGGAGGTATGGCCATATCTCCCTCCCACCCTGCCCCTCCCCCTCCCTCTTCCATCCCTCACATCACGACTACACTTTCCCCCTCCGCCTCCAACAACATCATCAGCATGTGAAGTGCCGTTACAAAGATATCAATTCCAAGAATGAACTCGAGTAATAGATTCTTCCATTTATTGGTCTGTCCTTCTCCGACTGTACGGATTCTTAGTCAAAAAGAGGTCGCTTGTAAACACTGTTTTTTCTAAAAGGCACTAGAACAAGTTGACAACGGGGTCACTAAGTAACGATGTTACTTACCGTGTCTGACCTGCCACAGCCTAACTGATCTTGCTATGAGCATCCTTACCTGGCCGTAACACACACACACATGTATGTATGTATATTTGTGTGTGTGTATATATATATATATATATATATATATATATATATATATATATATATTTATTTTTTTTTTAATTTCAGCATTAACGACAATCTAGTCCTATTGAAGACCATCGATACTGAGTCTTTGTCAAAATATTAAACATATGTGATACACATGAGAGAGAGAGAGAGAGAGAGAGAGAGAGAGAGAGAGAGAGAGAGAGAGAACGATAGGCCACAAAAGTTGACAGAGATCGGGGTCAACGCCGAGGTCTTTTCCCTTAAGAGTAAATGGCAAAAGTTATGTGAAGGATCAATTTACGTTGGGCCAGTTTTCTTTGAACGTAGAAAGCTTCTATATCTAGACCTTTGTGCTTACGAACGGCGCAACGCTCACATCTCTCTTTCTTCGGACTCCTCTCGCTCTCTCTCTCTCTTCATATATATATATATATATATATATATATATATATATATATATATATATATATATATGTATGTATGTATGTATGTATGTGTGTGTGTTATGTGATTGTTCATGGGAGCGGCTGGCCTGTGTGGGATTGTCCGTATGTCGTAACTACACGTGTTGTTTACATTATTTATATGTATACGAAATAATTTGTGTGTATTATATAATAATGCATATACTGTGCATGGAAACACATTACACTCAATCACACATAATGCATAAATACATTTGAAGCCTAAATAATTAACTATAAGTTTTTTAATAGCGGGGAACCCTTTTCCACTGAAAATATCTATTTACACAGATGCCGCGCACATAAAAGCTTTCATTAGCATAGGCCTCTACAAATAGGCTTCCCATCAGAGGCTATTTACACAGCCGACGTGTGGATAGTTCTCTCTCTCTCTCTCTCTTTTTTTTTTATTTTGTTAGAAGACCGAAGGACAGAAAACAGTGAGCTTTGTCTCTGCCAGAACGGAAGGTGCTACAGCCGACCAACGCCTAAACCCCCCTCCTCCCCCAACTCGATCTTCCAAAATTTGGTGTTGTGTTCTTGGCTCTTATTAGTGGTCAATGGATAGATAATTTTATTAGCACTGATCAATTTTCTATTAAGGTTTCATTCAGTAGAATATGGTGGTTCAGCATTAAATTGTCTATATTTCATGCATTTTTTTTTCTATCTCTGAACCATTGAATTCGGCTTTTGTGTGTGTCATCTGCTTTTAGACATTAGAGAATAAAATTCAAGTTTACTGCTCTCTAATTCCCACTCTCAAAGTTCGTTTAGCTCAGCAAGCAAAATCCATTTGCCTTCCTTTCGAGAAGCGTCTCATGGTCGGTAACTGAAGCATCTTAGTGTATGAAAGTCCAGTAAAAAGAGAAAAGAGGTGGGCAGACCCGCCTGCTAATTTCTATAAATACCTGAAGTGACTGGAACCATTTGTCCAGCAAACTAATCATCAAATAATGAGAGAAAAATATGTTGTGTTTTCTTGTGAGGTTCACTTTATTGCTACTGAAGTGAAGTAAGTTGTAATTAGCATTGGCGCCTCACATCATTGTTACGAGTGCAAACGTAGCAATTCGCATGTTATTGTGTAAATGAGTTGTAATTGTTTATGCTCGCGCGCACACACTCACACACACACACACACACACACACACACACACACATATATATATATATATATATATATATATATATATATATATATATATATATATATATATATATATATATATATATATATATATACTGTGTGTGCATGTGTGTTTGCGTGAGCTTCGTTTCATAACATCGTGCTAAGAAACATTTATTGTAGGAATCTTGCTTTTGATTTCCAAAACCACAACGCAATTAAACCTTTTTTTTTTATTTTTGAAAGAGGGTATAATTGAGGTCGACTGTCTAGACAGGGCAGAAAGGAGAATGCTATTGCTCACGCTATATCTCTGAAGGGATATAGCAGTTGCGTGTTGATAGAAGCACCGTAACAATCAACAGGATCATTTCTTTAATGAGACTCCGTCTCAAATTATGAGTAAATTCGCCTGAGAAATTTTCTGACTTTCTCCAGCTTTTAGGAGGAAGGCTTAGAAAGTCTCTCTCCCTTTCTCTCGCACACGCTCTCTCTCTCTCTCTCTCTCTCTCTCTCTCTCTCTCTCTCTCTCTCTCCATATCATGCCATACACCTAACAGTACAGACACTAAGCCTCTGGTTATTTTTAGGACTTTATCTCCTCATAGGCCTATATGGAGATTGTGAGGAGGCTGAGAATAGGAAGTGACTGAGAGAGAGAGAGGGACGGGTCTTTGCAAACGGTCGGTGAAGGAGGGGGAGGAGGAGGAGGAGTGTTTGTGAGTCCTGGGTGTCGTCGAAAATGGGAAGGGGCGAGGGAGGGACTGGGGGCACGCCGAATGACCTGGGTACGGGAACAAGTGTGGCGGAGACGGGGAATTGGTGATTGGGGGAATGGGTGAGGTTGGAGTGCTCTAAGTGTGCAACATGGCTGTGCTGGTTGCGGCTGGGATAGGAGGACAGAAAGAGGGCACTGAATTTTGGCCCTTGGCCAGATCCTGAGTAAGAGCTATTCTCGCTCGTCTTGTGCTGGCTCTTAGCCGCGCTGCCTCTTCCTGTCGACGCTCGGCGACAAAAAGAGACAGAAACTGGCGATTATTGTGCCGTCTTTGATGGTTACACTTGGCTTGGAAGGTGCAGTGGCATGATAGAGCTGTTGGGACAATGCGCCAGCATGCCTAATAACGCCTCTCTCTCTCTCTCTCTCTCTCTCTCTCTCTCTCTCTCTCTCTCTCTCTCTCTCTCATTCACGTCTTATCATGTCGCTTGTACTTGGACGTTCTCCACCCTCTAGATAAACAAGAGTCACTTCCGCAATCCGCCATCATTTGTCAAAAATCGCTTTTAGCTTAAGCTACGTTCTAGTAACAGTAAAATCTGTCATCAGATCTAATGAATAATAACAAATTCCCGGATACTTCCAAATGAATACAAACCTTGTGTATATGTGTTTGTGTACTTGTTTCGCAGGAATGATGGAATTGGTTCTTAGATCCGATAAATGACCAGGATATTTCACAGTTGGTTTTCAGTGCCATAAGTATGAGATTTAATACTGAAATACTTATACATACACACACACACACACACACACATATATATATATATATATACACATACATGCACTATTATATATGAATGTGTGTATATGTAAGTACGCTGTATCCCTTACAACAAAAAAAAACAGGAAAAATTACTGCTGTCTATGAAGTATTTTGGGAAGGTCAGGTGCGAGCCAAAAATAAGACCATTTTGTTATTAAGGTGTTCCTGATCCGATTGAACTGTCATGATTCTAACGGAGTCCTTTGGTATCTTCATGGCCATATGCATGTCCTGATTTATCTTAATTGCACGCTCTAATGTATTTTGTGGACGTAAAGCCTTGCAAGCTATATACGAGTACAGCCGACAGAGATATACTCAGCAGTAAGAGAAAATTTATCTTTATTAAGGGATCTTATATATAAATCTGTGTGCTGTTCATGTTCGTTGAAGAACTTCAAAACAGCTGTTTATGAAGGCAGAGCACTTTGAGATTTTGTTTGCGGAATAAGACGCAAGTTACAGAAAAGCGGTTGAGAGAGAAAGAAAGAATTATTGCCTCTCAAAACTAAGAACAGGAAATAAGATATTTGTTGTCGAGACCAGGAGAAAGCAAAAAATTCATCTCAAAACTGGAAGCATTAAACAGTAGTAAACAATATTTAAGTGTGCTGTTTGTGGTTGTATCAGCCAGAGAGAGTTCATATTTAAGGTGTAAAAGATTCACGCTCTTTTAATCAGAGAGAGAGAGAGAGAGAGAGAGAGAGAGAGAGAGAGAGAGAGAGAGAGAGAGAGAGAGGTCTGTTCCACGCACGAAGGTACAACTGCAATTCTTTGTAATTCTTGGAAGGGGCTGCACATCATAAGGCTGTAGTAAGAAATGTAATCGTCACTTACAGAAGGTAATTGAGCTTGGTTCCTTTAATGCGCAGACGCAGTGGGTGCGGTTGCCAAT
>NC_089794.1:47542041-47544541 GCF_040412425.1 Macrobrachium rosenbergii
TTTCAGTGCAAGTGATTTCTGCTTAAGTATCCATTAACTCTCTCACCAGGCGACCCTGCCCATCTGATAGTATTAACCTTTGAAGCAAGGATGGCAGAGAGTGGTTAATTTGAGTAGCCTGTCGCAGAATGCAACGTCAAATCGGTGCGCCTGGCTAACTTGGCATTACGGTTAGCGAGTGACATCCTATTTTCATGATCGTTATCTGTTGAATGGTTTGCAGCTGCATTTGCAGAGCAGTAAATTTATCATAAGGAGACACTGAGCTGAACAGAACCTAAAGAACGTGATTTTCTCCAGTTTGTGCTGATTTCAAGGGCGACCTTTTCAGTTTATTGCTCATCCAGTTGAAAAAAAAAATGTTTTTTTTGTTACAAAAACCCTGAAGTTTCAACTTAAAAAAATCCTGTACTTTAAAATCAGTTGGATACTTTTGCGTAATTATTTATGTATTTCCTTAATGTTCTTCATTATTTTGACAATCTACAATGAACACATACTGAAATCTGCTCTGTATGATTGGTGCATCTCATATTTCACTTATATATATATATATATATATATATATATATATATATATATATATATATATATATATATATATATATATATATATATATATATATATATATATATCTATATATATATGCATATGTGTGTGTGTACATATACAGTATATATAATATATACTTACACCAAACTAAATTTAAGAGTGCGGAAGCAATGCATCTTCTTTAAACAACATACACATTATTTTATCATTAAACACCGTTTATGAACACTTTATCAGGACACAGTAACCTAATACGATTCAATTTGTTGTGAGACGAGTGCTTACTGAGAGCAGTAAAGGAAAACCAAAGAAGACCTTTTGAGTGCAAGCACGCTTACTTGCACAATGTCCCAGAGATGATTATTCACTTTGAATCAACTCGCTTGATGATGACATCATAGAATGTGGATGCTGTGGAGCGCATCCTGCGTTATTGCTGATATAATCACACGAATAGGCAACTGAGTCCATAGGTGTTGCCAAGTACTTCTAAAACGAATTTCCCTCCACTTTTTTTCACCTTATGAGAGGACGTTTCATAATACTGCATCTTTACTATACACTATGGCTTTATTATTACTGTGACTATCGTCAGTACTACTACTACTGCTACTAGTTATTATTGGCAATACCCGAGGCTTGAAAAACACTCGTCATTTTGATTATCCTGCAAGGAGTTCTTAGTTGTGAACGACCAGAGTCATCTCATTACCAGGTACATTGTTAACCGGATAGGTCAGCAGACCTATTTTTATATAATATATATATATATATATATATATATATATATATATATATATATATATACATATACATATATATGTATATATAATATATTTTTCTATATATACACAAATATATACAATATATATACATATATACATACATACATATATATATATATATATATATATATATATATATATATATATATATATATATATATATATATACATATACATACAGACATCTTGAACTCACAGCATTGTATCTCGAATGCAGTCCATCTCCACCTGTAATCATTTTGATCGGGCACGTGTGCCACGCCCGAAATACAAAAAGCGAAAAAAAAAGGGGGGGAGAATTCGCTGACCGAAATACCCTGATGCCAGCCAGGTGCATCCAAATGACGAGGGAGAATCGCTGTGCTTCTGCCACTTGTTCTGGCGCTTCTCCGCCTCGCTCGGTCTCGTTCGCTGCGGTCGTTGGAATTCCTCTGAATACCGAAGGGCGCTTGGCGATTCCCTTCTCTAAGATTCCCGTCCTTATGAGCAGTTTTCCTCGACGGACTCCGTCGCAAGAGAGCGCTCATCATGAAACGTTAACGACCGTTTCACTTCGCGACGTTTGACGCAGATCGTCAAAGAAATTGAAAAGAGGTTGGCCGAGGCGAGGCAACGTCATGATTTTTAACCTTCTCACCTTTAGGGATGACTTCTTCGTAGTTGAGACACCTGTCACCTGTCCACAGCTGCTCCCAAAACCACTCCCACTGACACTTGATTAATTTCTAGAGCAATTTTTTTATTATCATTTAATTCTCTGTGCTCTTTGAAGGGCACTCAAGAATGCCCCGGGCAATCAGTGCAAAGAGTCACCCCTGCTAAATATAGCGGCAGGAATGCGTTAGACGTAGATGGGCATCATCTCATCAAACTCTTCACTCTGGGTTTATGAATTAATTTCCTTAAAGGAAACTCAGCTTGTTCTTGTTGCTGCTGTTCTTGTTATTCTTGCTCTTCCTCTTCTGACTGTTATCATCATTGTTATTGCTCATAATCTCAACAGGTTTATTTTTCCTTCTTCGAAGCATTGTGGATTGAGGTCATCTCAAGCCGAAACAGATTTGGTTAGAAGAAACCAAGTTTGCCTTTCTTCTTCTTCTTCTTCTTCTTCTTCTTCTTCTTCTTCTTCTTCTTCTTCTTCTTCTAACCATTATCATTACTT